>NC_092858.1:68944794-68977288 GCF_032062135.1 Pyxicephalus adspersus | reverse complement strand
CCCAAAGTTTAATTTTCATAACTTTTTACATTTGTGACCCCCATATCTTGAAATTCTTTAAAGCTGGGGGGCTGAAATTGTAGTAACTAGTAACTATGAGGGTCCCCTGTACACTCTGAAAATTACAGGTCATTGTGACATACATATTAGCATATTAGGAGATATGGAGGTTTGTACACAAAGCTGTGAGGATGCAGAATTCACACGCGAGCTAGCAGTGGATACATTTCAAAGGCAGAAATCAGAGCTCGTGCTATTAGATGGGGGCGGGGCTGCCTGTGTCTCCTTCACATGAAGGCTGCACAGGAGGACACAGAGCACAGAGCAGCTTCTCTGAGATCCGTGCATCCGAGGATGAGAGCTGCCGAGAGCTGGGCGGGGTATTCAAATCAGCCGGGCGGAGCAACCGGCTAAAAACCTCTGGGGAGAACTATGCACTTAGCCACATGATGCCTTTGTACCTCTTTTATGTGACTAGCATTTTTTACAATCTGCTTTCCCACATTTATAATATTGTATTGAATATCAAGATTTGTTGAGTTAGGCAACTCGGCTGAAAACAACCATTATGTAGCACAGAAAAAAATAAATCACAGTCTGTGTATGCAGGTAGAAACTGTGTTTCTTTTCACAAGTACTGTGAATAAATACTTACATTACATACTATACAAAAAAAGTATCGTATTTATGATGCAGTAAATGTGTTATTCACCAAATATTCACTACTGGTGAATTAGTCAAAATATATACCCGTATATAAATGTTATTAAGACAATTAAGTTATTGGTCTCAACAACTAACTTTGCACTGTTCTGAAATAGATAGTAGCCTTTATGAAAATGCATTCAAATTTTACTTAATTACCGGGTATGTTGGTTTTCTCATTTTTTCAATGTGATTTTAAGGCTATAATAAAATGTATGCCATTTGTTGTGATGAAGTAAAAACATTGAACTCTCCTAATCTCCTAAAAGGGTCTAACATAAATACAAGAATAAGATAATTAGATAATATCACTTTGTTGGTCACCATGGCCATTTTAGACCTGTGTTTACTTTAGCATTGTACCAAAGGCTAAATGTGCTCTCAACTGAACTCCAAAATTTTTCTTTTTTTTTTATCAATACAAATTTAAACATTTTTATTATTATATAATGTTTTACATGTTTTTAATTGTTGAAAAACTAAAGCAGTTTAGAGTTCATAGTGGTAAGTGTAAATCCAGTTTACTAATTTTTGTTGCTTCCTTCCTATTTAGTATATCATTCAGATGATAAAACTGGTATAAAAACATGAGGATTAGTCTTTCTTACCCAATAGTGATTTTGTACAGGTCTCTCATTACTTCTCTGGTATTATCAGCATAAAACACATTGATGGTTACAGCTGCACAATCTTCCTAAATGCCCACAGCCAGGCTCAGACCTTTCATACTCACGTTATGAATTCTAGCCCCTGAAATATTTAAATTACAAATTCTTTTATTAACATTTGAAGGTTCCTTCTAGGGTATATGTAATATGTATATGTCAAATGTATAAATCAGAAATGAGTCAGGCTATAAATAAAAAGGCTTATATTTTAATTTATTTAATTACTTTAACAATTTTTAAAGCATTAAAAATTCTTAAAATATTTTAGCATTATATTTTATTTAAACATAACTGTTTTGTATCAATTTTATTTTTTAAGTTGAGTGTCTAAATTTATATAAAGGTAGTTATATAAAGAAGTATAAAGGTCTGAATGGATCCTTAGTCCACATAGTTTGGTAATTCCTTTATGTGTTTGACTATAGCTCCAGAATTTAAATTACACTTCATGGAAATTTATATCCATAGTTCTGTAAGTTTCTTAAGGATCATCCGCAGGGACAATTAAGGTTCAATACTAATGCAGTAAATGGTTCACATCTGTAGCAGAACAAAATTTAGAGTTAGGTGAGCAAAGAGTGAATAACACTTTAATGGGTCCCTTCTATTAATGTAAAATACAATTATTTCTGTTCCTGTAAATGTGTAAATCTTGTGATGCCATAAAAGGTTAGGATTTTTTTTTTTTTTTGGGGGGGGGGGGAATATTACATTTCCGTTAGTATTCATTAAGTTAACATGAACAATCTGAATGAATTGGTACTAATATTATATTGTGCAAATTTTTACTGAGATCATTTCAACTGGACATAACTTAAGAGGCCTATTACTAGTACATAATGACAGCACTGTGGCCCTACAGCTTGAGGACCATGGTTATAAGTTCAGTACACAGTTTACACAGTGAAACCTATGTTTCACCTGAGAAAATCAATGCATGGGGCTCTTGTTTTGTTTTTAGGTGTCCCCTGTAGTTAAAAAGAAACAACCACCATTTAGGTAAATATGCAGCCTGTATTGTATAACTGGGAGTAAATAAAACTTTATCTTTTTTCCTAGTAATTCTTAATTGGACTCCGGCACTGGTCCGGCAACAAATCAATACAGGGAATCCTGGGAAACAAGAGACTGTGCTGGAATTGCCCAGTCAGCATCTTTAAAGCTAAACTACCTTTGGTTTCATACATTTACTTTGTTTACTTCCATCTCCAAGGACTATTATGATAGATCAAGGTTCTCTTTAACTGCTGCACTCATATAATAGTGCTAAATAATGTAAAAAAAAACAATGTTGATTCACTGCAAGAAAATCTATTTTAAATCAGTGGATGACTGTAGCCTATACAGAATGGTCCAATATTGGTTCAAGCAGATAAGAGCTAAATAGGACATATATAAAATGTCTTGTACGTATTAGGCATAATCCATTTCATAATCCAATTTGAGCTAACAGTGGGCAAAGGTAGGCTTTCCTACGTCATTCGTTAGCTAGTTTCCCATTTGTACTTACCAAGGCTGTAAAAGTATTATGTAGCTACAGTTAGCTAATCAAATTAGATTTCTTGCATTTCTTTTACCACATAATCTGCAATTATACATTTGTAGTGGTAGCATTATATCGACAAACTTTATTTTGTTCTTGCCCTTTTTCTTTTTGCTTTTAAATTGTCAGAAAAGATAAATAGATCAATTGACCCCAAGAGCAGTTTATTTATCCCTTTAGTCACACTTCAGTGGCAAAATCAATATCCTCCTGAAATATCTGATCCTCTGGTGGCTTCTAGTAAATACTAACAACTCCAAGCTTTGTGCAAGCTGAACAAGAATTCATTATCAGTTTAGATTTTTACTACCTCTATCGATTGCACTGAGTCTGCCTGTGGATTTCTATTTATCTGCGGTAAACCCCGTGACCTTTGCTTTAGAAAAGTTCAGTTTACGAATGTACAACACAAATGTAATAATTCACAAAAAGATATTTTTTTTGAATAACGTGTCAGATCCATATACAATGCTATCTTTTATGGTGCACTATATCACCTTGTTATCAGTTGCTTAGCTGTAATATTAATGACACGGATGATATGTCATGCTCTGCAGCCGGCCCCAAGGCAATCCTATTGTAATTTGTGGTAAGAAACCCATCTCATACTAAAGCATGAGATTTTTCAGATTAAATTTATTTTGGTGCTAATAGGATATTTCTTTGTTTTGTTCTTGATCTGCCTTTTTTTAAGGGACAAAAATGACTATTATTGTTGATTATATTATATATTATATTGTTGACTATTATTGTTGATCCGGATGGATCCATGAACAACGTCGGACGGGCACTGTACACATGTTAGACTAGATTCTCGTCCGATACTAGCCTTGAAGCGATAATCGGACGAGAATCATCCCACATGTGTACGTAGCCTTAGAATGCTCTTGTTCAGTAGATGGATAGGATCGTTGTGAAATTATCTCTTCACATGGGTATCTTGACAATTGCTTTTAGACGGTGAGACCCAACATACAAAGGCTGGGTCTTGGTACACATTTTTTACTTTGTTCCGTGGGCTAGGGCTAGGCTGTAGCTCTACTTCTTGAGAACTCAAGTCTTAAAAGTCTACCTGGCATCTGAGAGTCTTGGCGTGACAGGGATCACAGTCACTTTTGCCTACAGTTTTTAGGCTATGTCAAGTGTAGTAACCCACTGCATGCAACAAGAATTCATTCTGCTAAGGTCATCAGTATAATATTTATCCTCACTGGTTCCAAAGGAGAATTATCATTTCTTTTTGTACTGCTGAGCATTGTGATAGACAGTGATAGTAAAATTACGAATAGTGGGTATATATTCCAGTGGGTACACTTGTTGTGACCAAAAATTCTTCCCCTTTGGTGAAATTTTGTCTCACTTTCTATTTTAGTAAATTCTCTCTATTGAAACATAGTTAAAAAAAAAAAAAAGCCTTGGTTTTTCAGTGATTGTCATTAGTGATCGTACTACTAGGCCTTAGCAGCGGGGACTGAAGATAACTACTGATTGTCTTTAAACTTATGCAGTCTAATTTTAGACGATAAGTAATGTGCCTTAGTTTGGATCTTTTGTTTTTAACTTCTCACACTTTTTGTTCCCTTTTAATGAACTAACTACATGGCATCTGTAATTACTTGTGTTATTTTGCTACCTGTTTTACAAGATTTTGGTCTGGTATGGTTAAAGATACAATCTTATAATATCTTACATGCATATTTTAATATCAATCTTGCATTGATTTCTTGAAGTGAAATATGAAAATGATATGAATAAGTTCAAAATCCAAAGCGGCGCTGAATTATACAGTATGTATATTACAAACATAATTTATAAGTGTACCTATTGACTGGGAGTTTGGGAGTTTTACTTCAAAGAAAAAATGTTCTGACTATTTAGGGTGGTAAGAGTCAACCTTTGTTGTATGCTATATATCAAACAATAAAATACTTCTTAAGCAGACAAGTACACAAACCAGTTTGTTGCCTGTGACAAATGGACATGCTCATCTTGGTCAAAAATCTAGCTTGTGTGGATCATCCTTCCCCCAACTTTATTGATCAATCTGTGACTCTGCTTCTGTTCTAATCTTGTTTTATAGTAACAAGCTGTTTACATTTAGTGACTGAATGCTAAGAATGATCAACTTTGACATAGGTAGCCAGTCCAGTCTAGTCCAATTTTTCATTTCATAAAACATTGTGACCCTACTGAAATAAATTAATTGTACTAAAAACATTCAGTTTATGCCTGTGATATTCATAAAAGATTAAAATCTTGCCATAGTCTATATTCAGGACACATATTGGTAGTTCCATGGTTAATATTAAAAAAAGTTGCAAAAAGCTGGTTCAAATATGTGCTACAAAATGACGATGGATATGTGTTTGAAAGAGCCGTTCATGATTTATTAAGCATTATAGCTAGATAAGAACTATCTGTTGCCAGCAGGCACCAAACCAATTCTAATTTTTAGATGCCAGCTTCGGGCAACACAAATGGCTCCTATTCCTTTCATGCTGATATATTAGACCCACTAGGTTTAGAAAGTATTTGTGTTGGAATGTACTTCCTACATTTCTCTGAAATAAAAATGTCTATAAATAATGTATTTGACAAGCCAGAATTGGTGTCCCTGGTTTCATGACTTTTAAGAAATCTATTCCAGGTTTTCTGGATCACCCAGCTTAACCGATGAAAGTGTAGCAGTCTTGGGCAGCTTTTTTGAATCAAGTCACATGTGTCTACATGAGGAGAGGAAGGATTTGTGGTCACAAGAATTAGGCAGTAAGCATTTGTAGGACCTCAGTCGGATACCAAGAAACCAACAGGCAGAGATCCTAGCTGTGTGGATAGATTCATAAACTTTAATTCCAATGTAAATACCTAAAATGTATACAAATTAAAGTTTCCCCTCTGTTCTTTAAGATTGTCCACACTATTATTGCTTCCAGGAACATAATCCTTTAAAAAACATAGGTAACTGAAAGGGTTTGTTTCATTTTTTCACAGAGGCTGAGCTGGTAGGAAGTGTGCCAGACTTTCATCCCCATTGTGAGGAGAATGTGTCCTTGATGTACAGAGAGAAGGAGTTCAGATGGACTTTACCTAAAAACAGTGGCATTTTCTGGACTGACAGTAAATACAGGGAAACAATGACTGTGAATGTTCACTTAAAATTTCTATAACAGAGCCACAAATATCAGTAAAAACACAAAATTAATATTTTCTGCACTCAAAACGTAAAATAAAGGTCTGGCTTGACACCTTTACCCTTAGGTAAAGACGCTGTACATTGTTCAAAAAATACAATACCTTTGCTCCACAAACAACCACAATAGTAAGATTTTACTTCCAAGTATTAACTATGTTTAACAGACACTGCATAATTGTATTATAAAAATCTACATTTAAGGAATTGCGTTCCAGATTAACTAGCCTTTCCCATAATATTTACATTTTGAAAGCTTATTAAAATAAGAAATAATGTCCCAGCAAACAAACTGCCTGAAAGAATAACTCCTGCACTATAATAACCTGTTTTTTGTTAACTGCTTAGACATTTATCAAAAATGAAGGTCATTTATCTCTGTGGTTTTGTTAAATCGTTTTTATTGTGCTTTGTTGTACATACTCTGCTGGGAATAGTAATTCAGTCTATGACACACACTTATTAACTTCAATGAAGTATGCAGTGCAGAGGCCTCTGGTATTTACATTATTCTCAGCAGTTGTGATTTTATTGCTGGAAGCTACAAGCATAATTACCATTTATATACGGTCTTGTTTGCAAAGGATATAACATACCAACCTCCCAATGCCTCCTAATCCTACAAAGCTTTAAAACTCAGAACAATTCCTAATTAACCCTTAGGATGCTGGTCAGAATATTTACCACAACAACACATAATCCTGTATCTGAACAAAGAAGAAATACACTATTCTTTTCTATCACATGGACATAAATAAACTTCATCTCAGAGAATATTGAAGGTTGTTAATGTGAGTGAGAACATTCCATATTTAGGGTAAGAACTGCTTAGTATACCTTAAGCTACATACACATGTCAAATTTTTCTTGCCCGATAATCGGCTTCGGGCGAATATCGGGCGAGAATCTGGCGTGTGTACAGCCTGAGCCGTTTACGATGAACGATGAACGACGAGCGATCCTAATTCAAGGACAATGACAGTGTAACAACAAATGATCATCATCCAAACCTAATGCTTTCCCTGGAAGTTGTTTGCCATACCATTTGTATATGTAATACAGTGATGCCAAAGCAATTTCACAGACTACCACCCCCTGTTGATATTTTTTTCTGTGTTTATGTATAATACAGCCATATATACAATCTGCCAAATATTAGTTTCTTATATCTTTATGATCAAACATAAAAGTTTGTCTAAACAAAGATTGTTTTGTCTACTAATATTAGTTTGCCAATACTCTTGAAAATCATGATCTAAACAATACAGAACAGCTCTTTAGTGTCTTCACTGTATATATAAGAAACCGTCAATCTACAACAAATATTTGCTCAGAAACGTCTTTAGGCTACAATATATATAAATAGTTAAAGCCCAACTCCAGGTTTACCATTAGGCTTCTACAGGTGCGCAGGCTTCCTTTTTTGTACTGAAATTGCTTACTTATTTACCTGCATACTTGTTTTAGAATGTGCCACAAGTTGGAGAGAGCTTGTGTTAAATTTTTGTTCGGGGACACCCAACACCATCTAGCACTTTTCCTCCTGTATCCTGGTCTGCCATTTCTTTAAATAGTGTAAGCTTAGCATTACAAGAGGACATTACCTAGGGTGGTCTACATGAAAATATCTGCTTAGAAACTTCCACTATGCCAGACTGATATCCACCCCACAAGTTATTTTAATATTTGTATACCACCATAAGCCAGCTTACTGCTTGTATCAGGGGAGAAGTCCCTGGTGTACAACATCTTACCAGTCCCACCTACCAATTATAATGTGCCTACTTTGCTGGTGAGAATGGTGTTTATGATTATGATGATACCAAACAATGGAGTTTATTCTGCTTACCAAAAAGCTAAATTTAGGCTCAACAGACCATAAAGCCTTCTTAGTTGGGTATGGTTATGGCACTACAATTATTGGGAGTGTATAAGTAGCTTTAGAGTACTAAGGGCTACTTTAACTGAGCAATTTGCAGGTTACAAATGTTTAGGGCAACATTTAAATGTATGTATCTTCTTTTGACTATAGTACATTATGCACAGTGCCATACTTGCCTGTTTGAACAGCCTGCCTGTATTATGCTTGAACAAAAGGTTACATTGGGTGCATAGGAAAAGAATGATTACTTATTTATATGTTTCATTTACTTATTTATTTGGGTAAGGAAGAAAATACAATTACTGTGTTTACTTTCCATTCCAGAGTTACATTACCATATTTCAAGTCATTGCTTTAGACGTGTAATCACATCTGAAACTATTTCTGAGATCTTGAAATGATCATTAGCCTGGCACTAATGTAATCTGCAGTAAGTGATTGCCAGAAACAAAATACTCACATAAGGTTTTTTTTTGCTCTTGTGGTTATTGTTTGCCTCTCAATGTTTGTGCGATACTGTGACCTAGATTTATCAAAGGTTTGCACACTTAGCCATCCTGTTTATTTCTATTTGGGGGACTTGAAAAAAGGACTACATATTTCACCTTTATGTTAAATGATTGGCTCATTTTCTATTGAAATAAATGATGGTGTATTATTAAAATGCTTGCAGTTGCTCAAGGAAAGTAATCACAATTCAGCCATGATTTTTATAGTGCAAATATGAAAGTAAAGCTT
This sequence comes from Pyxicephalus adspersus, assembly GCF_032062135.1. Lineage (NCBI taxonomy): Eukaryota > Metazoa > Chordata > Amphibia > Anura > Pyxicephalidae > Pyxicephalus > Pyxicephalus adspersus. The sequence continues at coordinate 68,968,562 of NC_092858.1, read as the reverse complement.
AACTTAAAACCCAAAAGAAAATTAAAAAAAAAAAACATTTTTAATTTAGTTCTCCATCAACAGTATTTCTTATACCCCACTAATAGGGGTACCATGTTCAAGAGAGTGCTAAAACCTGGTTTAGTGTTCAAAGTAAAACTCCAAAAAAATAAAAATAATTTGTTCTCTGTAGTTCTACTTGGAGAAAGAGTTCATAAACATTTACTCAGGCAGTAGGGATGCCTTAATGGACATGTCAAAATGAATATGGTTTAAAATCCCAATATGTCCCAGAAGCTCCATTTTATTAACAATGAAGAAGAGATCATCCACAATAAAGCCATGTGGAACCTTCTGTGAGTTCCCAAAATACTTAGACATGGTGTCCTGGAAACCCGTTGAGTACTTTAACAACATTTAAAGGAGTTTCAGTATGGCTGGGGTATTTGGAAATGTATTGTTCTGTTGGTATGACTGATGTGAAATATTACATTAAACACTGGGATGCTAAGTCTGTTTATCTACAAAAAGTGTCTGGATCATACATTTTACTTTTAAAAAGTGCATATTTTCTCTAGTGTTGATGAAGAGGGATTTTTTTTTATAAAGCAACACTATTTTGTTAGTGGACATGAGAGAAAGAAGAGTGGAACTGTTAGAGCTTGGGACCTGATGAATGCATCAGTGCATATGAGGACTATGAACTGGTAAACTGTCATTGGTTACTCATACCTCCCCAGTTTTCTGATGTAATGTGCTTAAAAGTAGAATGCACTAAAAAAGACTTTCTAAAAATCTTAGAGGGAGCACCCATTTATTGAAGTTGGACCTTTGTTGGGCTAAGTTCTTTAACAGCTGAGCTCTGTGCTAGTTGATGAATCCTGATTTTAATTAAAAAATATGTTTTCAGCAATGATCTGGTATGGACATTCCCATTACTGGTGCCATGTAGGTCATGGCAAAGGCTAAATGTGCCCATGCTGAAGTAAAGAGCACAAGTTCCTCCTTGAAGAGGAATAAATAGGGCTGTAATTCACATTTCCATGGACGGTGGTCTTACCCACCAGGAAACTGGCACAAATAAATTATAAGCTGTATACATTCACTCTAACAAGCAAACAATGTTTTTTTCATAAGATAGGGTAAATTAGTAAAATGTCTATTCTCTTTGCATTTTCAAGGAAATACTCTCTCCTTTACTGAGTAATGAGCATGTGAATTGTATGATCATTATGCATTGTGACACCCCTGCCTTTGCCAGTGAACTGGAATATATGTGTTTCCCCATTTAATTAGTCCTTTAAAGTGACCTTGTCACCAAGTTTTAAATAAATGCAAAAGAAAGCACAGAAACATCAAGTTTTTTAAATGCTTACTACTTGCACTACGTGTTTTTCTTTTCATAATTAATTTTTATTCGAACACACACAGAGAGAATGGAGGTCACACTCCAAAAGCAATCCCACAATAAAATTTATTGAACTATGAGGTAACAATGTAAACTGCTCAGACTTCTCCAGCTGATGCATTCCACTTTATATAGCTTAAATGTAAAGACCATGATTAAGTTCTTTGTGAGTGCACACTATCTGTGCATTTCCACAATGTTCTTGAGTTTGAGGCCTTTTGCACTACAATTCTCTATTTAACTCTTACTGCCAGTTCGACAGTTACTTACACAGTTTGACAGTTCGTACCCTGTGGGCATGTCATGCCTAGACATCTGCAACAGCACAAAATATACATACTCTTCTGCACTAGTTTACCACTGTAGACTTTAGCCATAATATTACTTCCATGTTCCATGGGTTCATCACTTTTGCTTTTGGTCAAATTTTAAAAGTATAAGAGACCACTACAAGCCCGCTGTAATGTTTTATACTCTGCAATAGATTCAACCTGACACCTGATCTAGTACACATTTTTGATAGGCCTTAGGTGCACAAGGTTTCCCACACTATGTATGCCACATATTCCCATGGGGTGTCAGTAATGATTCATAAATCCACAGACTTTGAACGTTATAACGTTTCCTTTGATAACTATGGTTGCTCTGTGTTCTTGATTTGTTGAATAATCCGATCAAAAATCCTGCAAATAACATCCTTCCTTCTGTTACCCTACATGTTTTGGAAAACAAGCATTGACTATTGCTAACTTTTCTTTTATAACTGGGAAACCCACTCCCCTAGCTTCATTTCTAGAAGAAATCGCATCGATTGATGGCAACACATCAACATAAATGTCATTGTCCCATACTGATTTAGCAAATTGATAACTCAGTGGTAAAACCCTATGGGCTTTATTTAAAAAAGCTCTCCAGGACTGGAGACGATACACTTTCGTCAGTGAACCTGGTTCAGGATTAAAACAAAAAAAGCTATAATATGTTAACAAATAGCAAATGACTTTTAAGAAATCCATTAAAGGTTTGTTGGATCACAGAGGTTCACTGATGAAAGTATATCTTCTCCAGTCTTGGAGAGCTTTAATAAATTAGGCCCTATGTCTAGGCTGCCTTGTATTTTCCCTGTGGTGATTCAGACTATTCTCTCCTCATTATAGTTTTCATTTAACCTACTCCTGAACCCCTCAGTTCCATCTATCAGCTAAAATCTGCACGGTTTGGGCTGGAAAGCCAAAGTCTTCTGGTTTATTAATGTTACAACTCATCATAATCTACAAGTCTTTTGTTCAGATTTCTTTCTTGACTCTATTAGATCTGCTACTGTCACACACACAACATAGGATGCATGGCTAGCTGCTCAACACACAAACAGTGTTTAATGCCAAGGGACAAAGTGAAAAGTACAGTAAAGCAAGGTTGCAAAAAACAAAATGTTAGATTTTAATTGCTATAGTTCCAACATTTTAAGCTACCATGGGCCCCTTTATTAAGGTGACCAATATAATCACACTAAATAACCAAACACACAGCCAATCAATCAAACACACAGCCAACCAATCATAACATAACACTAATAAACCAGTGATCACACAGTTACTTGAAAATACTTATTTCTCCCAGGGACACCCTGGTATTGAAAATGAAATGGTTGAGCCATCAGGATAAAAATCCAAGAATGCAGTTAGCCTATAACACAGGGCTGCCCTATGAAGTTATTGGCCACTGTGGTGTATACATGTTTTGTTATTTTTCATGGATGCCTATTTTTTTTTTTTTTAACAAAATGGCCCTTTTACAAAGATGATGAACAAGACAGGTGTTTGATTTCCACAATTGTTGGAACGCAGCAGCAGAAAAGATGCATAGAAACATTGTGGAAATACATAATTTGTTGGATACGTTTAATTTTCTCATTTAGTGTAGAGTTGAGAACTGACTGAGAAGCCACTGGTTTGGGTGGCTTAAGCTAGCCGCATACATGGACAAATAGATAAATGAATAATGCTGTAAGTATCAATTCATTTACTTACTGAATTTTTTCTCATTTTTCTATTCCTACCTTCTAACAAAAAGGCATGCTAGGGATCGATTTTAAACTGCGGTTATGGTAGTCAGTAAGTTAAATATCTTGCATTATACAGAAGACTATATTTTTTGTTGTTGTTTTTTTTTAGTTGAGTTATAATGGCAGGCCAGCACGATGGTAAAAATGATAAATCTTACAGCTCTCCATGGGGAAGAAGGCAACGAAACTAGAAATCTGTAAATGTTGTCATATTGACTTAGTTGCAGCTCACCAACAGAACACCAAAACAAAGCCTTGAGCAGCTATTGGCCTTTGTCATATTCTCTAATACAGAGCTCCCACTGTGAGATAAATATAGGCCTTGCATATGAACTTCTCTATGATGGGTAGAAGATGAGGCACATTGCAATTGCAGCAGCAACTTGTGTATTTCCTTAAATAAATCATACTGGCACAAAAGTAAAATATTTAATGCAAGCACAGAAGTAATTAAATAAACAGCAGGAGTGTCTCAAAAAGTACATCATATTGGGAAATCAAATAGTGTAATAGAAAGATGTCTTGAAGGGGCACATTTAAATGGACAGATATTGCCAGAGGTATACCAATGACTAGCCCAAACAATTGCACCCAAGTTGGAAGATTTCTCTTGTGTGATAACTTAAAATATGGAATTAAAGTAGCATTGAACTACACAAGTGAGAGTTTGTTATACGAGACATCTAGAAATGTTAAGATCTCTGAAAATGTAATTTGAAATTCCTTAAAGCTTCTGAGTAACAGAAACCGGGAGTTCCACCCTAATGCAATAAACAAACCCATGCTCATAAAATCTTTTGTTTTGGCTTTACATCATTTTAGGTCTTGGCTGTCTTATTGCTGTCTACCAAAAACTTAGCATACATCAAGCTTAGAGAAAAAATAATCAGAAAAAAACACAAAGAAATGATTTAAGATATGTCATCTTAATAAAAAAATAATTGAATTTAATACTGTGTATGTATTTGCTGTGGGATACTTTGGAGGCACCTCCTGGAGTAATACAAATCACCAACCATTTTTTGTTTCCTTCTTCATTTCTTAGCCTTCACATGAAGCATTTTAAGCTGAATCTCTTTTTTGCCAAAAGGTTATTTTTCCATCTTTTTTCACTTATCGTTTAGCACAATTACCTTTGTGTTCGCAAGAGCCTAACAAACAAAAAATATGCTCCGACACTGTCTAGTAAATAAGAATTAGCAAGCCATTCAATACTTGGTCATGATAAACTAGAAATATATGTATTTTAGCTAGGGTGGTATCATATAAATGGTTAAACAAAAAATACAAAAAGTTCATTTTATGTGTTTTCTTGCAATATTGGTATTATTAGGCACCCTCCTTTTTCTTAGCTGTGTCAGTCTGTGAAGATGAAATATTATAGAGACAAACAGTGGGTTTCAAGAAGGATGAGATCATGCAGTTAGGAGGCACCACACGCTTGTATCTCAAGCATTAGAAACCATTAAATTAAACCCATTGTGCTCAAGGGCTCAGAGCTGCATGTGGTTGCTTAACGAAAGTGAGCTGTATAGTTTGGGAGTAATCCTTATTCTCATTATCTCACCTGTGGTCCTCAGTAGGTAGCCTATATCTATACATAACAAAAAAGACAAGAAGAACAATATTAATTTTGCATCTCTGTTGCTAGGCAACTCCTCAGGACTAACATATAACAAAGGTATCCTTTGAGTCCCTAGGGGGCACATATTACTTTAGAATTGTGGTAAATTAGTTCTCCTATTGATCTCCAGCTCTTCCTTATGTGCTTATTGACTGGGGCTTTTGTCATTAGCTTCCCAGGAAATAAACAGTTACAATATTTATAATACAAAACAGGCCTGTAACTTAGATCATTAGCAGCCATCATTAGGATTTTCATGGATCATCACATTTTACTTACTGTATGCAAGAATACAATGGTTTTTAAGGAATTCACAGGTGAATAAAGAAATCTGAAAATGCAACATTTGTTATTAGTAATTTGTCATTCATTTTACAGTTTTAATTCATTGTTCACAGAGGTTTAACTTTTTATGTAGGAGAGTTTTACCATTTTTTTTTGATGTTGTGAATAAATAAACACCCCAACAAATGGATAAAAGGTTATTTTGACATACGAATTTATATTTATGTCTTACTAGAAAAAGTGTGCCCAGTTGTTGAACAGGAGAGTTCAGCAGTTTGGAAAATAAAATACATTGCACAGTTTACAAAATGCTATAGTTAGGTAAAATACACGTGACATCAGACTGCAGTTCCTTACCTGCATTACTCTGTTTAGAGTAAAATACTCTGCAAAATAGCAGAGAATATGAATAAAGACACTGATGTCTTCTTTGCACAGTTCTCTTTTGAGTACAGGATCTTTGGTCATCTTGATTGGCCAGGCTGGAATGACTTAACTTCTGATATTTAAGAGAGAGGTCTTTGGGAGATCTGTTATAGTAGTCCTCTTTATTCCCACATTTTCAAAGTTAAGATCAATCTGATTTATTGGTTGTTAAGACAAAGGCATTGATGTTAATTGGAGTAAACTATAAGTATTGCCTCGAAACAGATTTTTTTCAAATTCAGAAAACCATTTTGCTGCTTTCCTTGTGTGGAGCTGTGCACCCATTCACACGAACCCCTCCTGCCTTTTAACTTTATTGTTATAGATTGAGGATTTAAAATGACACCCTACCTATTGTAATACTCGAATATAAACTGATCTGACTTTAAGTCGAGGTACCTATTTTTACCTGAGAAAACAGATAACCAAATTTAAACTTAGGGCACCAAAAGTGACTGTCACTGCTATTTACATTTAAAACAGTAAACAAAATAAATGACAATTAAATCAGTGTGAATTAATATAACCATGTTGTGTTTTTTTCATATTTATTTAAAAGTGAAAAAATCACATGGGCCTGTGTTTTTTTTTCCTTTTAACAGTGTCCTCATGCAAAGTGTGTAACAAACTCTTGAATATTAAAGAGCAAGGGTTTGTTGCACACTTTACATGAGAGTGCAATTCATTGGTCTGACCCGAGTATAAACTGAGATATTTTTGTAATTGCATTTTAGGGCATTAGAAAAAGAATCTTGGTTTATCTTTGAGTATATATGGACTACCTGTAACTACAAGTTCTGCCTCCTAATGCAGGCACATATGGCCTGATTTATTAAAGCTCTGCTAGACTGGAGAAGATAGACTATCATAGGAGAACCAGGATGATGTAGCAAACCAGGAATGGATCTTTTCCAGGTTTGAAAACATTTGCCATGTTTACAATAGCAAATGATTTTAAAGAATTCCATTTCAGGTTTGCTGGATCACCCAGCACTAAAAGAGTGAGCACTAAGGTAATTGTGTAAATGAACAAAAATGTAAAATAGTATAATGGCCCTGATTTATTAAACATCTCTAGGAGTGAACCTGGGTGATCCAGCAAACCTGGATGGAGTTCCTTAAAGTTGGCTAAAGTTTTCAATCTTGATCTATGTTCACCAGATCACTCAGGTTTTCCCATGTAGTGTATCTACTTAGCCATTATTGGAGAGTTTTAAAAAATCAGTCCCCATGTGCAGGATATATTGGGCCTGATTTATTAAAGCTCTTCAAAGCTGGAGAAAATACACTTTCATCAGTGAACCTGGGTGATAACAGTGTATGGGAAATATAAGGGAGATTGTCAGTAAATAATGACTCTTACCTTTTTCTCCAGCTCTTTCTTCATTCAAAAACTATTTAAAGTTTTTTTTTTTTAAACTGCTAGTCTAATTAATAGAGAACTTCATTTGATCACTTTCCACAATTACCTACAATCCAGAATTTAGAATGGAAGTATGAGAACCAATAATGTGGGATAATCAGGTTATATCGGTATCAGGAAGGAAAGATAACTATATAGTTGAAATGCAGCACAAGCAAAGTAAGTTATATTAGAAATTGCAGGCACCAGTAATAACTGGAAAATGTATAATTTTGTTGGTGCATATATGCTTTTAAAATAATGGTCCAGTATCCTGACTGGGTATCTAAATGTTTTTTTAAAAAACTTTTGTAGGGCATGTTTCTCGAAACGTGATACTACTTCTTATTTGTAAGGTATTATAAAGGGATAGTTGGTCTCTTTTTGAACTCTATGTATGTATGTGCAACTGTGGGAAAACTCCTAGGTACTACCCCACTGGGATGTTATGGACTACTAATTTAAAATGCCTACTGTCAGTATGCAGATATATATTTCTTGCTGTATACATATATATGCTTCAAATATTAATAGTACAAGCAGGATGATAGACGGCCACATCATCCTCTATATTGAAGTGCAGATTGTAAAAAAAAGTTTAAAATGTGCTGATATTATAAACATTCCACAAAACTTTCTTTTATGTTTTGTCCACTATTGGTTTCCCTCTTTCACTTTCTCTGAAGCTACAAGTGTACTAAAGATGTAAAAATATGTAGTGGGTATTATTTTTTGCACATTGTCTTTTGCCAGTTTTTATTTCTCCTACCTTATCTAAGAAACCCAAAAAGACTTACATAATTCTCTCACTGTTGCATTTCCGTAAAGTAAAAGAAGTATCCATTGCTTTTTTATGTTGATTTAGTTTAATACATTTGAATGGCAATCTGGCAGAGTATGGGCCTAAGAAAACTACATTTTAAACTTTTTTGAAATGACAAAAAAAGGGCTATATGTAATTTTTGAGTGTCATTTTCTGTTCATGTGATTCATAGAGATAACTGTGATATCTGGGAGCTGCAAGCATAATTGTAATGTGCTTGACTGGCAAAACATAATTGTTAGATAGAAACATAATTTCCAATAGTTGAGACACCTAGCATTAGGACATGTCCCTTCTGTACAAAACCCTATTTTTTCCATTTCTCCTTCTATAGTGTGTTCTTTGTTTTTGAAAGATTGAACATGCAAAAAAAAATAGACCAAACACATTATCTGGAGGTGTAAACTCCAGATAACGTGGAAACATGCATTTATGGGAATGTACAGTTTATCTGTATGTATTTTCTGTTCAGCCTATTACGTTAGTACTTAAAACGTGTAAAATACTGTACTTACATAGTACATAGTCATATTATGTAGTCTTCTATCCAGCCAGCAGGTGGAGCTCCCTTTCTCATCTCATGTATGTGACCTGTAGTCAAAACAGTGACACATGAGACAGCTGAAAGGAGGAGCTGCAATAAAAGCTGACTTGTTGAGCCTAATTTTAGATAAATTATGTTTATACATATATAAGTCACAAAAGTGAAAAAATATTCATTAGGAATAATGGTGACGGCAGGCATAGGGACTTTTGTATGGGCTTTTTTAGATGGCTTATATAAGGTCCTCCACAGCAACCCACATATGAATTAGGCATCTGAGGACTTCACAGCTCCCAGAGCCTCCAGACAAATTAAAGGGAACCTTTGGGAATTTTCATTGCAATGTGGCTACTAACTGAATGGCTTGTAACAAGCATGTAGTCTGATTGCTAATCAGAAGTTAGAGTCTCACAAGAAAGTGGAACTGGGATCAACAAAACAGCCTTGTATCTTGCAACTTTCTCAAATGCGTCAGTAAAGGCAGCTTTCCTTTTTTTATCACAAGTTCCTCTCAAGTGTTACCAGACATTTATTTCATGCTGCTGTTAGAGTCTATCAATTCTTATGCCAATGCTTATTTCAGTAGCAACAATATCTCACACTTCTTTGGTGCTGACCTTGATTCTCCTTTGGTAATAAAAAAAAAAACATGAACTTTGGGTAAAATAAAAAGGTAACTTTTGCAGTTGGTTTTGGACAGACGCCCTGCAACCCAACTTGCGCATGTAATTTTATAACATTGCCTGTGATTGATGGAGTGGCATAAAAAAGATGCTCGGGGGGACCACAAATGCAGCTGAAGGAAATCATATTTTTCCTGACCTCTACAAAAAACAAAAGCAAAACTATGATAACCTTTTATTTCACCTGGATTTCAGCATTGAGCAAATGGTCTCTTTATGTTTTGCGCATTTTAATGCACCTTTGACTCAACATGTGGTGTAATGCTGCATTCACACAATTATGTTTCTATTGAAATGAATGCATAAAATTTGGTAATGGTGTATATAAACATGGTTATATACATGATGTAAATGTTTAGGCATGTTCATATTCAGAACAAAGTGCTTTTTAATATTTAATATTCAATGTTTCCATACATTTAATTATAAATTTGTGTTACCAATAAAATGTTTGAACGTAGCCTAAAATTTAAAGCTGTATCTCCAACCATAGAGCATTATAGAATTAAGTTTTATTTTTGTTTGAAGGTTTGGATAGTTCAAGCACTGATTTTGGATACCCACTGAAAAGCAAAATGGGAAGTTTTCTGCTAAAATGTTATAATACACCCTTTACCTTTCTTTTAGTACCTTAACTTCTGAAGTGTTTTATGCTATAATTTTATAATGTTTGATTTCTAAACATACCCAGGGTATTTTTCAGTAGTACCTATGAAACATAAAGATTTTAATTGCAGACATTCTTTATCGAGTAGGTTTGATGGATTTGAAAGGTACAACTATTGCTAGGTTACTGATATTGCCAGTGGTGGGAAGCGGATTAGTTTATTACTGTTATTGCTAGAATGAAATTTCAGTTTATTATAAAATATTGCATACACTTATGAAATCAAGAATAAATATGAAACAAAAAATTATCAAGCATACAGTGAATATCACTGTAGCATACTGTGCACATAAATGAGAAAATGATACATGTGGTTCATGTGGTAAGAAAATGTGTTTCTTCTTTTCATTGCAGGATAATAATCACAGTGGTATGGGATTCTGCAGTCCAAGTAAGATTTTTTTTTCATTTTGGCTTATTGCATACATTGTATTTAGGTTATGTGTTTGTTAATATGTATCTGTTTGATTTGGTTAATTTGTTAACTACTAAAAAATGGAAACTGATGTATTAGCTTGAGGCAATTTTAAAGGTAGATGCCCCTGGTCACAAATAAAAAAAGTTGGTAATAAAAACTACTATAACATATGTACAAGTATATTTTAGGCTGACAGGGTTCCAAAAGTGTTAGGACATAAGCTAATGTTTCTTCTTTTCTATGTTTGGGGCATATTTTTAGTTTATCTATTCACTTGTACTACACTGAATTTACTAAATATCATATATGTGAACATTTAGCTCAGTTTATGTTGGTGTATGCTTAACGTGTATCTAAACCCAGTTTTAAAATTTTGGGTGACAAAACACATTACTGCATAGTATCTCTTAAGAGGTCATGTTGTCACCCTGGGCTACTCTTCTGATTTTAACTTTGAATAACAGACCCCCATCCTCCTCCTAAAATCCTCAGAGAATCGTGAATTGTGTAAAAAGATGGAGCAAAGGCAGAACATTTTTGGATAAAAATATTTTTGGCAAAATCACCTTTTGGTCTGTTAAATATAGCATTAAATGAGTTTTGATCAGAGATGAATTTCTTCAAAGTTATTTGCTATATGATATCAACTGTTTTGAATCCTGGACTAGATCCATACCAGGTTTGCTGGATCAGCCAGCTTCATTGTTGAAAGTGTATCCTCTCCAGCCTTGGAGAGCTTTAATAAATCTGGGTGTTGTCAACCTACGGCAGGAAGTGTGTTACTGGCTGGATCACAAGAAAAAAGACAAATGAGTATGAAGAAAAGGCCTTAAGAATTATACCAAATTCAGCCACTATGTCTAAGAAGTGGTGACATGCATTTTGTGGGTGTTAAAATAAACTTCAAAAAGTTTAAAAGGAACCCTATAATAGAAATTATTGTTAGGGGTTACATACTCTTAAATTCAACAACACCCTGCCCCCCCATATGCAAAATGTAAAGTAGTAGTTTAGGTTGGTTTATTCATCCAGTATGTTTTCTGGTGGAAGTACAGTGGAATCCAAATGGTTCCTAGTGCTTGTCCTCCTTCTCCTACCCTAGAGGAGGGTCACATGTCCTGGCTCTCTCGCTTCAGAACGTTAGTGCAGTGTTGACTAAAAACACATCCAACTATTTCCCTTGGTATACTATACCTTTATTGGCATTTTCTAAAGATAAACTCAGAAACACATTGTGTTTTTGGAACCTAATATAAATACTGTATACAGAGTCCTGGGAGAAATGTCTCTACTGTCCACCACCTTTACAGTCACCTTCTCACAGCGCATGGTAATTAACAAGCCTGCTTCTGCTAACAAATATACTTCTGCTATTAGCTAAACATAAACTGTAACTGTAGTAACTTCCCATACTCCCCAACAGAGCTGAACTTGCAAGAAAAGCTTTAATAAATACAGAAAATATGTTTAGAACTTTTCCATATAATAACACAAGAGATTCCCTTTCCTTACTTAGCTCCTGGGTTTTAATAGGAGTAAGCACTTCAATTACAGTTCCCACCTGTATCACTAATGAACATACTGGTTCCAAGAGGCTTTGTGGAATAAGGGCCCCCATGTTATTATGCAGAGGAGCACCAATCAAACTGGGTAAGTCATGGTTACGGTAATATTGGGCAAATAAATAAATGGAGTTGGTGTGGGGTGTTAATGATGGGCTGTTACTAACTTTGCCAGTCTCCCTTTTTGAGTTGCAACCCCAGGCTCCTATATTATTAGAGTTACGGATTTATTATGTATAAAAATTTGACTTGCATAGTAGCAACCAAAGGGAGCTAGGCTATTTAAAATGACATATGTGTAGATGTACTATATCTCTGTAAAACACAATGGGAGAAACAAGAAGTTTCTTGTGTAAATTTGGTAGGAAATTTCTTTGGTAAACAACAATAAAGAATCAGCAGAATGAGCTATTATTCCCTGGAATGAAGACGCAGTTTACTTTCTGTGGATATTAAAAAGTGAAGAGAAATATAAGAGCCCCATCCATAACACATTCACTTTTTAAGGCCAATTTAAAGTTTGTTTATGTGTAACGTAAAAAAGGGAATTTAGCTGTAAATATAAAGGCCTCTTACACTGTGGTGATATAATGACTAATTTAGAATGCAGCCTGTTATAAAACTGGATTTATAATGTGGGCAGTAATTTCACGTATTTGATCATTAAAATGCAATGTGGATTACATGCTGATTCATATTGTTTCATAAAAAAGACATGGATTTCAGATATTGATTTAAAATGAAATAAAATTACCAAGTTTATAAAGTAACTTTAGATTGCAATCTAATAATTCTTCGTGGCCTCGCTTAAACTTTTCCCCCAGAAATGGGAAAAAGATGTATACAGGGAAAAATTTAAAAAGTACATTGGGTTTTTGTTTTAAATAATTTAAAATAACACCATAAGCCAATATATGCATTGCAATATTTTTATGTTGTTTACAACCTTGAAATAAAAAAAAAGGAAATTTGTTGACAAATAAAGCGCAAAAGTTAATACTGTCCAGGTATAATTATTGATAGCTTTGCTGTACACACTGTTATTCAGACTAGCGTTTTTAAGGCTGAATTTATCATTTCTAGAAAATTTACAAACTAACATGTTTGCATTTTTCTCATTTCTGTGTTTAATTTTCATTAGTATTTGTATGCATAATTATGTGATTTCCATATTTTGCATCGCAGGCCCCTGCATAGATCATTGTATAACTCCACTTATGTTATAATATTTCTGTTTGGGTAGCATTCATTTAAATGAGACATGTGAGCAACAAGATCAAAGTTCCAATGTTGTTTAAAAAATGATGTATGGGTCTCCCCACCTGTTGGTACTCTGGAGCAAAAAATCGTCATACTTTGTAGAAAATGCTCAAGAAAAAATATCACTAAAGTAGCCCTTACTGACATCTTCCTAATGGTGCATTGATCCTGGTAGTGCACTATTCAGTATCTTCAGTGGTATATGTAGGGTTGTCACCCTTTACTATAAAAACAGTCATGGCAAGAATGTCCTAATGAAGATGTCACCTAAAAAGGACATGACCTGGACTTTACACATGGAACCCTTTACTTGGGTTAGAGCTGCCTTCAGATTTTGCTAAACACCCCCACCCTTCCCCAGCAACGGTCTTAATGTAAGTGAGTCAAAATACTCCTGACTGCATTCTCAGTGTACATTCCCATACTGGTAATCTGAATGAAGTCCAGTAAGCAAACTACCAATAATACATATATGTAAACATAACTCTACATATAATTGAAAAAAAAAACTGGTATCGATCCATCTGACCTCAAAGCCAACAGCAAAAGTTACCCAAAACTAAAGTGAATGTTATTTCCTCATCAGACCTGTGAACAATGGTGGAGTGGGGGAAAATCTCTATCTTTTACTATATCTATACCCCTGCATTTTTTGAGGAGAAAAATCGAAGATGAATAGAGATGGAAGACTTCCCTCACTTTACTGTTGATAAGTGGGGAAAAAGGGTTTACAAAATTATAGCTAATCTGGTGCACTCATTTAAGACATGATTGCTGATGGTCTAAAGGCTTGACACTCCTACAGCCTGTAACTGTCCCATAATTAAAATTTACTCATGGTACATTTGAGAGAACTGCTTCATGTCACATTTAAACACAGGAAGTAACTGTACACTGTCAAACCACTGAGACCAGGCACATCCATGAAAACCTACAAAGAAAGGCAACTCCACAGCATAACACAGAGGAGAGGACAAATGAATACACTACAAGAGATATAAGGCATCCTAGCAAGGGGGAAAAAGGTAATAACCAATCCTAGGACACAATTATACTTACACTTCCCCCCATCCAGTACCACTTCCTAACCAGTGGTAATATCACCACAACAGGAACAGAGGGGAATCTTTTAATGAGAACGTGTAATAGGCCATTCCATCCCTTTGAAGAGATTTCCCATTTCTGCTGTGAAAAGAAATCTCCCCAGCAGCTCACAAATAGCAAAAGTTGAGAATGTTTTTTTTACCCATTTTCCTCTTTCTAAAAAATTAAAACAAATAAAGTTTTATATACTTTAGAGCCAGCTGTGGAAGAAATGTTGGCTGTTGTTGCTGCCCTCTTTCTGAAAATGAATACCCCCTTACTGTAATGTTGGACACAAGCAATATTAAAGCCAAAAGCTACACATGAGGACCAAACAGCTAGCATTTTTTTTAAAAGAAGAGGTCACAGTCAGCACTGCTATTCTCTATGTATTTTGTATGACATATTTCCTTTATTTTATTTAGTGAAATTTTACTAATTCCTCTTTTCTGAATAACAGATCCTTTTTCATATCTTAGAAAAGCTGCAATATATTTCATTTGTGGAAGGTAGTAAAAATTAATGTAAATTTATTAAATTATTGGTTATTTCAGTTTTTTTAAAAGAATTTACCATTTTGTCTTTTTCCAAGAAGATGGTGATTTGAAGATCCGAAGCCAAGCTAATTGTTCAGCTCAAATATCGTAAGTGCCTCTATTTTTATTTTAGTTCATGAAAATTACTTACATGTAAAAGCTGGATACACCATTTACTATGTAAAAAAAGGTTGAGTGTGCTGACCATGTGGTAAATGCACAATACCTGTATTATACTGCATTACTTTTTTAAATTATTAATGACCTCAAAATCACATCAATAAAATGTGTTCATACTCTAATTCCTGTAGCACATTGCTAAACTGACCTAAATAAATTGCACAACAGTTCCATTTTTGCAGAAGTTTCCTTACTGTATTTGATCAGGCTATTTCACTGGGAACCACTTAGTAGCCACTTTCTATTCTGTGTGACGTGGAACTTATTTTAGCCATTGACAACAGTGGTCACTTCAACAGTCAATATTCTTGTGCAGTATAAAAAAACATGCCTACTGTAATACCCAGGTCAAACATTCTTATCATTCAAAAACTATTTGGTCTTTATAGCCGTGGTGAGCTTTTAAACAAGGCTTAACAAGGAAAACACAATGTCAGTGGCTTTGGTACCTGCAATAAGTTGACTGTACACTGGCTTATCAGCAGATATAAATGTCACGATTGCCCTGCTTTTCTGATGATTTAGTCAAAAAGATAATTATGTCTTGGCATATTTTGAAAGAGTTATCAGAAAACCTGGCAAGCACTCAGCAAGATAATTTTCTACTACATGTACTTTACTGCCACAGCACTTACAAAGCGTTATATAATTGCTCTTTTAAAGAACTAAATGTGAACTGTAAGAGCTATATTGCCATCTGGAGGAATATGAAGAAAAAGGAAACTTGGGCCATCAAGCTAAAAAAGTTATAAATGTCATAGTTTCATGAAAAGTCCTCTTCAGAATCAGTAATAGCTTGTTACAGACAGAGTTAGTTATATGGTATGTATGCAACATGATTAATGTGTACAATGCTTGTTACTTTGCAAGTAGATTGTTTTGCATGTAAATGGAATTTTATTGTAAAAGAAGTTTTAAATATAGGAATCCTGCTCCTGTCTTTGGTTGAATCTATACAATCTTTAAAAGCTATGTTATGTGCAGTCTTTTGGTGATGTCAAGAGCCACACTTGAGGTTCTCAATATAAAGTTGACTACCACTGGCTTAGGGCTGGTACTTTAGGATGACAGTCTATTGTTCAGTGAAGAAAGAGTGAGCCTGGCCTACTCATCACAAATTTAAAAAAAACTACTTTTTTTTTCTTTAGAAGATGTACTTGGTTTGCTGGATCACCCAGATTCACTGATGAAATTTATCTTCTCCAGCCTTGGATAATTTTATTAAATCAGGCCCCATGTGTATACATGTTGTTTGTATGCAAAAAGAAATATTTAAACTGCAACAAATTTTAGCACTAAACAAAACATAATCATATTTTAAAAACAAAAAGAATTCATCCACACATTTTGAACTTGAAGTTAAGAAACAAGTCCTTTAAGATATCAGACATAACAAGAAGTGAATAAAATGTTACCTGAAAGAATTGTTTAACGCAGGGATGGACAGTTCAAAAACAGGTGGTCTGATATTGTTCCCTCCCTTTATTTGCCTCCTGTAGTCGCGTTTACAACAGCACTCTGGCTAGGAGAGAGAGGCAAGCACTATGAGCCAGTCAATTTTGCTTAAGTGCACATATACTAACCAGCAGTGTGCTTAGAGGGGGTAAACTGTCCCAGTCAGAGGTTAGGGGCAGAAAGGTGGCCAGACTGTAATACTGCACTAGAGTAAAATAAAATTAATATCCCCAGAGTGCTAACAGGCAGAGCAATTTAAATCTCAGTATTAAATGAACTGAAGAAATAATACTCTAGCAGATAAAACAGATCGTACCTAGCTATTTGCTAGTGTCCATGCTAGAGTCCCAACTACAGATGGCAGATCAGTGTGGACCAGGAGGCAGATCTGCATATGCATATGCGTACTGCACTGGCCACAGATTTAGAGAAGAACAGTCTTTTCAACAAAAGTGGAAGATCCTAATCCAGGTTACCCACTAATCTGAGATCTATAGGTGGGTTATAGACATTGGCCCTGATTTATGAAAGCTCGCCAAAGCTGGAGAAAATATACTTTCATCAGTGAAGCTGGATGATTCAGCAAAGCTGGAAGATCTTGTCCAGGATTGAAAACATTTGTTAGCAAATAGCAAATGACTTTGAATAAATCCATTCAAGGTTTGCTGGATCACCCAGCTTCACTGATGAAAGTTTATCCCTTCCAGCCTTGAAGAGCTTTAACAAATCAGGCCCATTATGAGGAGGATGAAAGGAGCTCATTAGTGTTGAAAAAATGATTTTCATCCTTTTATACACTGTAGTATGTGCACTTTGAAAAACATGTTTTTTTTTAATTCCCATTCCTTTTGTAGGGGACCTTAAAAAGTTTTGTCATGAATAAAGTTAGGTGCAGAGGTTGAGAAATGATGTGAGCTGAAGTTTGGCACTTTAATCACATACTGTCTGAAATAAATGGTGTCTTGTGCATGTATCGGTTTATTTTTAACACAGTCTTGGATAACCAAAGCGCTCCATGAATCAGTGAAAGATTTAGTCAAAGAACTAATTCAATCTCCACAAGCCAGAGCAATCTCTAAAATAAGCACAAACAGTAATTTTAACACATTTTGCATCTTTCCGTCTTGTCATCACTGGATCAGCAACAGCAAAACATCATCTTCCATGATGAAATACAGCATTCAACATTTTAATTACTGTGATGGTATCTCCATGTGAGATAAAAGAAAACATTAATGGAACTTTTCAAGAGCTTAGGTTACCTCATTGTGATGAGGTTGAAACTGCTTATTTTCACTAAACACCATATTTACTGTAATATTTCCTATGTGTTTGAAAGCTGCTTTGTAGCCATCCCAGTTAGGTCAGTTTGATATTTCTGATGCCCAGTGGTCTTGTGAAATGCATTTATTACCTAAGAATTTCAAGGATTTGCATTTATAATATTTCTTTCCTTTTGAAAGCCCATGTTTTTCTAAATCTTCCTCAAGACCAATGCCCTCACTCTTTTCGGCCAGACATGAAACAACAGCAAATCTAGCAACATAAACCCTAAATAGAAAAGTATGAATATGCAGGTCAGTTCATTACACTGAGATTTTTAGTTTAGGTTAGCTTCTAATTTTATCAGAAGTACATGGTAACAAGATCGTTAGTTAGCACAACAATGACATGGCACTTTTAGTACTTCAATGGAATTCTTTAAACAATACAAAAGCAAAAAGATACAGGACTTTAACAGCAGTGATTATTATAAAAATTATCATAAATCTTTTTTTTCATTCATTAAAAAGCAACAATTTAAATTTGCATGCCTCTTCCCCTATACTAAGTTTCAGGAACAGTCTAATTGACATTCTAACATACATGGGCTAGATACATTGTACACATTACATATGTTGAGTTTATCCGACACGTTTCGCAGACTATGTCCGCTTCCTCAGGGATGTAATTAGTACAGCTCGTAGATGTATCAGCACAAAGGTTGTTACAATCACCAGTATGCTTATTCCCCTGGTATGAAGGCAGGCAAAAGGCAGGATTAAAGATGGCGGTGTCCCATTTATGTTCTCCACGGTAATATTTAGTACTTCTCCAATTATTATTAGTAATGCTCACTCCATTGTGGAGTGTTAATAAGCAATTATCTTCAAAAACTAGATTCAATCAAATAATTTCATCCATAAACTGGCTTGCAATTAGATTATAAGGAGAACCGCCATCCTCTGTGACACATGGGTGTAACAGTGTAACTATGTACCTATTGAATTCTTTATTTTAATTAAATTAAATCCAAATATCAGTAAACCACCAAATTGGAGGAAGCAGAGCCAGAAAGTACAATCTTTACTACTCAAATTCCCAAGAGATAAAAAAAAACTGATTTACAAGTATCTAGCTGCCATTCACAAAAAAAAGTTAGTTTAAGAACTCATTTATGAGCCAAATGGTTTTTTAATCTTCAAATATATATGTTAACGAATAGGCAGTAAATCTACGTAGTACTTCCTCCTTTAAATTTGTAAAAAGAGAACAAGAGGTTTTGCAGACTATGCAGAAATGTCCACAATAAAAGACCATAGGTAAGAACACCTTGAAAAATAAGGCTTGCTTTATTATCGAGTCAAGTTTAAAACTATACGATTAGTAAAAATTTACTGTTACAATATTAAATCAGTTTTATATATTTAAGAGAATTGCAACAAAAACAATATATTGAGTATTTTTCTTTTTACTGTGATGAATAATATATCCACTTGATGTTTATAACATTACTATGTTGTTCAGTCTCTGTGTTATTTTTACATAAAAATGACTCTTTGGGGCAAAGAAAAATGAAATGCATACAGAAACTGGGACACAGCCAATCCAAACATGTGTAATTGTGTAGACACTTTCCAGAGCTTAGAAGATGGAAAATGTGCCTCACAGATTCAATAACCAAACAACATTCCTGTGCCCTGTAACATTAATAAGTCTACAATTCTTTTTATACAGTGGAATATTACTGGAACAAGGTCTTGTATGTGTCCTGATAATTCTTGACCTTCTATGTAAAAGATCAATCATCCTACTACATACAATAACATGTTAGCAATACTTTGTTTTGCCTGAAAAAAAAAAGCAAAATAAATATTTCAACATATTTTAACAGGCAAACAATATACCTTCATTTAGACAGTACCTACTGATAAAGATATCATTCAACATATGACACACAAAATTGAACTGGTATATTCAATGCTATAATATAAAATAAAATGAGGATTTGTCACAAGTAAAATCACAAGTTGGTACACCTACCGTATTTTTCGCCGTATAAGATGCTCCGGAATATAAGACGCACCCAATTTTAAAGGAGAAAAATCTAGAAAAAAAAGATTCTGAAAGATTATTCCCCTTCTGATCACTCATGTGCCATTCATACCGGTATTCCCCTCACTCTGTGCCTTTAGAATTCCCTTTCTGATCACTCTGTGTCATTCAAATTCCTCTTCTGATCACTCTGTGCTTTTTTTCCACTGTACGGCAGTTAGGACAGGGAACAGCAGGTGGCGCTGTGCCGGCTTCTTTCGCTCTGCATAACAGACAGAAGACACGATGCTGGCAGAGGAGAGAAGAGACACGCTGCATGCAGCCAGAGACACACGCAGGATCGGGTATCGGGTGAGTATATTATTTTAATTATTTTATAACACATTTGTTGTATAGGACGCACTAACTTTTCCCCCCCAGTTTTGGGAAAGAAAAAGTGCGTCTTATACGGCAAAAAATACGGTATATGTTTCTATTACTTCAAATCCATTAAATTACAACATGGTGTTGCAGATTAAGTGCCACTGATTAGGACCTCCCTAGGTTGTATGGAGGTGAATATCCAGAATATGGATATTGTAACTCTTGTGTTAACTTTACTATTGACCAACTTTTGTGTCATCAAAGTCATCAAAACAAGTCATCAAAAGAGCTCTCTAAGATCCTCAGAAAGAAGGTCGTTGGTGCCCATGAGTATAATAGTTACTAGTGGAATAGATTTTAGACACCTGTAATTTGTCATGAACCCAGCCCAAAGAATGCTGGATGAGATATGGAATCATCTGTCCAAAGGTTAAAGTTGAATCAATCTTTTAATGCCTTAATGATCTAAAGTACACTAGCAAATCCACCAAGGAATGGCTCGTAATGTAAAAATCTTTTGATGGTGTTGGTGTTTTTTTGTGAATAATTATCTAACTATTTTCCTCCAATTGTTTTGAAAGACAAATACCTAACTTGTGTACTTTAACAGCATAAGTTCTAAAACAACAAAGAACTAAAATTTAACATCTTTCACATCAAAGACTGCAGATAATAAAACTGCAGACATACCAAGTATAAACTATGACACATGGAGAAAAGAGGACCCTGCCCAATTACGCTTACAGTTTATGAGCACATTTAGAAATTATGACACTAGTGTGAGCATCCTATGTCTACATCTATGTATTACAATGTGTTATTAGAAAATATAAAATTAGACCCATATTTTAGCAGTGAAACTCCTGGGGACTGCAATAAAAGTTCAATATTCCAAAAGGAATACTTATTTGGTAATGCTAAGTCCTAAGCACAGTAACTGATTCCAATACCGAACTGACTTCAGCAAAGTCATTTGTGTTATATATTCGTGATATTTGTGTAAGCACACTTTAATATAAGCCTGTATTGGCAGATTACCAGCTCAATTCACAAAGCTCCTTTTCTCTTGTTCTCTTATGTTATTTACTTGATACTACACGTATTTACTTCAAAACTTTCAGATGTCAAATCTCAATGGTGCCAACATGTTTTATTTATTCAGCTCTGCAAGTAGAGGTATATTACCATTAATAGTGCTATTACATTACTGTTATTGTTATTTTATCTGTCTTTATAAAAAATAAATGTGAATGTAACAAGGATTACACCACATGTTATTGCTCCTTATTATAACACCAGCTTCAGGGTAGAGATAACTTAGAGTTTCAATAGCTAGGAGGGAAGGACACGAAGGACACGCAAAACCAAATAAACAATTTATAAGTAAAAAGGCTTTTAAAAGATTAAAGTGTCTGTAGGTAAAGTCTGTTTTTAGTTTTAGAATAGTGAATGGTAAACCCCACGTCAAGATTGTATTGCATTGTGTGCCCCCATTGGGAAAATTCACCCATCTATCCAAAAATAGTCAGACATTTGAATTTTAGATTTTCTCCCAGAAAAAGCATCAGAGTTTGTAATAACAGCCTGACCTTGAGAGGATCTTTCCAGGTCCATTTCTAGTATAATTTTAGATTTCATTTTGGGTTACTGAACCTCTTAGCAAATGATTCCCCTATTTTATAATTAGTTGGTATAATTTTCATAACATACTGTGGCCTGTTTTACTGAAGTGACTGGTTAGCATTGATATTTGTGTCCGATAACTTTTGCTAGACTGTGTCACTGTAGCATTGTGTACTTTTTATTCACCTAATGAATATTGTTACTGTCATATAGTACAAATATCTTTAAAAAGGATTAATAAATAAAATAGAATATTGTTGTATAGTTTACAGTAATGAATTTGGATAATAGGCTGAAGATGACAAGAAAAAAGAAGGCTCCTTTGAAGGCGCCAAATTATATATGTTAAAAAATAGTAGCAATTTTATTGGAAATATCAAAAAAATATTAAAATCACAGACAAATGTAATTTTAAGCTTATAAAACCAATTGTGAACCAATTATAGAGCAACAAAAAGACAAGTCTCACTTGTAAATAAAGTTTAGCATAGATGTTGTCATGAGTTTCTTGCCCAACGCGTTTCGCCCACATGGGACTTCATCAGAGGATTATTTAACAACACCACAGGGACAACAGGGAACAATACAACAATAAATTAGAAAGAAATACATATATATAGGAAAAGATATATTCAAAAATGATTGTTTATACACGTACTGTCATATCAGAGTAAATAACTGTAAATAACTAAACAAATGTGTATTAACCACCTAGCCGGTATGCCCGACCTTCGTATGGGCAAAAAAAAATGGCTAGGATGGTTAACCCCGTAATTTTGTCACATCCTTACCTCCATGGTCCCGCTGTGCACATCCAGCGGGACCATGGAGGTAAGGATTCCAGCGTCGTTTTCCCATTCCAGCGTCGTCCTCCGTCCATCGTCGTCCGTCGATCTCCAGCGTCGGGTGCCAGCGGGACCGGTAAGATGCCGGCCGGTATCTTGTGTTCCGCTGCCCGGCATCTTGCGTTCTGCCGCCCGGCCGGCCGAACACAAGATCCCGGCCGGCTGAACACAAGATACCGGCCGGCATCTTACCTGGTCCCGCTGATGGTCCACGTCCGTGTTCGTCCAGCGCCGGATGATCTCTGCAGGGAGAAGCCGTCCGGCGGAGAAAAAAAACCGGACAGCTTCTCCCTGCGTGCGTGATGACGTCGGCGCGTGTGCGGGAAATTCAAATAGAAACTCATTCATTCATTTTGTATTGGATTCAATACAAACTCCTGTATTCAATCCAATACAAAATATTTCAAATAAATACAAAGTTTGTAATTGGTAAATTCAAACTCTCATTTTGTATTGGATTGAATACAAACTCCGGTATCCAATCCAATACAAAAAAATAAAAAAAAATAAAAGTAAATACATTTTTTATATTCATAATATCTACTAGAACCCTTGTTCGGACATATTTCTGTAAGTTACAGGTCTACAATTTAAAAAAAAGATTTCATGAAAAACAGTGGATCACTTTTGGTACAGAAATCTAGACCTCAGTGTAACGCTCAGGTGGTTAAAGATCACAGTGATCATATTAAAAATCATTAATGGTCAGGTATTTGATACAAAATAGATGTAGATAGATCAAAGTGATTTGGCTTCCCAAGAACACCCAAATAATCAAGAGCTAGGACTATAAAAACCAGGAAACATTTGCCTACTAATAAGCAAAGTTAATCCAAAGACATAAAAAGTATATTATTACTTACATATATGCAACCTCTAAGATTTTTAGAAGGAACAATAGATTTGGGATGGATGAAGGATAGTGCAGGTTACCTCCAAGGATCTGTAAAAGAAATATATAGTGTATGATGTTTTATAATAAAGTATTTGAGTTAAAAAATCTCCAGAAAGAAAGGTAACTCATAATTGTCTAGATCAGGGGTGCCCACACTTTTTTCTCGCTAGCTCGCTAGCTACTTTTTAAATGACCAAGTCAAAATGATCTACCAACAATAAAAATGCTTAACATATCATTATTTATATATATACCAAGTATGACACAGAAGTGACTGGAGCTAATGAGACATTGCCCCTGAGTCATCAATAAAATCCGCGCTGGCTG
>NC_092858.1:68834759-68941667 GCF_032062135.1 Pyxicephalus adspersus | reverse complement strand
ATTTTTTAGGGGAACAGTGACTTTTAATGCAAGCTCGCCAGTGTAAAGCTGCCGGAGATGCGCGGCTCCGGCCGCGAGCTTTTTCAGTTGCTGAATAGCGCGACGGCGTATGATTTCGGATCGCTAATACGAATGCGCGAGCGATCATCCGATTCTGCTTGATGAATCAGGGGCATTGAATGGCAGAACATTGCACAGACATTGCACTACAAGACTATAGTAACAGGTAAGCTAAAGCTCACCTATCATAGGAGAATGATGTGCTGCACAAGAACTGCTGCACAAGTAACCGCCCAGCACTGCTCCCCTCAGACTGCTCTTTCTGCCTCCATCCCCACTGTTACATGGAGCCTTCTCACACAGAAAGACATCCCCAGCGTCCCTATAGACATTCAGCCTGGCTGCTAGGAAACAGCAGGGGGGGTAAGACAGGGCTCTGCGTTGGACTCGGGTTGCCTTTGCAATTGACTGGTAGATCGCGATCAACGTTTTGGGCACCCCTGGTCTGGATAGTGTCAGACACTGGTAATATCCATGTGTTTTAGATGGTTTTGTTGTGTCCAACACTGGATAGGTCTATAAGTTGGCTATAGCTACAACATTATAGAAAAAGAAATAAAGTGACCAAGATAATCATAATCATGAAGTGAATCTGTATAATGTAAAAAATTCATTTTCACTTCATGATTATGATTATTTACTCTGATATGACAGTACGTGTACAAACAATCATTAAGTACTATAGTCCCTGTGATGTTGTTACATAATCCTCTGATGAAGCCCCATGTGGGCAAAACGCGTTGGTCAAGAAACTCATGACAACATCTATGTTAAACTTTATTTACAAGTGGGACTTTGTAATTATATATAATCTCTCAAATTTGGTTTTATAAGCTTAACTTACGTTTGTCTGTGATTTTAATAATTTTTTGATATTTCTAATAAAATTAGTACTATTTTTTAACATACATAATTTGGTATTTTCTTCTCATTTTCAGCCTATCCCTTTTTCCTGATTCATGTATTATTCTGGGCTTGGCACAATTTGGATCTCTCTGAAGATTGCAAAGGGAAATACTTTCCTAGTGCACTATCCTCTGTCTTTCTAGCTTACTGTAATGTAAAGAAAAACAATATGATAAACTACAAGTAATACAAATAATATTAATAGGAAAGGTTATCAACATGCGCTGTACATTTTGTATTTCTTTTTAAGAGGACTGAAACACATGAAGCTTTATTTGGCTTTGTAAAGGGGAATTTAAAGACTGCTTTATTATACCTTAGGGACACATTTGAAGAAAGATCAACTTCTACTTGTTTTATGCCAAGTACAGTCTGCTTAGGTTATCATATATATCATGCACATTATTTGAAGGGAAAGTACAATTTACCTTAACTGTATTCTTTCAAGAACTGCCTGTACTTATACAATGTCTCTTAATATGCCTTTACCTCTTGTGTGAGAAGCACAGTGGAGCCTTCTGAAGTGCGATATTAGCCTATCACAATTTCATTACAAATTACAAAAATGAAAAGTATTATACTAATTTTAGGTAATAGTAGGTCAGTCTAAAAAATGCACATATTGGGAAATTGCCCTACAGAACTACTGCAACCTTCATCCCAACAACAATGTTTGGTCTCATGTTGATGGCATAACTTTAACATCAATTTGGAATAGCTTTTGGATGATTTGGTGACAGGTGCACTTGACCTTCATTTAACTTGGATTTCTCCTGCTTCAAGCAGATTTTTCTTTTCTATAGACTTTTATTGAAATGTAAAACTCCCAAAAAAACAAACAAAAGCTCATTGATACATGGGTTTATATTGTTACTTTGTGAAGGGCTGTTAAATATGCTATTTACATAGACAGAATGGTAAGTGAATTATTAAACAATCCATAAAGATAATTAAGCTTTGTTTCCAACTACAGTTTATAAATGTTGATTGATTGTCAATAATTTGCTCAGTTTCTACATCAAGGCCAAGATTTGTTTTCCTATGTAATTATAACTCTCAACACCAACAATAATCATGCTATACTTTACTAATTTGGAGACATTAGCACAATAGCATGCACAGTAGGATGCAAAATGTTTTGTTTAGTAATAATATTATTGTTTTTTTTTCATTGAATTTATGTGTAAGAATGAACTAAGCAAATACTTTTTATGTTTGTCCCCAATAGAATGCTTGAAGATGACCTAAAACTAAGCAGTGATGAGGATGACTGTCAGCAGGTATGGGACCATTAGATCTCCTTTAATTTTGATTAGATTCTATAAGAGGACCCCCCTTCCCCCCGCATTCTATCCACATTACCCTCCTTGCTCCTTATCCCTTTACCCCATCATGCTGTTTATTAGTGGTTCAGATACTGCTAATAAGTTTTTGGTTACAGGTAAGGGGACAACTATTTTCTTGTCTGGTTCAAACATTTGTTGTAAAGCCAAGTTTAATATTGTGCATTTTAACATAACCAATTTGATGTTAATAGGTGGTTGCACTGATGTTGGTGACTGTACCAAATATTTATACTTTAATAATTTATTAATTCATTACTTTTAATATATAATTTTTTTTTTTTGACAATAAATTAAAAAAAGATACTGTTCCCTGTTTACCAACCTCAAACATGTGGTCAGGCTATGGGCTTGATTTATTAATTAAGTTCTTCATGAGTAGAGAAGATACAATTTCATCAGTGAACCTGAGTGATCCAGCAAACCAGAATGGATCTTGTCCAGGATTTAAAACATTTGCTAACAAATAGCAAATGACTGTTAGGAATCTGTGTTTAGATTTGCTGGATCACCCAAGTTCACTGATGAAAGTGTATCATCTCCAGCCTTGGAGAGCTTTAATAAATCAAGCTCTATGAGTCAATACTGTAGTTAAGCAGTGACATAAAAAGGCTGACCCCATAAATATTATTATGTTTAAAATATGTATCCAGCTTAATAAAACTATTTTCATTGATCTATATTAGATGTACAGTGGTACCTTGGTATAAATCCTTAATCTGTTCCAGATCCTTGGAATTATACCAGGAGTTTATAACAGGACTTACACCAAACAAATTTTTCCCATAAGAAATAAAAGTAAAATGATTCATCCGTTCCCATGAAAAAAATCCTCATGTTGGCATTTTATACATTGATGGGGCTGTATGAAATATTTTTAAACACTGCATAATACTAAAATACATAAATACAAAAGCAAAAAAAAAGAAAGTTTAACCTCACTTTACCTTGCTGAGAAGAGTGGAGTGCCTACTAGGATGGTGCTGAGAAGGGAGGAGGAGGAGGAGATGTTTTGTAATTCACGGGTTGTTCACTGAATGGTAGCAACTGATGCGCGTGGGCAGTCGTGGCTTTGTCTCGAGAGAGGTAAGTAAGGGTAGTGCGCAGTGTTTTGACTCATTTTGACCCATACAAGTTCTAGCACAAAGGTTGTATACCAAGCAAAGGTTGTATTCCAAGAAAATTTTTTTGTGTCCAAACAGGACTTATACCAAGTTGGACTTATTCCAAAGCAGACTTATACCGAGGTACCACTGTATATCTAAAATTCTGAGTTTGTGAACTTCTAGTAGTGTTTTGTTTACACAATAGGAAAAGTAAACATATGACCATTGAAGAGTGTTATGTTTTCTGCATTAGTAATCACTATTTTGTATTGTAAAACTCCATGTCATTTCCTTTAGCCTAGGTTTTGTAACTGTTTGATAAAGTTAAATAAATATAATACTGAGAACATTAGTAAAATCCTTGGCTTTGAAAGATTCCATTGGCCTAAGCATTGCTTTGTCTTATTTTCCCAGGCAAACCTAAATGTCATTAAAGGTTAACATCATGCAACCATCACACATATAATTATCCAAGGTATTTTCACTGATCTACTCATGTTGTTATGTCTCCAATTTTTAGTTTCCAATTTTTCAAAAACCATTCCTGCATTTAATGTCAGGTAATGTGTTATTTCTAAATACCTGTATGTAACTTTGGCCTTTCAATATGTAAGTTTAGCCCTTTTATTAACCTCTCATATGGTAGCATGGTATGTTCAGTGGTTAGCACTCTGGCTCTTGCAGCACTAGGTCACAGGATTGTATCCCGGCAAGCACTCTATCTGCAAGGAGTTAGTATATTCTCCCTGTGTCCGTGTGGGTTTCCTTGGGAACTCCGGTTTCCTCCCACATCCCAAAAAACATGCAGTTAGGTTAATTGGATTTCCCTCAAAAATTGTTCTTAGATTACCTTATAAACCATGACATTAGATTTTGAGCCAATTTGAGGGGCAGTTAGGGATATGACTATGGATTTTGTAAACAGCTGTGTAATATATTTCTGCTACATAAATGTTGGCTAATAATAGTCCATCATTAATTTGCTTAAATATGTGTACATTGTTTTATAGGCTGACAAATGACAAAACATGTAAAAATACATTTCTTTCTCTGTTAGCAGTTAACTAGGAATAAGCTGCTGGATGGATAGATATTCCTTGGTGTTGTCCTTCTCCTGTTGTAATCACCATAATAAAAAAAAAAAAAAAAAAATCCAACGGGATTACTGCATCGTAAAGGCCATGGTGTATGGACATAGGATTTAAAATACAATGATCTTAAAACCCTGAGAAAAAAAAAAGTTTTTTAACCTTGTTCCAGTTAAGGGAGGGTCCTTGAGTGGGTAGAATGTATTTATTTGTTTATTATTATTCATATTATTATTATTAATATTATTAAATATTATTAATAATAAACAGTATTTATTAGGAGCTTGCAATCTAATATTACCCTAGTTTTCCTTGAATTGAATATGTGTGTTAGAAAATCTTTTGCAGAAAAGCGCATTCAAAATTCTTTAATTAATTCCCTTGTGTACATTCATTTATGTATAGGTCATAAGATGTCAGTAAAAATTGTATGCAAAACTAAAAAATATGATTGATATTCCCAAACTGTTGTATAGAAAGTAATAGTAGTAAAGTGTATATTGCAGTTTTAAAAAGATCATCTTGGCTTGATATACTCTCACTATTTCACCTAACACAATCAATCACAGTAATGGCCACATTCTATAGTTTCAACTGAGTATTTTTTTTTTTAGTTCTGTTAGCAGCCAATTTCTATTACCTGCTATGTAATCAATCAGGTAGAATGTTCCTTTACGGAAATATTTCACCCACATTGAAAAAGGACAGAGCAACTAATTGCCAATAGAAAACTGGAGAAACCACAAGGGCAGCCCGATTGCAATAGAGGTAACAGAAATATGACCTGTGGTAGAGCCACTCTTGACTATAACTTTGTCATTGCTACTCTCAGGGAGTCCCTGGAGCCCTGCAGCATTAGGCAAGAGATCTTCTTTTGATTGTTCCCTTCTGTTCTTTACAGGGAAGATAACAAGTTCTGAGTCCATAATTTGTTTCAAAGACTGGTACTTTATAAAAGGTCAGCAGTGATTAAACTCTGCCATGGGTACAACATGAAAAGCAGCTTGTCAGATCTGTAGTTCCCTTTCATTTAATTTTACTCTTTTATAGTGCTATCATTATGATGAATTATAGCATATAAATCACATAAAATGATGGATGGAAATGTATCATTTAAAGTTGGAGTTTTAAAGTGTATACTTTGACAGGAATAGGGTCCTAAGAAGGCATTGTCTGTAAAAATGGATTTTTCTCAGTGTAAAGGTGAAAAGGCTGTTGTTAAAGGTTTCACTTGTAAAAGGAATATCTTAGATGTTGTATGTACAATATTTATATTAAAGGACGCCAGTTGGCTTAAAATGTAACCTAATTCAAAAAACAACTGTACATAAAACATTTATATATATATATATATATATATATATATATATATATATATATATATATAAAAATGACTACAGAATAGTCTACAATACTACAACAGACTAATGCAGAAATATGAATAACCTATAAATTACACAAAATTATTCCAAAATGAAGGCCGCATTCATTATTATGCTTTTTTATTGCTTAGAAGAAACAATAACACAAAACAACAACAAAGATTTCGTTAATCATCAGAGACCACAAGACAATTTTCTTAATCAGTTTTTCTTGCTGATTTCAGATCTGTTTTTAGATCTTTCAGTTTTTTCATTCATATCAACTTTTTGAGTTTTGAGCAATGTTAATTTACAGTGTGCTTGCATGAATCTTTAACTGAAGTACAATTTTTGATATATTCAGTGCAATGTCAAATAGGCACAAAGTGTCTACAGATATATGGAAAGAATCAGTCAGCTTCTACTGTTTCTTCAAAAACGCTTGAAGTATGATTCTTTTGTGTAGCAGCACAGTGGTCAGCCATCTAACTCCATAAAGCTCCTATTCCATAAGCCTTGGAAGTGACAGTCTATTGACTAAATGTCCTGGTGTATAAAAATGTTTCCTGGTGCTACAGAAGAAAAGGGGGTCGTTTGTTAATGTTTGCAACCAACATTGCATGAAAGACTTTGAATACAGTATTCTATACCCTTGTAAACTCTGGGTACAGGGCTAGTGCATAGTTTTTCATTTCACCATCTCCAAATCGTTGGATTCCCTCCATTAATGCTACCTGCATTTACTACACTGCCTTTGTTTGGTTTCAGGTATTGGAGTCCTTAACAGCTGTTTCTGCTGTAGGCACTGGACGGACTCTGCCATCTAAGAAAGATTTATTACGACGTTTCCTTTTCTTGGGTACACTGTTCCTCCTTGGATTAGCTATGACATCCTGTATGATGAGGAACTACTAGCAATGACATTAGCAACCTTGTTAATTTTGCATTACAGATGTTCCTTGCTTAATGACCAGGTTTCGTTCCTGTGACCTGGTTGTTAAGCAAATTGGTTGTAAAGCGAGGAGCATAGGAAGGACCCAGTCTGCAGTGCTGTCACATTCACTGACAGCCTGCAGCCCGGGGATTGTGCAGGAATGCTGAGGAGGAAGACGGAGTACAAAAGACCAAAGAGGAGACACAGGGTGGATGTACACTGTACAGTTTTATACAGTGTACACATCTGTGGAGGCTGTCATAAGTGTGGGCAGCCGGTAAACAGGTAAGTCGCTAAACGAGGATTACCTTTAGTCTGTTTTTTTTTATACTCGAGGAGGAGTATCTGGACCTTCATGTGAACCTTCAGTGGGTTCATAAGTGCAGACTTTATTGTTTAGGGGGCTTTGGGCTATAAAGCCACATTGGTTGGGTGACCCGTTTTTTGCTATAATTTTGTGTTTTTTTTTTATTCATGAAGTATGATGTTGGGCCTTCAGACATCATGCTGGCAGGATGTGGCAGGTTTTTCTACCAGGGCTGTCTTGTTTGTTTAGGGAAATTTTATTTAATTGTAATCAGCTGTGCATATTTCCTGGCTGTTGATGTGATGGAGCACTCGCACTATTGGGCACATCTCATTTATTCACGCTTAATAAAGATATGGCCATGGATACAGATGGCGTTTCATGCCATCTATTTGTGTTACATGAAAGATATTACTATTTTGGTGAAAAACTTCCCTGCAGAGTTAAACAAGTTATGCTTGTGCTTCCTATTTATTAGCTTGTTTTTTATTTAATTGTGCTATTGGAGATTGGTGTGGTAACTTTAGTACTGGTGAATGTTTACATAGCACCCTCCTATTTCACTAGACACTGTTATACTGGATACTGATACTGGAAAGGTTAATTGCACATTTTGTGCTTACCATGCTTATAATGGGTAATTGGTATCTTGGACCTGGTATTAGAATTCTCTAATCCACATAGGACCTTCATGTTGGAACTGGATGTCTCATTGGAGTCCACTGGGAGACTTACTGATTTGCAGAATTGGGGAAGAGCCCAGTCTCAGGCAACACTCTTATCTGTCTGCCACCTTTGGCTCCACCTTGAAGATCAATTTGGCTTTTGACAACTGGGAACCCTTAGCACTCCTGGGGTGGCGGGGAAAGGGGGGGGGGGTGTTAAATTAGTCTCCTTTGAGGGTTTGTTTGAATTTGGCCTCTGGTCATGGGGTCTGACAATGGCGGATGGTTTGGCAAGATTTGCTTCTGATCGGACCTTATCACCACACTCCATTATGGGAGATTTCATCTCTTTCCCAATTTCTTAGTATCCAAACCCCTAGGTTTTGGACTGATAGGGGTATTACATTATCATCGGGTGTTGTGGAGAATTGTATGTTTCTTTCCTTTGATGTATTAAAGTTAAAATTTCAGTTACCTAACTGGACATTTTTGAGATAATTACAGATTCAATGTGACATTTTGGGGAGAGATCATCTCTCAGACTGCCAGCTTTTGAGACATTTAAGAACCACTTCCCTTACTGGACTCGAAGAACTTTCCCCCCGATATATCCTTCCCCCCGATATATCCTTCCCCTTGATATTATCTCCTTGATATCTGCTAGATTTAGACTTATTCATTACAAAAATGTTTACGGACTGTATTTCAGGTAACAGTGGCTATAATAACTCTTCTGAGTCTTCTTTTTATGTGCACAAAAGTTAATTGCTTTGAATTGTAAGACTACATATACTAGTAGAGATCAGTTTACTAAATATGATACCTTTTGAGCCCTTGGAGTACAGTAAGGCATTTTCCAGGAAGGGGCACCTTCTGAGTTTTAGAGTTATCGTTATCCAAAAGGTGCTAAAGTCTTCTGTGAGCATTGTTAGGATATTCCTCATATGGAACTCATGTACTATACTTTTGTATTCATGTACAAAGTGTCTAACAGTGTCAAAATGCCATTCTTGATGCATTCCACAATTACATAGTCCTGATAAGAGAAGACTGGCAGGGTGACCCTGTACCCCTATTACTTGTAATATAAAATAATATAAATGCCTGTTAATCTTTTTCTGCAAGCTAAAGTCTGATTTATGTGTGTGTTCTGATTTCTGCTGTGAGTTAATCTACACTATCATATAAAATAGGTCTCTTGCAGTTTGTTGTGGATGCTAAAATATGGGTTTTATAACATGCATCAGTTCTGCAATGAAGGGATGGGTTTAGACTTCTTTAGGGTTTGTGTACACAGGTGCTATCAAACTTTGGCTTTTGCATTAACACTAAATGCAACACAAATAATAGCAAAAGGTTGTGTTTGGTCTCCCTTTCTTTAACACAAATGCATCTCAAGGGACCAGCCATAATGTACCTTTAAAGTACCATGAAAGGGAATCTGCAGACCTGCATTTGAAATGAATTTCAGACATGCAATTTTAATTATATAGTTGGTATATTGACCTAAAAAATAAAGTAGAGTTTTGTTCTGTAGAATCCAATCATTGTCTGTCCTTTATTCTCTAGGAACAGGAAACCATTTAATGATCACTTTGATCAACAGTTGTACATTTGCTGCTTTGCATTTTATCCACTTTTTTAGTTTTTACCCCTAAAAAAAATTCAACAGACAAGTCTGTAAAATGTAAAAAACAAATCTCTAGGCACTCAGTAGAGTTGGTCACAAAGGTATACATTTATAAAAAAAAGTGGATTGAATTTTACTGTAAAACTGGATAACTGGGACATCTGACAAAGCTTCCTTGTATTGTGGTACAACTGTGTACAGTCAGGCCTTGCAATGAGAGAAAACCAGCTGATGGCCTAGGTAAATAAATGGAAGCATAATTTGCCGGACTGTTTTCAGTACTTTATGACATGACTTTTTTTTTCTTCTTCTGGCTTAAGTTACCTTGTTTGAAATGATGTGAAAATTTATAGGCGGGATAGTCAATCTGTATTCAGTCTGCCAAGTGTGAATAAATAGACCTTTGTGCTCGGCTGTTATTTGTAGAGCATGTTCATCTGTATGGCCTGAACACAGCATCCACAGGGATTCATAAAAGTCAAAGCACTGGTATGTGCTGCTGAATGTTGCTGGATAAATGTATAAATTAGAGCTGGAGAGGAAATTGCACAGCAGTGTCAAGTAGCGAGCACCAACATGAGACATCACCCTTGCAAATAAGAAGCTATCAGTATTGAAATATGGTTCTTCTCTTCAATCTTTTAAAATAAACTAAAGAAAAAAAATCTTGATTTTAAAGGCCCTTTACCATCAAGATGCTATGCAAATATACTTATTTTTTACTCCCGAGGACATTGCCAGTATATGAGACAACCTGCTGTCCACTCTCACACTATTAGCTAAACAATAAGGCCTGGCTTACATGCCAAACCCCCGCAATGGTACTTTTATTTATCAAACATATTAGCTTTTTAAGAAAATCAGTGAAAACTCCATTAAACTATATAAACCAAACATTGCTTATCTGTCCCAAGCACACGAATCTTTATTGGTTACTTTAAATATATAAAACCTCATCACTCTTATTAAATAATATAAGTAACAGTTTTCCTGCATTTGTACTGCATTTACGTATTGGCATTGCATTGCTATGCTATTACAGCACATTACCTCAACACACATGTATGTATGTATGCTCAATTGTGTCAACATTCTGTTATACATGAATTGCTTTATATAGTTAAATACTGAAAGACATTAACATCAGCCTTAATAATGACCTAGATAGATTTCATAAGACATAGGTATTCACAGTGTAGTTTGATTTTTGAATGGCCCCTAACTGGGGGTTCTTTTTTCCTTTCTTTCCTTGTTCTTTCTTGTTCTTCAAAATGTTTCTTCATATTGTCTCACTCTTGATTCACGTCTATTTATATTTTGATCCAGAAGTATGGGTTGTTGCCCCCTTGGCCTGACATAAGGACTTTCATGACACTGTCGCCTACTATAGGAGTCAAGTCCTGGTGAATACGCCTAATGTTGGAATATGGGAGTGGGAGTGTGGGAGTGGGAGTCCATCAACATATTAGTACTGGCAGGAAATTCATTTTGTCTTTGGTTTTATGTTCCATGTTTCCTAATATAAGAATTTATCATCACTATATTCACTATCTACGTCTTGTAGGAATTATTTCAGGTGAATTTTAAACAAAAATATTTAAACATTAAATTGAATACATTGCCGTAACACAACCTGCATCAACACTCAAAAATAATAGTTAGTTAGTGCTTCATAACAATGTGGATGGGTCCTAAAGGGAAAGAGAACCTGTCCTGCAAAAATCACTGAAGCTGCCATTGCCAATTTATCATTCTGCAAATGATATTTGCATGTGTTTTATGTCAATAATTTTAGCTACAATGATGGGGTTGATATACTAATGTAGTAAAACTTTACTTCATCAAAGTGTTTACTTATATTGGCTGGTGCACAGTGAAATAGCATGCCTTCTGTAGTCATGACACAGTTAGTAGCTGCTGGAGCATTTGTTCCTTGGACATTCACACAAGGGGTTTATAGGATGAGCATGGTACAAGATAAGAAATTAACAAAGTTAAGAAACATACAATGCTGTTTTACTAACAGTAACTAATTTTACTGTACAAAACTTAGTATAAGGTTTGTGATATTTTATTGTTAGTACAATTACAGTATTTCACCTGTCTAAAAAATAGAATAAATAAATAGTAAAAATTTAACAGTCTAACAATAAATAGGAAAATATTTATTATAATTGTTTTTTATAACTTCATGCTTAGAACTTTAGAACTTTGACTATGATTAAAAAATATTGAATATCAATTAAGATTTTAAAGGTGAAAAACTGTTGCAGTCTTAAATTATATAGCATGGACATATGTACCAGGTGTAAATGTTAAATAGAAAGCTTCAGTCTGCTTCAATGCTTCATCCTGGAATGTTAATTTTTTTTTTCAGTGTTTGGATAGAAAGTCAGATGATCTTGAAGCTTCTTTTTGGAATGTAAAGTAAATTTTTCTGATCTGTTTTTTCTCAGCTAGCAACCGAAGGACAAGCCGTCGGTGTCCAAAGTGACAGGTATCTTTTATCATTTTTATAAATCATAAATTGTTTCATGAAGCGTGGAGACTTATTTACTGTGGCATATAACTCAAAGTCAAAATGTGAACGCAAAGTGCCTTCGTTGTTAAAATAATATTGGACTCCAAACCACAGAGCAACTATAAGACAAGCCACTTAAAGATGGTACAGAAAAGGATACCTAGGAGTGAATTTGGCAAAGGTATTCAGGTAGCTGTCTCTTACTACAATTTTGGGGTGATTCTCTATCTTGTGTTTACTTACAACACTTACCATAATATAAAGACTTTTAAATTTACACAGGGTAGGGTGAAACCTTCTTCAGTACAAATTTCTATTTTTATTTTGTTTATTATATGGTAATGCTTTTATGTGTATTACTGGTTTTCATGCTAGGGATTCTATGTACTGTTTATATCTCCTAAATCTAAATCTAAACCTAGAGTGAAAGTTTTCTTGTAAATCCCAATTCCAGTTTTATTTTTTATCTTAAAGGGGATTTTCTTGCTTTGTATTTGTATGATATGTCTGTAATTTTAAAAGCATAAGTAGTTATTTATCTGCATCAGTGAGCATCATACAGCCAGGAAGTTTAAGCCCAGACAGTCATTGCGCCACCCCCTGGTCATCAGAGAGTTGAGTCATGACTTTGCCTGTACTCACTGCAATTAAAAATAGAGAATGGTGCATTGAACACTGCACATAATGTTTGAACATTCACATGTGCAAATGTCATTCATTATCTGATACTGTAAAGAAAGATGAAAACACAGCAATTGTGATGTGACCACAATTCCCCAGTAATTTTATACACACACTTATTACGTGACATAGGTAAACTATGATTCGACTATTTTGCACCATATTGCACATGTTCAGAAAAGCACCACATGTTCTTTGCCACTTTGCAACTAGTATGAAAAAAAAAAAATTTACCAATCACCTAAAGTAAAAAGATGCCCAAGATTATTTAGAAACCTAAAGGTATCCCTGGTAACAAAGCCCATTTTAACTGATTTACGTTCTGTTTATGCAGCACACTGGTTTTGCTGGCGTAAAGAAATAATAATTTCCCATAAAAATTTGTATTACCAAGAATTTTATATATCCAATTACTCTGAGTAAACCATGCATAACAAACCTATTGACATACTGAACAATTTTGCTGATGGTAAGCTGCTGAAGCCTATGTCAGCAGAACCCCAGTGTTACACAGTTCCTACAATCCATCATGCATTATAATGATCCAACTGCTACAGTTAAGGCACAAGGGCAACATATTGTGTGTGCAGATAGATACATTTTCCCCTATTTATTCTGTATAAATAAACCTAAATGTCTGAGCAATTTGAAAGAAACAACCTTTTATATAGTACTCAGTTTTCCAAGACTGACATGGGTTAAATGAGTCCACATCATTTTCATATGATGAATAAAATGATTTATATTAGTATCACAGGTTAGATAAAAATAAAATAAAATGTCATTATGTATCATTTGTAACATCCTGGACAACAGTTTTAGAGGTAACATCTTCACAGGGATTTGTGTGTTGTAGATTTATTGAAGGAATAAAGACTAAATATTTTCTTTGCAATTAGATGGTGTGTTTTCACAATCCAAAGGGAATTTCATTTTGCTTGTTAAATAGGATTAAGCTGTATTCACTTCAATGTTCCATTGATAATTTCAGTCAAAGGGATCTGTTTATAAAGCAGTGAAAATGACATTCATCAAAACAATCACAGGTAGAAAATTTTCCAGGAGATTCCACCAGGAAATGTTTCAGCAAATGTCAGATTTACTGCTTTATAGATAGACCCCATATTGTTAAAGCTGATACATATTTAGATAGTTCAGCAAGTGTAACATCAATATCCCTGTCCACAACACAGCTCAAAACCAACCCAGGGCTACTTTAAGAAAATGAACAGTTAAATTTTGGAGTGGCATATAAAGTCGCCATTCTCAAATATTATTAAAAATCTGTTTCAAGATCCTAACATGCACTGCGTGGAAGATAAACAAAGATTATTTATGTTAAAAAAATCACAATAATTTCCATAGAGTGGCCACCCATGTTTGAGACACATAGTCTGCCACTCCACAGGGATAAATAGGATTTCCCAGACATGCTGATAAAACTACAGATGAGGTGTAGATGCTGCAGTTATGGAAGCATGGCAGATGAGTTTGGGGCAGTCTTGCAGTACCCCAAAGTCTGATGGGAAACCAGAACTTCTAAAAGAGTCAGCCTACACAGTCACCTGTACTTGTAACTGCTTCCTACCTCTGACCTCACATCACTACTGTATCCAACAGTGATGGAGGGAGGAACTAGTGTTTGGTAGTTTCCGATTTTCATATAAAATTGTACAATATTTCCTGGCAATAAAGATGTTATTATTTTACATACTGTTACACACATATATATATATATATATATATATATTCCACTTTATTATCATGACACCATTACATGAATTAATAATCTATTTTCTTTAGGAAAATAAACAAGACACCAGAAACTAACATGATTAATGTATTTCTAACTGGAATCTTCTAGTTATTTTCAGATGTTTCAGTCATGTCTTGGCACAGCAGTGCACTACATATTATGCTGGATAGACATTGCTGAAGAAATAAAAATAGCTCAAGCAGACTGAAATAATCCATTAGAGCTGTGGACAGTATGTCTTCAAACTGCATAACTGCTGATGGAATCTTTTTAAATATAATATTGGAGCACAGACTCTTTCGGGGGGGCGAACACCTGCTAAACTGTTTATGCGCTCTCTAATAAACTGCAAATAGGCATATTTAACTTGGGGGGATATATTGGGTTACACTGCAAGAACAGAGAAGTAGTATATCAATCACCTGTCATCTACTGTCAGAAATCAGTGGTATTTGTTCCCTATCAGCCCTGCGGCCTATCGGTATGTGAAAGTTATGAAGTTTTATGTTCATGAATCTTGTGGAGGGCTGCAAAAGAAGTTCTCTGCACTTTTTCCTTTGTTTTTTATCTGGGCAAGTGCTTGAAAGGAATTACAATGAGAGTGTGCTTTTGTCTAGCAGTCAGTCTAGGCAAAGTATAGCATGTTGCATTTTTTGTGCTGAGCTATTTTCTTAACGGGCTATAGGCTCACAAGTGTAACTTTAAGGTAATTTTATTTACAAGGGTCAAATAATATCAGCAGTTTTGTTTGTAGTCAGAAGTAAGCTGAATATCGTAGTAGTAGTAGTAGGGTTAGTAGTAGTGAATATCTTTATGACTGCTGTAACTAAGAAGTCCTTAGGACCATCCTCACACCTTTTGGCTGACCCTACACACCACCCCTTCTATAACCCTCCCAATCAAGTAACACACATATAATGTGGATCAAATGACTAAACAGCTGTTTTATTGAACACATTTTATCAAGTACAAATATTACTCATAACTCATAACATTTTATAACATAACACAAGATAACAAAGCTTAACATTAACAACAACAGCATGAGCATTTATTTGTAAATTAGTTTTGCTTACCAACAACCCTGGGGGGGATACACAGATAATCCGGGTCCTCAACCACCAATGAGACTGCAGGTCCTCAAAAGCATTTACGGCATCCATTGTACTACCTGGGGTCTAATACTCATTTTGCCCTTTTGCTCCCAGGTGCACATCACCAGTTCAGGAACAATAACCATTCTAGCAGCCCCTTTTGACAATATAAATTCAAGGCTCACCACCTTTTTCCTTTACTGATTAGGAGACCACCACACATCTTGGTCCCCCATTAACATGAAACACTACCAAAAGGTACCGCCCCTGGACCTCAGCCAGCTCTCTGTTTCCTTATTACTAGCATTAGAAGAAAAAAAACTTCTAAACCCTCAGAAAAACACAGGGCAGGTAAGTGGGAAACTTGCCCCCACTGCTGCCTGAATCCGTTCTGTCCTCTTCCTGCTCCAGAAAATTCCCTCCTCTTCCTCCCTAAGTCCACCAATCCTGAACCCAACCCCTAGCTCTGCTGAGCAGTTCCTGTACACCTGTTGCCTAATTCAGTGTTTCCTCTGTCCAGCTCCTGTGTTACCTCTTGTTGCCCAGTCTGTTGTTTGCAGCCCATTCCTTTGTGCTGTTTCAGTGTTCCTCTCAGTCTGTGGATATCCCTGTGCCTTCTGTTGCTTCCAGTGTCTCCTGTGTTCCCTGTATCTGCAGTGGCCCCTGTGTCAGTGGTGTCTGTTACCTGGATCCCTGGTATTTGACCCCTGGCTTGTGACCTGACCTCTATTGCTTGCTGCCTGCCTTGACCTTAGCCTTCCTTGACAATTCTTCTGCCTTTAATTTGGTACCGTGTATCCAGCAGCTTAACATCCTCACCACTAGAGGCTCTGCAGAAGACCTGGTTGCTGCTTAGACTCTGCGCCTTGGCCCTTCTCAGGGT
Source organism: Pyxicephalus adspersus (assembly GCF_032062135.1). Taxonomy (NCBI): domain Eukaryota; kingdom Metazoa; phylum Chordata; class Amphibia; order Anura; family Pyxicephalidae; genus Pyxicephalus; species Pyxicephalus adspersus. The sequence goes on along the minus strand of NC_092858.1, from coordinate 68,925,332 downwards.
TCACATCACGTTTGTGCGAGTTGTACTCCCTAGTGGCCCTGACTCTTTATCTAACATAAAAAGAGTTGTCTCCCCTTTTGTGTAAACTAAAAATCCTGGTGATAGATCCGCTTTAAGGACTGAATATCATAAAAACTTTATAAGCAATACAAACATTGCAGACACTTCTAAGTTTATCATAGCCTATGAGAACATTCAGTAGTTTTTTGGAAGATAGGCCTAATATAGCTGAAAGTACAGGCCAGAGGATTATAAGAAATTCCAATATATATATATCAAATTCCAATTTATACTAGAGTACATAAAGGAAATATGAATATGGTGTTTGGTGGGCCAATAGTATTGAGAAATACCTATTATTACCTGTATATCTGCAAGGTGAGAGATGATGAGAAAATATTATGTCATTGAATCATTCCATTAAAGCTTGTTTAGACTAGTTACAAGAGGGGATTAAAGGCTTACCATCTACAATCTTGAATTAGACTTCTGGATATAGTAGTTAAAGTAGCAAAAAGAAAGAGATAACAGATCAAATGGAAGTTCATATGTAAGACTTGCTATGTGCATAAACCTCAAAAAAATGTTTAAATACATATATGTCATGCACTTAATGTTTTGTAAATGGTGCCTTTATACAGTCATAAACCTATTGAAATAAGGAAGTTTTATTGTATCACTTATATTACTAGGGCAAAAACACAACACGCAAACAGGACCATCCATCTACTTTCTCTCCCCTCCCATTCTGTCAGGATGTTCACTGTTAACATGTTCATGTATCACACCAGAATAGTGCCTAGTCTTGCCACTTTTTCTAGTATGTGTGTGGATCTGAAAGACCATTATAGGAGGGTGAATTTTCAGGTAGCTAAACTGGTAGAAATTAGGTATGTCTGTTAAAAAAATTTATAGCTAAATTGTAATTATTGGGACTTTTAAGGAATCAAAATATACACAATAAAAAACTTGTGAGCACAGTTTGAGGAGAAGGCGCATCCCTGGCCGAATCATACGGTTAATGTTATTTCCTGAGGAAGCGGACCAAGATAATTGCAGCTGTAAGTGCTGTTTTTTTCCTAATTGTAATTATGTTATTGTGTTACATTGTAATGTGGTTTTAAGTTTTTTGTATAACATATTAAAGATTGCTGCATTTTAATGATGTGGTGTATATTTTGATGCCTTAAAAATCCCATTCATTCAATTAAGGTATATATGGCTATGACAGGATGTGGCATCATTTTTTAAATAAGTAATGGGGAAAAAGCTCAATATTATATACATATGTTAAAAAAATATTTAGACAGCTTTTCTATACACACCTATTTGTTGATGTTTTGTCTGTTTATATTCCACCATAAATGGAGTCACCTCCTAACTCCCTGTAGTGGGCTGACAACCCTGCCTCTTCAGCACTGACTTTCCAGACAGTGTTGTCAGCCCTACCCCAGCTCTCCTATTTTAGACTACTGTATGTCAGCTCCTTTGTCTTTATCTCCATAACGTCTCCTTTACATTCTCTGCTCTGCCTCCATTCCCAAACAACTGCCTGCTGTTACTTTCCCTTCCCTGCTATTTCAGTGTAGCTGTGGCAGTATTGCCAGTCCACCACAGAATTTGAATTAATTTCTTGCAGGTTCATTCATTTTTAAAACACATGACACAGAGAATTAAACATGTATTAAATAGTCCTGCTAGATGTTTTTTTCTAAATTTTCCCCCACTTATATACTCTAATGCCTTAGCTTATAACTGGGTTATTTTTTTCTTTTATAGCTACCTGGAGTTTAGCCTTTAAAGAATTGTTCGTGGGGATATCATATAATAATCTATTATTCTTGCTTTACTTCTGTAGAAAGAACACTAAGGTATGTACAAACCTCAGAGAACAATGTAATACCCTATAGCATAACATACATTTTTTTTCTTTCTAGTGCTGTCAGTGGTGACCCCCAGAAAGGCAGTGGCTTAGCCTCAGGAATCTCCATCAAAGGGTCAGGCAGCAACTCAAGTGAATCTGACACTACCTCAGAATCAGACTCTGAGACTGAGAGCAGTTCCAGTGAGAGTGAAAGCAGCACGCCATCCAGTCCATCCGCCTGTACCAGTCCCGAGGTAAGAAATTCTTGAAAAATCACTGTTTATTTTTCTTTGTTTTGTAAGGTATATGTCTGTGAGATACAAGTGTGTCAAATTGTTACCCAACATATGAAATGTGCTTGTAAGTGCTTGAGTTTCTGAAGTTTAGCATTGTGAAAGAGGAGCCATGGGGCTTACCTCCCTAATAACGGACCAGGGAATTGCTGGCAGTTTAGTAAGTAGTTACATGACTAAAAAAGATTTGTATGGAGACTGGTAAAAGATCAAATTTCCTTTACTGCTTTACTGCTATGAGCTGAAGAAAATGTAGCAAATCTCGAATAAAATGAGTTAATATTTACAACTATTTTGACATTAAAAACATATAGCATATGTAAAAAAATGTTGTTACTGTTTGTAGATTTTTCTATAAATATTTTTTAATTTTTTAAAAAAATAAGTAAAGTTTTCTAAAAATAAAATAATGAATCTATGCTCTAAAATACTATACTTCTGCACTACAGAAAAACAATGAAATACCAGTCAGAATGTTCAAAATTGCTGTCAAACAATAACAATATTCAGAAAAACTAGTTGATACAGGTAAATAATATTTTTATTGACATATGACACCATGCAGATAACTATAATGTAATAATAACTTTGTTATTCTTTAGGTAGTTTGTGGGCCCTTATAATAAATTGATCATAAAGCTAATTAATATACAGCATTTATTTAGCACCATCATATTACACAGAGCTGTACAAACTCCATAGTCATGTTACTAGCTCAAATGGGCTCACAATCTAATGTCCCTACTCCAGTATTTTGCTATGTCTTTAATACAGTCTAAGGTCAATTTTGGGGGTAGCCAATTAACCTAACTGCATGTTTTTGGAATGTGGTACAAGAAGAACCTGCAAATTCCATGCAGATAACGTCCTGGCCGAGATTTGAACCTGGGACCTAGTGCTGCGAAGGCCAGAGTGCTAACCTCTGAGCCACTGTGCTACCCTAACACCATACATTTACATACACCATACATCCCACGTTTCCTTTGTACATCTAACTAATGAACTGCAAAGAGAAAGCATCTGCATGTACATTCAGTTTGTTTTTACCCTCACTGTTTAATGTTTATTGTGTACAATTATCAATTTTTTAGGGCTAATCACCCTTCCCACAAAGCAGTCCGGATTTTCCATGTTTGCAGCTTTTGCAACTGCATTGTATTATGCCATGGAAATGAGCAAGTTAGAGCTCCGATTTAAATGAAAAAGTTCTGTCTCCACTCATATTAAAATTTTTTATGTTCTACTTTTATTGTATGTGGTTGCAAATTAGCTTTACATCTGTATTTTATGAGTAAAAGAACTAACTTAACATTGTCACTTGAAGCCCGAACAGGCAACTTCAAACAAATGGCAGCTGGATAAATGGTTAAATAAAGTCAATCCAAACAAAAACACTATTCTTAACCATGCACAGAGCCTGAATCTCAATGGAGTGCATGAAAATAAGGCAAGTTCCACAGAAGCATCCAAAAGTTGTCATCCAAGTCCAAATCACAAAAATGGCGGGAGTCCTAACAGAGAGGATCACAGCCTGGGAGCAGTTTGTGCAGTGCATGGGAGCAAAAGTGTGAAGCTGCATACATCTCCATGTGCTGCTACAATTGTTGTTGGTGTTCCTACTGAAAGCACCTCTTCTAGGAGACCTGTATGCAGACAACTAACAAGGAGGACTGAGAGGACATCTAGTGCTGATCATCTGAACTGCCGTAAACTAAATGAGACCTCTGTAAGCAAAGGAATTTCAGAGAATGAAATACAGGAGCAGGCTAAAAATAGGTTAACTTGCAATAGCAAGGGATTACACAGAAAAGAACCAAGAACTGGCGTTTTTAGCTGTGAACAGAGACGGACTCGAATTACTAGATCTGCCCCCAAATCCAAAGAGGTCACTGAGTTTTCAATTCAGCATTCAGAACTTAACACAGAAACAGAAGTAGATGTATCACAGCTTCCTAAAACATTCTCAGCCTCCCCATCAGAAAACAACCACAGGATAAAAGAAAGTGGGCGAAATAACAGTACCTGTGGTAATACATATAGTTCACACAACGTTGGTAATACCAGGACTGGGAATAACATTGCAGCGGAGACAGAAGAACAGTTTTATAAACTAGTTCCCTTTGGAAGAAATGACAATGTGTGCTCCTTAAAGGGAATAGGGGAGATCAAATCACTGTGGGTCAGGATTGATATAAATCTTTTGACCAGAATTCCACTAAATATATCCCAGGAACACTACAATTTGATTTGTAACACGGACAAGACATTTATGGCATCTCAGAATAAAGATTTACCTCCAGCAATACATAACACTGGTTTGAAAATGCGTCGTAAACGTAAGGTAGGAATATGGGGAACTACAAATTGTTGAAAAAAAATGTTTTACCTGATTTATTATAGCAGCATTTTTTTAACAATGTGACATGGAGTAACATATACATATACACCAGTTTCCCTTGCTAAAGCATTTGTTTTTCTGTCCAATAAATCCTGAGATATAAACAGCCCCATCCGACAACAAACCAGGTAAGTGATCTGACTTTCCTGTAGTTTAGAAGGTCAGCCTAGTTATTTTCTCATCCCCAGACTGATTAGACAGTAAAGCAGACCTTTCACAGAGTGATTAGGTAAGAAACCGTTTCTGACCTGGTCTCAAAGATCGTGCTGGTCTGTGTTTGATCCTCAACCTTTTAATACTTTCTAAATTACTGACCCATAATAGGTGTGCTCCTCAAGTGTTCAGCAAATTGTCTTACAGATACCTGCAAAAATGAGCTTTACATCCAGTTAATTAGCATTGTTTACAGTAAGTTCAGTAAAAGCAGTTTGTAAAGGTTCATATTGCCCCCTCTCCAAATCTAAACTCTGCTTTACATGGATTACCAAAGGCTATTACTGAATTTAAATTCAGGTACTCATACTAGTTACAAATAAAAAATTAACTGAATATTTTAATAATACATAATTGAGTTTTAAATGCCAACCAGGTGTCTTTCTGGGAATCAAACATATAAAAATGACAAAATTATTATTAAAACACTAAATAACATCAGTTTTAGGAAAACATATTCTTTGGGTAGGATGAAAAGAGATCTGAAAGCCAGCAAGAAATATAGAATAAGTTCACCTGTCAGGATGCAACTAAATCTATTGCTGCTCTGTTTATATATATCAGATGTAGCGCTAGCCTGATGTAGTGAAAGATTGGCAACAAACTTTTCAAAGGCCGTTGGGGTTTGAACTGAATGTTAATTGATTTTTTGTTGAAAGGAAATTAGTTAAAAATATTGGCTTGTTATATTTAAACCACTTTACACTTTTACCCAAAAGCCTGCATGTTTATTACAGTACTGCAGTTATATACCATTTGCATTCTTTAAATCTTAAAAAAAAAATAAACAAGAAATTTTAGGAAAGAAATTGTACAGTTGTATGTATTATTTAAACAAATGTCTGTGTTGGACAGTTTGAATGTGAACAGTCTCAGGATACCAAGAAGAAACATGTGGAAAACAGAGAAAGGTTACAGTTCCCTCTAGGCAGCTACGATGTGACTAGCAGCAGTGACAGCACAAATCTCAGCAGGTATGGTGCATCCCTCCACCGTGTGACAAATGTGTATATAAGGTTTACTTGACAGCTTATCTTCAGTTTCCCTTGTGTGTTTTTTTTTAGCAAAATGGAGATAGCAGTGTTTTAAATAGAACAGTTCATATCAGATCCTGCCCCTTAAAGTGGATCTTCAAGTAAATTTCTGACATGTTACACTACTGTATGTAGCAATAATATTATTTTAAACAATTTTTAAAAAGCAGCATGTGAGCTTCATTTGTGTTCCAAGCCTTAGATAATGTAACTAGTCTGATATTGGCAGGAGAAATTTCCTCCCCACTCTCTTTCTCTAGAGATCAGACTGAAACACTAACTTTGTAGCAGGTCTAGACCAACAAAGGCCCTTTGTTGGTCAACACTTGTAGCAAGTATATGAACTCCCCACTTTCTTGCTGAAGCTTTAGAAGATAGATATAGGCCTCTTTGTTTTGCTAAATGCACTGACTTTCCTTGGTAACTTTTAATAAAGTTTTGGCTACAAATTAGAATGCTCAGACATGACAATTTTTCTGGTGGTCTACATAATCTTGCACAATCAAATGGCAAACATAAAGAGGTTCTTGATATGGTAAATTTGCATTTCAGGTAAGGAAGTTAATGCTGGCACTAGATATTGCTTGAGCAAATATGATGTCATCCTTTGTGTACTGTGCTCTCTGTAATAGGTAATTAATAACTGTACGTGCAACACTAGCACAAAACCTAGCATGCATGCAACTGAATAGAAAAAATGTATCTAATCCTGGGGCCACTATAAAATGTTATATGTTAATGTATATACTACATTCATTTAAGTTCATACATATGGACAAGAGCCATTCTGAATTTCAAAAAATGGTATAAGAAGTATTTCAATAATTAGGATCCTTATTATTTTATGTCATATATTAAAAATAAATTTAACATTCATCTTTTTTGGCAAAATTGGCTGATAACAAATTTAGTTGTCAACAAATTGTGTTGTCATGAAAATGTACAACCTGCTATTTATATATGTTTAAAATAATTAAATAAGGATTTGTTAAATTTTCTGACTGTCTAGTTCAGGGGTCGGCAAACTCCAGCCTTTAGGCCAGATACGGCCTATCCGGAGCTCCGTGCCGCCTCATTGCTGTGGCTCCCCTATTTACTGCGGCAGGCCTGATACTTCTGCCGCCTCGGTAAATAGGGAATGCTCCCTGAAGGTAAATCCCTCTCCTCCGTAATGTATACAGAGGAGAGGGACTTCACTTCAGGGGGCGTTTCCTGGTGGGGGTGGAGTAATTAGGGGGGGACTCAGAGTCCGGACTAGTGTGCTCCCGCCCACCCCTGAAATGGCCTAGTGGCTATAAGTTTGCCGACCCCTGGTCTAGTTAGTATTTTACAGCCAGCAATACTTAGTAGGTCTAGGAATTTCTTAAATCTTTTTTTTATTTACTGATAAGTGACACTGTTGTTTAGTATATCATGGAACATTAAACCTAGTTTGTTTCTCTAGCTTGCTAGTAGGCTAGTTTCTCTAATCCACTAAGGGGATTCGCTTACCTTTCTTAAGGGTAATATACCCATTACATCTTTGTATTCAACTGCCATCCCCTTACACACACAGTGCAACACTAAGTACCAGGCTATAAAAATTGGCTTATGGGAGGTGGTTGATCATGCAGCCCTTATCCCATAGCCTGGTGGACGATGAGGGCTTGGTAGAAAAGCATAGAAAAGATAAGCACACACAGTTCCTGCAGTAAAATAAACCTTTGACAGATGACCAGTTGTATGCTGTGGCAGTATGATCTAATTGTAAATTTATGTCATACCATATTTCTTTGACCTGTTATTTTTTCTCAGTATTGCCGGGCTTTATGAAATTAGAAATGGAAACAGATTGTTACCTTTGCCTTGCCTCTCTGATGAATCATCTAAAACTTTAAATGATGGCTGCTCCTCTGCAACAAAATGTGATAGGAATGGCTTAACCAGGCCAGAGAGCCGGTTACATGTTGAGCAGGTAGGCTTCCTTGTAAAATCCATGTAAACGCTGGGACACCTCTTTGTGTTTACATGGTTATGACTGTATATGAATATATATGTCTTTAATCAGTCACTGTAATGAGTCAGTTGAATATCTTCCGTTTCTTCTGTGTAAATTTCAGCTATAGCTGTAAACATGCATTATATAAAAGTGGCAAAGAGAGAGAGATTGTGAAATTGTGAATAATAGCTTACAAGTTTTCATGCTTGTTAAAAAATCTCCTCATCTCAGGCCAGCATTACCAGTTCATTGCTTAATTTCATTTGTCTTTAAAACTGATCCTTAAGTAAGTTGTGTGTACTGGGTACAAGTTTAGTAACTATATTATGCATATATTTTTCTTTAGAGCTCACTTCCTGTTCCCTCAGCGAGTAACATCACTGTAGGTTACAAGGAGGACTTTCAGTCAGATATGTGGTCATCTGGTTTGTATGGGCATAAAGAAACAAGGAAGGCCAAACAGTCTCTGGACAGCATGTGAGTATGACCACTAAAATTATGCTGATATATTATACTATATTATACTGAATTTATAACTTAACTTTTGCTTCATCAAACAGGAATCGGTTGCCATTCGCTGTGCTGTTTTGGGTATTTTATCACATGGCATTTCCTATAAACTAGCAGTCTTAGTTTAGATATTAACTTATTATTTCTTGTATTGCTGTAATGCCTGTACCTGCCCTTTATATTCTTTGATTTGAGAGACATGTAGTTGTAAGGCATACATGAAAACATACCTGTTTCTTTTCTGCTATTGTAAACTGATTACCAAAAAATGTATAGGACAGGGTAGAGAATATCAAATAATGAAAGTAAACTCTAGAGAAATTTAGGTGATAAATTATGGCATGTAGGGAAGACATAAGCAGGTAAGTGTAAGAAATATATAGTCAGACATATATGGAGGAAGAGTTGTGAAGTGCTGTGGAGGGAAAGCAAAAGAAACCGAATTTGATTTTCAGGTTGATGGGAAGCCATTAAAGAAACTGTAAAAGAGGTGAAGCAGAGAAAGTAGTAGAAAAATATTTATTGGCATCTGTGATACCTTGCATAGAGAATAATGCAATCATCTAGGTGAGAGTTCATGAAGGCTTTGACTAGTGTTGGGAATCTTTGAATTATTGAAAGAAGTCATGGTATTTAGAAGACATTGGGCTCTCCAAGCTCTCCAAGGCTGGAGAGGATACACTTTCATCAGTGAAGCTGGGTGATCCAGCAAACCTGGAATGGATTTCTTAAAAATTATTTACTATTAGCAAATGTTTTCAATCCTAGACCAGATCCATTCTAGGTTTGCTGGACCACCCAGCTTCACTGATGAAAGTGTATCCTCTCCAGCCTTGGAGAGCTTTAATAATTCAGGACCATTGTGCACAATCCAAAGGCAAACATAAAGGTATGGTAAATGAAGAATCAAGTTAAATTAAGGTTGACCATAGTACAGCAAAAAAGAGAGAATTACAGTGCTATATAGAGGGCCAGGTTGAAGGTAGATGATGATTAATTCAAAAGAAGGTATATTGAAAGAGGTGGAGAATAACGCCAGGGCAAGTCTTGACCTATCAGAAGCTCCAACATAGTTTGGTGGGAAAATTATGAAAAGTTCATTAAAGAAGTCCATACAGTATTCAAATCTTCTCTTAGCTTTAAACTTTTGAAAAGGATATTGTAAATGCTGTGATGTGATGATGCATACATACTGTATAACATATATAATTTAGAGGACAATCATTTAGCATCTGATCATACTTTATTCACCTTTGCAGCAGTATGTTTGAAAGGTAAAATGTGAAGGAGGGGGGGGGTGTGGTTATATTTTCCTTAATCTAAATACCTTTGTTTTGTCAAAACCCTAAAAGTTAAGCAGAAAATAGCGGACAAACGTACAGCTGTTTTTTTTTTTTGCTTATATATTTAAATACTTATTCCAAACAGTATCAATATCTGATACAATACAAATAGTATCGTTCACAAATTGATATACAAATAGACTTTCTTCCGAACCTCAACAGATTCTGTGAGGGGAGCGGGATGTCATGTTATACATACACTTCTATCGACAAATGGTTTGATCTTATTTAGTCCATAGAGACATATAGAGATATAGGGAACAGAGTGAATGCTTCTATTTGTAATATATCAGATATTGATACTGTTTGAAATACCTATTTTAATATGAATTAGCCAAAAAAAACCTGCTGCATGTTTGTCTTACCACTATTTTCTGCATGTGTAAAAGGTACTTTTTAAAGTAACTAACCAAGGTCATTTTGTGCATTATTTTAGACAAAACACACAACTTATATTACATTATGCTCTGAGATAAGAACCTAAGTAAAATTCGGCCTATTCGGTCTGTCTCTCCTCTGTAGCTCTATGAAAACAAGTTAATTTCACAATGTCCATGTTAATATGTTTTTCTTCTCTAGACAGAGGATGTTAATAATTTAATCTCTTGACACATGATTAATTAATAACATATTTCAAATGATTTGTTCCTAAATGTACAAAGGATAATGAAATAATAATATAAAATAAAAAAATACTTCTTCCTATATTTCAAACAATTCCACCTAAATTATGGTATTTTGCTTTTTAAGGTAGTGCAGCAAAAATATAACTTGTTACCAGTCTAGTTTCTATCTCTTATCTTTGGCTGTGTATTTCTGTATTCAAACCTAATTTTTACATTGACTGCCATGGAACACAAACCATGCCTGAAAACAAGATTATGTAGACCACCAGAAAAATTGTCATGTCTGAGCATTCTAATTTGTAGCCAAAACTCTATTAAAAGTTACCAAGGAAAGTCAGTGCATTTAGCAAAACAAAGAGGCCTATATCTATCTTCTAAAGCTTCAGCAAGAAAGTGGGAAGTTCATATACTTACTACAAGTGTTGACCAACAACAAAGGGCCTCTCGCTTCAAAAGACCTAATTGTCACAAATAATCATTTTTATAGTGAATAAAGGCTTTTTTAGGCTATTGGAGCACTGGGTGCTGCTCAGCAAAAGTTTAGACAGTTATGGCTTCCTATAGGTTTCGATGTTGTTGAGTAAAAACAAAACTATTTCAGGGTTTTTAATCATAGGGCCAAATTTCAGAGGGGTCACTTTACATGAGAAACCTTTAGTTTCATTCTTAGCCTCAAAGTCGCTAGACTGTTATTTTTTATTTGGATATTAACAAACTGTTCATACTAGATAGATAGAGCATATAGATGGCAATATATGTGTTGATAAAAAGCAAATGTTATATCAGGGCTGTTACAAAAAGTATCTTTTTATATTTTCTTTATGAAGACCTCACAGTGCCGATTACTTTATGCAGGAAGCTAAGCGGATGAAACATAAAGCGGATGCTATGGTAAGAACATTTTCTTCTCTAGACAGAGTATGTTAAATTAATTTTGGACTAGCATTTTATGTGCATGAACTTATCATCAGCACAACTGCCAAACATAATTATAAAACCTATTACAAGCATGACTGGCTTTGTTAAATTAAAAAATGCCTTTATTGTTGAGTGTTTTTGCTAAACAATCACCCTAGAAAAATAAGTAATTAAGTAATCTCAGGATAAGAGGTTTGTTCAAAGCTGGATTTCTAATGAATGTTATACAATTTGAAAGAACTGCTCTGGTTTATTTAGAGGGACTGTATCATTTTCCCTAAAGTCTCAGTGGTGACAGTCCTCCCTCCTTCCAGATTCCAGGATGAAGTCATGCTGCTTTTTTAGCAAAGTGAAAATTGAGGTTATATAAGAGGTGATTTTAGTTTATGTATTCATTTATTGCCAATTAATTAAACATATTCCACACTAAATGGTGTACATCAATCCAGTCCCAAAGGAATTTACAATGTAGTGTGTACAGATTCATTACAGACACACAAACTTGTTGCTTAGGTCTAACCAGCGTGACAGCCATTATATCTGCCAGTACTTTTTTTGGGCTGCTGGAGAAAGAAAATACCCCGCGAAATATGTGATCATCCTACAGATAGTGTATCTGCAGAGAACTTGGGAGCTCCAGCTGAAAGATTCCTCCTACTGCTTTTACACCTGACTTTTTTGCATTCATTATTATTATACAGTATTTATATAGCACCATCATATTACACAGCACTGTACAAAGTCCATAGTCATGTCACTAACTGTCCCTCAAAGGAGCTCACAATCTAATTTCCCTACCATAGTCATATGTGATTAATGTAGTCTAAGGTCAATTGTTAGGGAGAAGCCAATTAACCTAACTACATGTTTTTGGGATGTGGGAGGAAACCGGAGTACCCAGAGGAAAACCCACGCAGACACGGGGAGAACCTGCAAACTCCATGTAGATAATGTCCTAGCTGGGAATTGAACCTGGGACCTAGCGCTGCAAAGGCCGGAGTGCTAACCCCTGAGCCACCGTGCTGCCCATTCATAACACCCTTCTTATATCACAGGCTGCATTTTAAAATTCAAACGGGTATAGGGATGACTTACAGTAAGCTTTACTCACTTTGGATTGTAGGCACCTTCAAATGTTTGCATTTTGGCCCTGGGCCCTAGCAGATAAATGCTAAAACCCAGCTGTATTATATTGGATATGTCACATGGTTGCATCTCTGGCTCTTCCTCCTACTACCTTATGGATGTTTGTAAGGTGTGATAGATGGTCTCATTACTATGCAAGTTATATTTACATGTATAAGACATTCACCAACTCTAACTAACATATTAGAATATGTTAACATATTAGAGTGAAAGAAAATTATTGCCATCTTCAGATTGATACAGAATGCTGCTTTAAAAGGATTTTTTTATGTACTGATTACATATGTAAATATACAAAGTATATACATAATCCAGCTTCAGATGCTTCCTGAAGTCATGGGATTTTGAGTTTGTAAAGTTCCCAGGAGGTAGCCAGGTCCAATTGATTTCCATAGTAAAACATATTATTACTACAAAAATGTACACTTCTGTCTTTTTATAGTTACATATTACTGTTTTAAAGCAAATATGTCATGACAAAAATATTGCTGACATTTTTAAATGTACCACTTGTCCGGCTATTTTTCTAAAACAAGAACGCAAGTATGCAGAATTCCTGACTTTATGGCCCTGATTTTTTAAAGCTCTTCAAGACTGGAGAGGATACACTTTCATTAGTGAAGCTAGGTGATCCAGAAAACCTGAAATTAATTCATAATGACTTTGAAGAAATGATTTTTCTTAAAAGTTATTTGCTATTTGTTTGCGTTATGTTTTCATTCCTGAACCAGATCTTTTTTTAGGTTTGCTGGATCACCCAGCTTAACTGATAAAAGTGTATTCTCTCCAGCCTTGGAGAGCTTTAATAAATCAAACCCTATGGCTTCACACTTGTTCTGGTTCAGTGATTCCAATAGTATTGAAGGAAAAAAGACAATCATAACAGACAGGTAAATAGAATTTAATTGAGGTCAGCAAACTCTAAATGCAGGCCTTGTGACACATAAAAACCATGCTCTGTTTTATCATAGATTTCCCTGTGATTTTTTCCATTTTTGCTCCTTACCATATAGCAGATCAAATATTTATATAATTAATTTGTTTATTCTGATGCCACTGTAGCTGGTATAGTGCGTAAGTTTCATAGTTATAGGCAGATACCAAGATTTCTTCACCAAAAAGGACTATGCTGCCATCTACAGTCTAACTAATAATATTATCTAAAGAGAATTTGGTGCTGATACAGTTGACAATATCTTTATGTACTTAGTATTTTTTTACTGAATACCACATGTAATATTTTCTAGAACAATTAAAAGCAATTCATTTTTTACATGTTTTTTAAACCTTCATTGTCCTACATAAAAAAAGCCACTGTACACTTCCTTTTGGTTGCTTGAATTTTTATTGTCATTAAAGAGTATTTAAATAGCGCCAACATATTACACAGTGCTGTACATTAAACAGCGATTGCAAATGATAGACAAATACACACAGTGACAAAGGAGGAGGAGCGGACCCTGCTCAGAAGAGCTTACATTCTAAGAGGTGGGGGAAGTATCACACAATAGCAGGGGATATGTATTGGTAGGTAAGTAGTGAAACCAACCCCATTGCATCTAAAATAAACAAAAACACACACAATAACTGTGTGTATGGTCACCTTGTTTGCAGATTCAATTAAATAATGTTACAGAATATCTGTAACTTACCATTGAAATAAAACTCATAACTCAAAGCACACAGAGCATGACAACCAAACTTCAGTTGTTAAACGTATGACAATCAAGAGTGAGCATCATGTCTAGATTTCCACAAAACATGTCACCCGATACTTAATAAATCTGAAACAGTTTTTAGATATTTAAAAGTCACAGTCAGAGCCACATTTTATTATTAAAGATAGGTACATTTGCTGAAGTTCAAATTTATTTTAGGATTCATGTTTTACATGTTAGGTTTGTGACACTCATTGTTTGCGGGAAACCCCAAGTCTATGGTAAATTATTTCTGAAAGAGTCTGCAAATTTATGACAAGCAGCTGTAAACTGTTTGTGTTTAAATTAAAAAGGGGGCTCCCCTTTGTTTCCTTAAATGTAACTAAGCCCTTATCTAGGGCTAAGTGGCCAGGAAAAGGAGAGACATTGTGCATTCAGGACTCATGTACAGATCAATGCAATTCCTTTTCCCCTGTTTTTTGTCATCAAATCTGAAATAGTTCTACAATGTTCAGATTTGCCGGCAAGTAGGCTAGTCTGGAAAAATGTTTAGGGGCCAAAATAAAAAACAAGTCCCTTTATGCTTTTTTCATTAAACCTGTTGTGACGTTCTAATTGTTGCACTATACAAAATATTTTGTAATTTTTTTTTTCCATCACAACACATTATTTAGGCAAATATAATTTAAAAATGTATTTGAGCAAATATAAAATTACAAATCAAACAATGATAATCTAAGTGTATTTATACAACAAAATATATTTATAATTTCATTTCAGTTTAATTATTTTCTGTGATTATATTTTTTTTTTAACAAGATGGACAAATTTGACAAAGTTCTGAACTACACAGAAGCTGCTCTTTCTTTTATTGAGTGTGGTAATGCAATGGAGCATGGGCCAATGGAATCTAAATCTCCATACACAATGTATTCTGAGACTGTAGAGTTGATAAGGTAGGTGTGAAAACCTTTTTAGTTCACTATGTGTATGTTGGTCATTAAAAGAGAGTAAGGATATGTACAAATCAGATGATTCTCACCTGATACGAACAGTTGGGCTTGACTCAGGTGAGAATCTGACATGTGTTTAGCAGTCAGCCAACATTGTTTATGGATCCACCTTGTTATACAAGTCAATCGAGAAGAGTACAGCAGGGTGCAGCTCACTCGTTCTCCTCCCTCCCCTCTCCATTACCAGAGTGACGCTGTGCGTACAGCACTTCATTTATCTGTCATTCTTTTGTCACTGGAAATGACACAAAATATTGTTTCTAGCGGCAAGAATTGAATGTGTGTGTGCAGTCTATGCAGGACTAAGGAAATTAATTTTAAATATAAATTCATGTGTTTTTTATATAGTAAAATTACATGTGTATTTTAAGTCAGGTGTATTTCAAAAATACTATGTAAAATATTTGAATATATGTACATGCAATATACATACAAAATATGCATGCATAAAGATAAAAGAAAACACAACATACATTGTCTATGTTGTCATCAACGGGTACATATAAAGGGATGAGATCTGGATAAAATAACCACAGTATGAGCTTTACATGCCACAACATTATAAAATATAGTTTTCTCAGTTTACTGTAACACTGGATTTACTGTATTTTGTGTAACACTCTTAATATTCTCTATAACTACAAGTTACTTTATGACCTGTCCAGAACTATATAGTTAATAAATAATATGAGTAAAATAATAAAAAATTGTTGCTTTTATGGATTTTGTAGAATTGTTATATTTTTTTTATTGAACTGTTGCTATCTTACACCTTTTTTTTACAAGGAACTGATTTGACAAGTATCGGTTGCCATTTTTTTGTTTACTTGAAAAATATTATTTTATATATGGCAATGGCAGCTGCAAAATCAGTAAGCAAATCTATGTATAAATATATATTTTTTTTTTTTTTTGCAGGTATGCCCTGAGATTAAAATCTCATTCAGGTCATAGCGGATCTACTCTGGATAAGAAAATCACAGCATTATGGTTTGTATACACCTCCCCCCTACCTTCCACTCAACTGTATTTCTACATTCTATACATGCTGTTTAAATATAGGGGTTTATTTATAAATTCCTTGACTGTCCATTCAACTGAGATTTGGCTGTTTATTCATTCTGCTGCCTGAAGAAGTTATATAATGCCCCTGATTCATCAATAAAATCAGCGCTCGCTGGAAGCGCGAAAGTACGCGCGGCCATCGATCGCGGTTTACCGCGGTCCGGAGAAAGAATGATTTTTTAGGGGAACAGTGACTTTTAATGCAAGCTCGCCAGTGTAAAGCTGCCGGAGATGCGCGGCTCCGGCCGCGAGCTTTTTCAGTTGCTGAATAGCGCGATCGCGAACGATTTCGGATCGCGAATACGAATGCGCGACCGATAATCCGATTCTGCTTGATGAATCAGGGGCAATGTGTGTACTGAACTTACCCTATCCTCTTTTCCATTACAACTAAAGTGACCTCTTACCACACACATTTTCCATGTAGAGCATACCAATGAATGACTCTATTGCCTGATTTACTAAAGGGTGAAATGAGTTTGCAACTTTTTATAGCTCGTTTTGACACTATACCTTTTTTTAGTTCAGCTGGATTCACTAAACTTTTTTCACTTGGAATATATCATAATGAACACTATTTGCAAGTGAAAAAAAATACACAAGAAGTATATCTTATAAGCAGGCCATGGGCATATTTTAGCTAATTCATTAGTTAGGGTCAGACCATGTTGGTGAATGCCGTTAAGTTATAATGTATGCAGTAACTTTGGATGGCATTCTCTGCTACCATAGCGCTAGCATAACTAACATTCTTGATGGTGGCCATCATGGTAGAGGTAGGACTTTGCTCCCTCATGTCAGAGCCTCCATCAAGAACAGTGAGCAGCACTGTAGTGACCTCACCAGAAATTTAATGAGAAATCAAGGAGTCAGCAGTGCCTTAGATTCACACCTCAAATATACACATATGAGGCTGTGGGCACACAAGTGCCTAGGTACACTTTTACCATTGTGCTGTTATTTTGTTGGTGGAATTCCAAGGGTACATTTTTTACGGTACTCCCCAGGCACAATTAGACAGTCAGACATTTTATAGCATTACAAATTTTCATTTATGTGTTTCACATTCTACTCACTTATGTGCCCAGTGTCATATATACACTATATTATTTTGTGTAGTGTAGGAGATTTTAATCACTGGAGTAGGTTATGCTATTCAGGTCAGTGTACTATGGATGTTGGGTGCGATGGGTGTATGTATTTAGATGAAAACCAGGCTTTAAAGGAAGCTCAGGCGGAATGGAGGGTTAGAGAAGTAAGGAAGGAAGTTGTTAGTAAAGAATTGGGGTGGGTACCAAGAAAATGATGGTGCCGAAAAAGAGAGGGATAGGAAGGTAAAGAAAAGTATTGGTCCTTGGATCATAAAATGCGAAAAAAGTTATAATTTCACATCATAGGCTTCAGTGTTATATGTATGTTTTTCTATGTTATATTGCATATAGTCCAAGGAAAATGCATGGAAAAATGTGCACACGTTGGTGTGCACAAAAATTCTAATTAACCAAAGGATAAGGGTGGAGAAGTTTTTACAAGCTTAGGTGTTTTGCAATGATAGGGATATGCCAACCCCTAATTAAAGAACCAAATTAATTAGAAAAAAAAACACACGGCAGCATCCACATTCAGATTCCACTCCTGCATAATATAAACAAGTTAAAGTGAACACCCATAGCTTCCTACAAACACAGTCATTATCAAGTACAAGGTCCCTTTGGTCTTCCCAGGAATCCAAGGGTCATATATTGACTCATTCTGCTTTTCACTTGTCCGATGGTGTCTTCCTGCAGAAGTATTGTACTACCCCTAAGCAAGCCATTTAGTACATGAGGAAGCTTTACCTACAGGCGAAATGCGTCAGGTCATAAGATAAGACAGCTGCAACTATTTACCACAACAAACAGTACTAGTAGGAGGACCTTGCTTTCCTGTAGTGGGTACCCATTTTATGTATGAATATCAAGGTTCCGGAATGAACTTTTAGGTTACCTTGATCTTTTTGACGGTAGAAGTTGATTGTTTAGAGCCACTTAGTGGCCAGCCATTGTTCAATGGTATCCTGTCTGTATTATTGATTTTTTTATGAATAATTAACATGTCAATTTGTATGCAACTATCTATAAGTAAACATCATTTGTAAGCTTTTATGCCAAAAAACTCTGTCTTTTTTTATCTTCTAATTAATTGTGTGCACTTGAATTCTCTTGAATTAGGTATGAATGCCTTTAAGTAACTTAAGCTATTTTTTTAACACTTCTGAACTTTTGGACATTTTTTTAGTTTATTGAATTAGGTTCTTTGGGCTTCTTTTTCAACCTATTGCATTAAAGTTCACTTTTACATTAGTGAACTTACCTTACATTACATTAGAAAAATAGAATATGCTATCCAGCTTGTTTCTTCTACTACCACCATGAGGTACTTTAGGGCATTCTCTACTACTTTTACACAAATATATTCTGCTGCTGGTTGGTCATCATCTGTTTATATAGCAGATAAATAGCCAAATCTGCCACTAGTGATAGAGCATTATTGTGTTAGCATATATTCATGTCTTTTTTTATTTGTCATAGCTATCGCTGTCTGGCACTTCTCTACTGGAGAATGTTCCGGCTCAAAAGAGATCATGCAGTGAAGTATTCTAAGGCACTCATTGAATATTTTAAGGTAAATAATGAACTAAATAACTGAACTTTCCCTAACTGCATTTTTATTTCCTAATATAATTGCATTACTGCATTCAGTTGTGTCTTTTATATTTGAGTTCAGCTATAAAATGAAACCAAAGTACCACTTTTACAAATGTTGGATCAGGCAGGGCATTATTGCAGAAAGGGACAGGAGATATCCCCTCTGCAATAAGCATTCTTACCCGCCTGATTGTTCTGTGAAACTTAAAAAGAATGCTGAGCTGCACATGCAGCATCTCAGCTTCCCGTGCACGAGTTACGCCAACCTGGCCCAGCCAATCAAAATGGTGAAGATCACATCCAGAAAGAGAAGAAGATGTAGGTGCCCTGCGATGGAACAGGGACAGGTGAGGTATAGTTCCAGTTTAGATAATATTTATCTTCCAGCTTTGCAGACATTTTTAATGATACCACACTTCAAGAACTAAAGTGTATAGTGGTATAGTTGCTGCTCCACATTTTTTCTATACTAATGTATAGTGTAAAATGTATTCTTTTAAATACCTGAATTTGACTTGGTATCAACCTGTTTCAGTCTCTGTACAAAAGAGCTCAGACTGAAAGAGTGGGAAGCAGCACTGCTCTGGGAGTAAGAAGCTGCAGTGCTCACTTTGTAATAAAGAACATGCTGACAGGGAAAGTGAACAGAGTGACAAACTAATCAAGTAAAATTATTTCTCCACTGTCAAGCTACCTGTCAGCCATCCCATCAGACCGATTCCTGAAACTCAACCTGGATAAAACAGAACTCATCATCCCCCCCTCAAACTCCAAGTTCCAAATCTCCCCCTGACATATTCCTAACTGTTAACAACACAGTTATTCGTCCCTCCCCTCAGGCACGTTGTCTTGACGTCACCTTTGACTCTGCCCTCTCATTTACCTCCCATATTTAGAACATTTCCAGGTCCTGTCACTTTCACCTACGCAACATCTCCAAACATCTCCGCCCCTACCTGACCAGAGACCACCAAACTTCCTGTACACGCTCTTATCATCCCTCTTCTGGACTACTGTAACCTCCTCCTCTCTGGTATTCCACTAACCCGACTCCTCTCCAATCTATTCAATGCTGCAGACAGACTCATCCATCCTTCCCACCGCTCCTCTTCTGCTGCATCTCTTTGTATTTCTCTTCACTGGCTTCCATTTCACCTTAGAATCAAATTCAAGCTCCTGTGCTTCGCCTTTAAATCCCTGCACAGTTCTTTTTCTACTTACATTTCTGACCTGGTAAAAAAATACTCCCCTAGCTGCTCTCTTTGCTCCTCCAATGACCTACTAATGTCTTCCTCACTCATAACCTCATCACATGCACGACTGCAAGACTTTTCTAGAGCTGCCCCAACTCTCTGTAATGGTCTTCCTTGTCCTATTCGGCTTGCTCCTACTTTCTGCTCATTTAAAAGAGCACTCAAAACCTATTTTTTAAACTTGCCGACCCATCTTCTATCACCACTACATATCCTCCCTCCTATTGTGTGTTACTTCCCCCACCTCCTAGATTGTAAGCTCTTCGGGGCAGGGTCCTCTCCTTCTCCTGTGTCACTGTATTCGTCTGTCATTAGCAACCCTATTTAATGTACAGCGCTGCATAAAATTATGTACCTATATAATCATGTTTATTAATAATAATATTAATAATAATAATTACAGTCTAATGCCTTTCCTTTTCCTGTACAAAGACAGACTGGGTAAAAAACAAGATCAATTTGTATTGTCTAACTGCAATTACCGTATTTATTCGAGTATAACGCGCACTCGTGTATAACGCGCACCCCTAATTTTCGATTAAACATCGGTATAAAATTTTGTTTACACCAAGCAAAAAAAACGTCACCGCGTCGCGTACAGTGAGCGGCTGCAGCCCGGAAAAGGCGCAGTGCAAACTCACAATTCGCGTACGCCCTCAATGGACTGGCCGCCACTGCCACCCCAGCCCTCGTTTATAATGCGCACCCAAACTTTGATTTCTTTTTTTGGTATAAAATTTTGCGCGTTATACTCGAATAAATACGGTATTTAAAATAAAGTATTATTCTATATTGCTATTCTAAGAAATGAATAGATAGATATACAATTTTTAGTAGGCAAAACATCTCCTGTCTTCCTTTTATGTCATGGAAACTCCAACTTAAACATAATTTCTTACTTTTGAGCTGGGAGTTGTCGCACAATGTATCCAAAAAAGATACAGATAACTCCTTATAGTGGCCATAAAAGTTCAAAGCCAAGAATTATAATCCACCAGTAGAGCCTCTAAATAAACTGCAAAAATGCAAATCTTTTTGGGGTGGGCTGACTCTTTACACTATGTCAGCAATTATATGAAGAGTTTGTGGTGCATTCTAGGAAATAGCATGCTGTCCTACAATTATAGAAAGAGAATATTGTCTGGTTATGTCTGGTTAATGCATCTGCGCTTGCTCTTTGAATTTTTCAGAGTGAATAAAATTGAGCGTATTTATTAAGAGGTGAAGATGATTTTTTTTTTTCTTTTCCCTGTGTCATTCTAACTTTGCCTGATAATTATAAATCACTACATAGCTTATTAGAATCACAGTTCTTATTTATGAATATAAGTGTGCTAATTTTGTTTTTTAGAATTCATCTAAAACATCTCGAATATCATCACCAGGAAATACCAAGGAAAAGTAAGTGACTAGAATTGAGCTTGTAAAAAATATTCTAGCTCTTTAAATTATAATCACAATAAAGGGAAAGTTGTTCTAACCAAATGATCATAATGAAAAGTTAATGACTTTCATACTGTATTTTCAAATTTCCCTATGGTTCATAGCTTAAAATTTTCATTTTGGGACTTTTTAGTCTGTGCAAAGGCTAAAAGTAGCACTATAAAAATTATATTGAAAGGACATGAAACATTCAAAGAATAGCAATGTACATTTACCTGTAGTAGCAGTACACAACCTCTTTTCAGAGGGACCATTGGCCTAAAACGGGGAAATATATCTACCATTCAGGACCCACTGTACAATATGTATAATACTTTTATAGTAATGGCTTTATTGTTTATAACATTTCAATTCCATAACCAATTGATTCGATGTGTGCTCAAGTCATGGAGGAACTTGTACATGCGGGTCTTTATTTAAACAATGTCAGTGATCAGAGATATGACTTTGGAGAGTTTGAACCATTAATTTATTGGATTACAGTAACACAAATAATTATTATATAATAAAATCTCCCAGGTAATGAGCAATATATATATATATATATATATATATATATATATATAGTGCATGTTCATTTTTGTTAAAAGTGTGAGCTACATAAAAAGCTGAGGAATGGATAGCTCATAATTTGTTTTATACAGGACCACAATGACTTCATCACCCATATCTCCTAGTCCTTTGGTGAACTCTGTTGTAAGCAACTCTTCTTCAAGTACATCCATTATCAGCATCCCTCAGCGTATCCACCAGATGGCAGCCAATCACGTCAGTATTACTAACAGTATACTGCACAGCTACGATTATTGGGAAATTGCTGATAACCTCACCAAAGACAACACAGGTTTGTCACCTTTCATTGTCACTGCTTCTTATTTTACAAGATTACGTTGTTAAATTTTGTCTGTTTACCCTATATGCGTCATCCTTATATTACATTTCTTTTTTTTTTTTTTTGAAATTTTTTCTAGAATGTTTTTAAATATTTTGCCCATCATTGTAAATAAAGCTTTGTGAGCTCTTTTGAGGGACTGTTAGTAACATGTGGACTTTGTAAAGCGCTACGTAATATGATGGAGCTATATAAATATAAATCATAATAATAAAACTGTGATTTTTTTTTTTTTGAACCAAACCAATTATTGTTTCTTCCCCTAACAGAATTCTTCAAGGAGCTGGATGCATTATTAGGACCAATCACACTGCACAGTTCAATGGAGCACTTGGTTCAATACACTCGACAAGGACTTTCCTGGATTAGACAGAGTTCACATCATGTATTGTAGCAGCATCTGGTCATTGCTTTTTATTTCCAATGAACTGCTAGAATTCCAAGCACTGAGTGCTGGTCTGGTACTGGCAGCACTTGTTTAAATATCTGTTATCTTTCTTCAGCATTGGGCAAGTCAAACAAATCCTTGCAATCACCATGATTCCCAGGTATTACTTTATATTAAATCTATGCGATGGATAGGCAAACCTGTGACTATTGTAAATTCATTACATTATTTCTTGTGCACCCCAGATGTTTTTTTTAATCTTCAGTGATTTGTTAAAAATTCAGGTCAATAATAAAGTCACAAACCTTTAGGAGTACCTACTACCATACCAGAGTGTCGGCTGTACTGAGGTGCAGCGTAAACAGTTGGCTTTGGGGCCTCTTGTCAGGAAATATATTTTTTAAGCTTGGGCTTCTAAAAAAATGTATTAGAAGTTGGAATTGGAGATTGATTTCCCTGGTTTCTCAACATGCACATATCCTGTAAAATGTATATGAGTAAAAAACCCAGAAAATGAACATAACAGTCATGCCACCCGAAAAATATTCTACAGTTTCTTTACTTCCAGATCTCCACCAGAGAAATCTGTGTTTTTCCATGCAATGTAGTTAATAAAAGAGAACCATACACAAGCTGGAACAAACAAACATAAGAAGTTCCAATAAATACTCCATGTGGGAACTTACCGCAGTGGTATATTAACCATTTGTGAACATTATATTTGTAACTGATTGTTTCTTCCACCTGATAGAAAATCTAATGATCTTGTCATGGAACATGCACTGTATTTATGTCAGGTCTCATCACATCCTGAAGCAGGTTATTTTATTATGGGCAGCGCTGACCATTTTCTCATTTCAGCAAACCTGAAATGGATTTCTTGAAAAGTAATTTACCATTTGTTAGCAAATGTTTTTCAGGCTGGACTAGATCCATTCCGGGTTTGCTGCATCACCCAGATTCACAGATGAAAGTGTATCCTCTCCAGCCTTGAAGAGCTTTAATAAATCAGCCCCATTGTATCTTGGTTGCCTAACATGGGCCTTAGAGATAGCTCCAGACTTTTTTTTTTAGCTTTGGACAGAATGGTGTAGAGATAGAACCATTGTTTGTTTTTCGGGCTGATCCCACTGGGAAGATTTGCTGTCACAGGCCAGGACAGGAAGTGATAGGACATCCATTCAATGAGGCCACAAAATCCAACAAAACACATACCGTATATCTTTTATAGAGGTGGAGATACAAAATATTCTGTTCTGCACATACAAAACATTCGGTATCTGCACCTTGATAAGGGCCTGTGCCAGTGGGCTTTGGTTCTATTTAAGCAGATTTTGGCTGTGAGTTAAGCATGTGCAGGGCAAAGCAATTATTTTATAATAGCTTATTAGTACAGTTTGTGTTCTCCTGTTCCATTGACAACTTCTCCCCCCCCCCCCCCCCATTTCTGTTCCAGCTGTAATAGGAACAAGAAGTGAGGTGAAATTATTATAGAGGGGTTACAGACAACTAATTCCAACTTTAGTTTTGCATGATAGCAATATGCCCACCTCAAGCTGATAGATCTTAGTAAGAAAATGTTATGCAGGTTTTCTAAAACAATTTTTTTTTTTTTTAAACTGTTGCTATCACTGACAGGATCTCCAAGTGAGAAATGCTGTAATGTATTCACAAAAAAATAGTTTAGTAAGTAAACCATACAGATAATGCTACACACAATGCAAAATCCTTTCAATTGAGTACAATTTAAGTTAAATTTCCTGGTGTCTGCTGATGTAATTCACTCTTTTTAAAAACATCTATTATATAGATTTATTATTTCTCAATGTAACTTTTTCCGTTATTGGCAAATCATCTCATTTGTATGATCCTTCCAAAAGAAAAATACTCAATCGTGCCATATATTTGTGAATATGTTTGGGTAAAACTAAATGTATTTCAATTTTATGTTCAGTAGCTTTAAAGAATACATAAAGACAAACCTTTTTTTTAATAAGGGTTGGAAGCTGGAACCACTTTAATACAGAATGTGGTAAAGACCTTAAAGAGAATCACTTTCTTTAATTGTCTTGATCAAAAATGGCTGAGTTCTCCAAGTCTGGAGAAGACAGACTTTGATGGTATGATCCAGATTCAGAATTTATTTCTTAAACGTAATTTGCTGTTTGTTGACAAATATTCCAATCATGGGCCTGATCCATTCCTGGCTTGCTGGAACACCCGGGTTCTCCCATGATGGTCTATCTTCTGCAGTCTTGGAGAACTTTAATAAATCAGCAACCATTGTGTTGCTCTCAGAATAGGAAAGAGAGCAACTTCCTTCCAATGGGGAAATTTGTTCCTGTGACAAGGGGATCTTCTGTACATTTGAGGTATCCTTTCACTTCCTATTGAGTTTTCAGGTCAGAAAGTAAAGGGAAATAATCAAGAGACACAGATGGCAAAAAAATAAATAAAATGGTTTTAACCCTCTCCTACTCAGTCCAAAATGTCAAAAAAATAAGTTTTGCCTTAAAATATAATTTAAGTGAAAGATAAAACCATATTTTTTAGGAAACCTGCATAATTTCGAATGGTCTTTCACAGTCCACCTTGTCTTGTCATCATATTATTATATTAAGCTGCTTTCATTGTTGTAAATGATTTTGCCATGTACTGTACATTAATAAAAAAAACAATAATAAAAACAGTGAAAAATTAAAGCTGACCTGTTAGTAAAATAAAAAAAAAAAAGTTTTACTTCAGAGGGTCTCACCCAACACTTCAAACATTAAAAGCCAATGCTGGTCCTACACTATGGATGACTATGTTAGCAAGTGACCAAGGGAATGACTTTTAGGAATCGGTGATGCACTCAAAATAAGTCTGCAGGAGCAAGGAATAAATATACTTGCTTTATCTTTTCTCCACACATTACCCATTACCGTTGCAAAAAAAATTTTTTTTTTTTTACTGAAATTCAGCTTTAAATAAAATGGTCCACAATGCTGATGAAAAGCGATATAAAGTGCTGCCTAGTGCTTAAAAGTTTTCATGATAACCCAATGTAGCACACTTTCTAGAATATTAATATAACAAAATGGGCCTTAATTATTATATCCGGAAGCACTTTTATATTTAAGAGATAAATGTTCAATACTCTGTAACAATACTTTTATATATGTGATATTAAAAATAAAAACTCTATAATCACAATGTTTCCTGTGTGTAGAATGTTTGTTTATAGTTTTTTTTTTTTTTTATAGACTTGAATAATCAGTCCAACAAAACTTACCAACAGCTGTGTAGTATTGTTATTTCTTCATACAAATTATTAATAATAATATTATTATTTTTATTATTATTAATAATAAATAGTAATTATATGGTGCCAATATATTACATAGCGCTGTACATTATATAGGGGTTGCAAATGACAGACAGATACAGACAGTGACACAGGAGGAAAGGAGCTTACAATCTAAGAGGTCCAGACAAATCCAGGCAGAGCCTAAAGCTTTGAAAGGACTGTTTATTGAAAGCAGGAATAACAGAACATCTGTCAGGGGACATGGTATGCCTGTATAGGTGTCATGGTCTACTCTAGGCAGCCATAGAGGAAGAGGTGCTGTGCTAACATACTAATATAGTGTATGAAATTCTAAACTCAAAAGACAGAGCAAGAGTTTGATTTTTTTTCTCAGACTTATTGTCCTACATATAGTAGTCATTTATTGTAAAGTATTAATTATATAAAACCAAAGTTCACCAGTTGAACCAGAGAAAGTTACTCATAGTGGTAATTTGTTACAGAATCAATCTGTAAATGCAGAATAGGGAAAGATGTTTAGTGCTGCTTATTGAAAAAATCTAATAGAATAATTGTCTAACAGAGTAAAGGTGAGCTCCAGGCTGCCAATAAATTTACTATTGTAAAGAGCATTTGCTGTACTGAAGTCAATTAAAAATGTAAAAATGGATATTGACAGATACCTTGAATTGATTCCTGAAATACCTCCCTCTCCCCCATAATTCCTAGCAGCTTAGAAGATTGACTCATTCTTTTGGTAACCACAATACAACTCCATTCTACTCATCACTCTCTGCCCTTAAAGTGGACCTGAACTCAAAAAGTAATAAACATCCTGAAATGTGAGAGTACCTAGAAACCCCCTTGATCATAGTTTCATATGTCTGCAGTGTAAATCTAAGACAATGCTGCCTCTGAACTCCAAAAAGTTCTAGATTAGAAGTGAGGTTTGTTGATGCTTCCACCAGTCCACTCACTTGTTCTCGCCAAGAGCTCTGAAAAAAAGATGCAAAATCTGCCTATGCCAAGATGGCGCTCCTTTTCCCAGAAACACAGTGCAGAACAGCACATGGTAAGTACATGATGGAGAATCATCAACTACAGGAAGACCACAGGCAGTGATGGTGACTAGTCTGTTTGCCCTGTGCCTTTATGTAGCCACAGATTCCAGAGTTCAGTTCCTCTTTAAAATGTAATTGGGAAATGTGAAGGGATTTACAGTAAATTATGAACAATGCATCATAGTCCCTACCTTCCAGGACAATAGGGACAAGTACAGGTAATGAGAATGTAACTGCTATAACAGCTTCAATACAAAGATTTCCCCTACTTTTTTTTCTGAAGGCCAGCATCATTCAACCCACTTTAGCCCATTTATCCTGGATCTGCCCCCAGGTTGTTACTGAGATTAGAAGTGACAGCTAAAGGAGAAGAAGCAAAGTGGTGAGTTCATCTCCCTCTCAGTCACCTTTCTCTTCCAATCAGCATACTACTCGATAGCACCTAAACTAATTGGCTTTACCTCTGCTATACAGACTATGCTATGCAATAAGCTTATACCAGATCAAATCCTGGTACTTACCCTGCTGCATTTAAGTGTCTTTTTAGGGTTCTATTTACTGTTTAAAACAGGGAATGTGACATTCCCTCAAACAATCCTGGGTGTGAACCAAATAATACCATTAAAACACATGGACCTGGAAGATTCCCACAAAAGACTTTGAGAGAATGAATGTCTGATTCTCTGTTTTATAAATAGAACCCGTAGCGGTCAAGCTGAACTTTAAAATTAATTTTAATTACTTAATATGGTTGGACTTCCTTTGCACTGCATAGGTAAATTGCCTATTTGTGCCTAAAGGATTTGTATCAAGGTGTTTTACTTACCTGTTCTGCTGCTCCTTCAGCAATGGAAGCTCTCCTCCTCTCTCCAAAACTCTGCACTGCGAAAGGGCCCTCAGTGTCCTCACATACAATGCAGGATTATTGGACCCACATCGTAGGGGACAGAGTCGGATCCTACTACTGCCAGATAGTCTTACAGAATTGGGGGGATCGGTAGCACAGAAGAGGAAGTCTGCAAAACAATCAACCAGGCAAATAAAAGTCTTTTTAGCATCCCCAAAAAAAAGATTTTATTTTTTCCTAGCATTAGGCTTTAAGCCGGGTAAACAGCTTTAACTCTTCTGAGGCTCTACTACTAAGCTGCTGTATTTATTCAACCAACTTAACAAGGAAAATATGTTTAGAAAGAAAAGGTGGATTAGGCTGGAAAAGAGTTTCAAAGAACGACATATTTCCATTTATTTCCTCTCTTGTTCTGCATAAAATTAGGAATATCATAGCTGGAGGAACAATAATAGAGGCCAGCACCACATTAGTCACTGGAGCCATAAGAATGGTACCTCGGTCGTGTTACATCTACATTACAGGCCTCGCACCACTAAAATTAACATTTCTATGGCAACCAACCTTTTAAGACCCATTTGATGCAGCCAAACAGCTGCAATTTTCAAACCTTTTTCTTTACATTTAATGTAAGTAAATGAAATGGGGTTTAATATGATATAATGAAGATGGTAAAGGAGCTTACAATCTTTTAGCTTATATGTGTCTTAATAATTGGATGTTGGCAGTGTACAGCTGCAAAAAGGACAGGTGGTGTATCTTCTGCAATAAAACAAACTTACCTTCCTGTTTGCAATCTTTTGTTAAATGTACAGTGTCCTCAGTGTTTGATCCCGCCATACCTGGGTGCAGGAATGAATGATGTCCTGTGCACATGCACAGGATTCACCTCATTCTGGTCTGGCAAATCAAGATAGCTGAAGATTCAGAATCCAGAAAAGGATTGGTATAAGATATCAGACCAGTGATCTGGTGAGGTGACATCCTCTATATTCAGGCCCAGGATAACATAACTTCCATAGGAGATATTTCATCATGGCAAGCAGCTGAGATTGTACACTGAGCTGTGCATGTGCAATATGTGTATTTTACAGAAACTTGTGTGTATGGTTTTATTGTAGAAGTCACAATGAGGGAATTAATCAGTTTATAAAGTATTGTAGGATAGATAGATGATTAGATAGATAGATAGATAGATCTATCTGCCCATGCAAAGCTGTCCCTGTTGGCTGCCCAGGTGCAGAGGTGTCTATACACACATAGACCTTTTTATGTCTGATCAGTCATTGGTTTTGATGAATGCCCCGTCTAAATGGGTGACTGAAGCCTGGTGACAATACTATGGGCTCGCCTACACACAATACTATAATCCTCATCCCCCAGCTTCCTCTAACACGGGGTTTTATGCTGTCAGGAGCTCTGATAGTGGGTGCATACAGGGAGAAGGTGGGTCATGCTCTGGCTGTCACCATGCAGGGCCACAGAACATAATATACATACAAATGTCATTTCTATACAGCATGTTATTGCCAGTGACATTGCCTGTGTCCGTTCTATAGAGTCTGAATAAAGCTGGTTGAAGATATATTCTAGGAGGGGGGGCAGGCAGGGCGCTGGTAGGAGGTGCAGACAGAAGGCGGGAGAGACGGCTCCAGTGACACACAGGAAGCGCTGCCTGCAGGGGGACACACACCTCACCGGCCGCTGGGGACACTGCTGTATACAGGGAAGACCTAGGGCTCTCTCCTACATGACCCCAGGCGCACACCGTAACAAACACGGGTGACAGCTTCACAGGAGAGCGGGCTGTGACTCCGGGAATGCTGGACACACACCGGGAGGAAGGTAGGCGCAGAGCAGCCCGACGTGTCACAGCGGTGTATGGAGACATGACAGGGAGACCAGTGTGTATGGAGGGGTCAGGTGACTGCGGTACGTAGAGGCGCCTATCATGCAGCAGAGCGGAGGAGCACGTCTGCCTGGCGGTACTGCGGAGGCGGCCTGGGATGACCCGAGC
The DNA here is from genome assembly GCF_032062135.1 of Pyxicephalus adspersus. NCBI lineage: Eukaryota > Metazoa > Chordata > Amphibia > Anura > Pyxicephalidae > Pyxicephalus > Pyxicephalus adspersus. The sequence goes on along the minus strand of NC_092858.1, from coordinate 68,895,396 downwards.
TGCTCTGTGTTACTGATGGATCAGACAGCACCGCCGGGGGGGGGGCACCCTCTTATCCCCCCCTTCCTCGTATAATGGCTCCTCCCTCTTATCCCGGCCCCTCCCACCCCCTGTGCTGCAGAGATAAACACAATGACAAGTGGCGAGCAGTGATCAGGCCTGGATGTGTCAGCCTGACATCGGCATGCACCGCACGGAACCCCGGGGGTCCCCATTGTACAGCCGGTGATCACTGATCGCCATGGCCGGGTCCCTCTGTGTGTTTTATGTCACACAAACCTGTCATTGCCTCACTTCTTTCATGGGTTTGTGATAATTTCTGTCATTGCCCCTATACAACATTAAATCTTGTTATTGTTTGCTTCATCTGTCCGGCCCCTTAATCCGGGTGTTTTGTGTGTTATTCCCGGGTCCTTTGTATTGTCTGTGGGGTCACATAGATAATTCACAGCCCCTCCCTCCATAGTCACGTGGGAGGTGTGAGTCCATGCAGCACACACAGGGGTAGGTGGGGGTGAGTGGTATTTGGGGGTCCTTCAGACAGTGCAGGCTTATTAATGCTTCCAGGGAGCAGATAGGCGGATTTATCACACCTGATTATAGATTGGAAATATATCTGCTGCAGCATGGCCCCATTGTATAATGTATGCTCCCTACATCTATTATATCCAGTCTGATGTAACATTTTTATCATTGTATAATGTATGCTCTCTACATCTATTATATCCAGTCTGATGTAACATTTTTATCAGTAGTTATAGTGAAAGATGGGATTATAATACATTTCACAATATTATTAATAAGCCCAGTATTATGGTTAGTGTTATGGTAAATGACATGAAATACACCAAATATTATATCTCTGTGTATATATAGTCCATAGTATAAGGAGCTGAATGTCACCAATCAGATATGCAGCATGCAGATTTACTGACAGGGAAGAGAGCTGACTATGCAGCGGTATGACCTCCAAATTCTGCTTCTGCTCATTTACTGACCAATCAGCAGGCTGGGGCTAAAGACAGCACACCAATCAATGTGCAATACATGCCTGTGATGTATAAGGTCCAAAAAAAATCTTATGAACCTGTGAAATTTTACCTAAATCTCTTCTTTTATACAGGTAGAGATGAGTAAAAAAAAATAGAGAAAGTAAGACTACGTATACATGTGCAACAATTGTGGTTGGAAGAGATCTTTCATGATCATTTCCAACGACGAAAGACTGCACCATGCTTGAACGAGTGCTGTACATACAAAGGGGGAAGGGGGGAGAACTTTTATTACGATTGTTTCTCATCCATTGATCCACCAGGATGGACGACAAACGCTGTACGCATGCCAGATTCTAGTCCAATATCGGCCCTGAGGTGATTATCGGATAAGAATCATCTAACGTGTGTACGTAGCCTAAGTGCAGGAAAGAATCTGTTTTACAAAATATATGTTTTTCCAATGTTGTTCTTTTTTTTTTCCTGTAGTACAACATGGAAAACTGCTATGTGATTAGTCACATTAATGATGTTAATTAACAAGGAGAACTGCATTCTGTTAATTCAGAGTTATGAAAGGGGAAAAAGAAATGCTGTCCATTGACAGCTAGCATGTTCATCTATTGTCATACCCAACTTCATATTCACTTTTTGTTGGGTCCCTTTATGGTATTTATTTAGCGCTTGTACTCCAAATCACTTATTGGTTGATAGAATTCTTGTTCCTGTGTGCAGAATTCTAATTCTTTCTAAAAGATCAGTGTTCGCAAATAAAACTGATAATGTGATGCCGTTTAGAAAATGATTTAGAGAGTTCTTTATTAATATATATAAACATTTCTTTCATCAGAAGCTGCACAATGCGTCGAGGAGGGTGGAGGAATCGTGCCAGCAACAGTGATGGCTGGGATGCCTGGGTATGTCTTGTGACAGCATATTGTTGTTTACATTGGCTAAAGCAAAAATACCCATCAATGTTAGATGACTGTCATGGGTGAGGATTTCACGTCTATAGAAGACCCAAACATTTTGGATTGCTTTCTTTTTTGGTGGCATTTAGTCAAGCAGCTTAGAAAACTGGCTGCATTCTCTGTTGTTCCCCTGTGAAATAAGTAGCATCAGTAGTGTTCGTTATCTAAAGTCTATGAACAAATGCTGCCTCATAATCCATTAACATTTCTATTTTCAGAGAAATAAAACTGCCTCTATTATAGGAAGATGTTTAACCTCTCTGGTGGTATTCTTGAGTGTGGTGGAACTGGAATTTTTAAGTCTTACCTGGTCCTCACCTTCCCGCGGCATCCTCAAGTGATTCCTGTCATCTGCTTCCCCTGGTGATTCCGGCCGGGCATCCCCAGGCTACACAGATGCAATACGACATCTGCATTCCCGATGTGTGAACGTTGAGGACGCCACACCAGGGGACGTAGATGCGGGCCAGGCCGTGCAAACTTGCCGCTCTGGGGGGTGGAACCAGGTAGGAAATTTAAAATAAGTATTTTTTAATGTACCACTTTGACATTTAAAAATACTTATTATTCAGACTGCCAGGGAGGTTAGGACTCCGAATTAATTCATACCAATGGGTTTTATTTATAAAACAGGGAATCTGACATTCCCTCAAACAGTACCTAGTGGGAAATCAGTTACTGCCATTGAAACACATAGACCTAGAATATTCTCATCAGGGAATGTTTGAGGAAATGTCTGATTCCCTGTTTCATAAATAGAACCCAATGTGTAATAAACTACATAGGATTGTTTTTGTGGTATGGTAAAATAAATAGAGTTGCTACATGTTGCATTAATACAGGTGTGTAATCACAATGGAGAGTGTAAATGGACCTTAAAGGGAACTAAACTCATCCCTCCTTTTGCCGGCTCTGACGTCCTAACCCAGACCCATTATGGGTTCACATGTGCACAGGAGTTTATACATTCCCAGCATCTTGGTGCAGAATAAATAAAAGATTAAAAATGCAAGTGAATTGGTTTTATTGCAGAAGAGACATAGCTTGTCCCTCCTGCAAAAAAATAGCTGCCTGTTAGTAATGTTTTGTTAATTAGGTTTAATTCCACTCCAAAATAAGGTTTTTGGTAGAGCTGAGATTAAAGTGACTGAAAATCATTTATGAATAACAGTACAAATGTGACTAATTGCCATTTGGTCAGAATGATGACTTGTTTATATTCGCTCTGATTTCCCAGGGAGGATATATGTCAGCTAAGGTGCAGAAATTAGATCAGCAGTTTCGTATAGATGCTCCAGTGCAGCAGCAAAATGAAGGAACATCATCTAACATTTTTAATGGTGTATCTATTTATGTCAATGGTTATACAGGTAAGTTTTTCTTTTATATATTTGTTTTTCATACATAATATACAGGGTAACAGTTAGCAATTGGCATGCTAGAAGGTGTAAATCTGTGAAGCTACTTGCTGCTAATATCCTAACACCAATTTTATTCTTCACTGAGATACATGAAAAATATAGCAGAACACCACACCTATAGATTTATTTTTGTGTGTACATCATTTACATCTTTGTCATTTCCATGCAGAGATTTCATTGTCATCTTTAAGTCCGAACTCCTTTGTATTTTGTGCTAATACTATACATCTGTCTGTCACCTTGTGTACCATGTAAAATGTGAACATGCTGATAATAATTTAAGAGACTTTGCATTGTGAATTTTCATAACAAGCTTTGGGCCATACCTTGGTGTTCAATGTAAAGAAAAATAAATCTACATTTATTAGTGCTTTTCCCTCAAGGCATCCGAGAAACCGACCACATAAGGCAGCATAAATTCTAATGATTTTTATTGATAGACTGCCAATAATGGTCTGTGCCATATGTTTTTGTCTTTGAAATGATATTACTGTAATTCATGCTGGGAGATAAAGCCACAGAATTACCCAGCATGACCTAATGATGTAATTTAAGACCTTGACTGGAACCTTTTTTTGGAAGGTCCCTGTGCAATCTATTCAAAAATGTAGATGAGAAAATGAAAAAGAGTGAGAACCATTAATTGTGTTATTGTAAACTATACAAGAGCGACTGCTGTACAGGGCCCTATCAAAACTGGGGGACCTTGCAGCTACCCTGCAAAGTCTTTGCGTGGTTCTCCCTTACTGCCAGGCTGAATATTATTACACAACAGCTCAGTCCATGTGCTTGGTGCAGAGAGCATGAATGAATTTTGGCAATCTGCCAGCTTTGCCCCAGTGCTGAGATGTATACTTTTATATATTTTCCTAATGTATCTTTCTCCTTCATAACCTCTGAGCAGAACTGACAGGCTTGCAGGGTCACTGAAACTCTTTGTTGCCCACAGGGTGTACCAGGGTGTAGGTTTTCTGTACAGGGGCAGGCTCAGACCTGTTCCAGGAGAAAGCACAACCCTGTACACACCTAGCAGCTGGCACCTTGCCAGCCACTCAGCGCTTGCAGATTTGACCACAGACAGCCACCCATGACCACCCCACATTCTATTGGGTTGCTGCAGGGATACATAGTATATCCTCAAAGACAGCAGTTCATTGGTGTGAGGAAGTGCATTGCAATCTCAATGCTAGTCTAAACAGTCTGGCTTTTAGTTTACATTAAAGGTTTTAGGCAGTTAAATGGGTAACATTGCAACAAACAGTTCAGTTTTCTGTCTCTTTTGAATTTTTGTAAGCCTTTTTTTTTTCTTAACCATTTTAATTAAAAAAAAAAACAAAACAAAATGCTTTGTTAGGCTATTGCAATTAGTTACAGACACCTGGAAAATCCTTGCAGTTACCACCTGTTGTCATTCCTGGGCACCTAGTGGTTGCCAGCAAGCACTTAGGACTGACAATGCCAGAGTTTTTGTCACCTCTAATGTAATAATTCAGGCTTAGTTTATATTACAAAAATTACACTATTACACCCGTAGAAGTAATTACACACTTTACAAAATATGGGACACTAGGAAGTGGATTCACAACACGGGCACTGGACATTTAGGACATAATACAGAGACAATGGGAAAATGGGATGTACTAATGGAGAAGGCATTATAAAGTTGAAACAAGGGGAGTTAGGAAGCTGACAAAATTAGAGGGGCTTACTGGGCACCTTTGGTCAAAAGAACTGGGAGCAGGTAACATTTGTTGTGTGTTGCCCTGCTTACTTTTTGACCTCCCAAGTACAGCTTCCCCCCACCTAACTTATAAAGTTCTGAAGAGTACACTAGCTGCAAAAGTTCCAACTAGTAAAGCAAGCAGCTGGAGGAGGCTGGGTAGGTGCTGTTCTGCTGTTCCTATTGATGGTGTTCAAACAGATATTTCTACATACTATACCTGTCAATCACAGATTAGGTTTGGCTCAGTTGTTTCTGGAGACAAGGTTGGCTGAGCTCTACTGTACCTCCCAGTTTTACTATTGTAACATCAAATTGAAATTTGGATTACTCAAATTATCTATCCAAGGTCAGAATAGCTCAGATCCGAGTCAAAATCAACTCTGATCAGAAATACACGACCACCAATAGTTGGAACTTTAAATGTGCTAAAAAAAAAAAAAAAAGACTGATGCTTTACAAATATCTTTTTATTCACAACTTACAAAGGTGCATTTGTTGGCAGTGTGCTACAAGCCAGCTGTAAGCTCCTTCAGGTTTTCATTCACAATTTCCAGGATATCTGAACTCCCTGCTATGTGTATTCCTCATCAAGCACAGGGTTCCTTGGCAACATTCACACTAGCACATCCTGTTTTACTCAAATAACCTTTGTAATCAATGTGATGCTTATAAATCAGATCCAGCTGCAATACAAACAAAACTACATAATCTTTCAATGTTTTAGAAATATTATATAGTAAATATTGCATGGTTTATCAATGTGCAATTGTAGTAGTAATGATGGCATTTAGAAAATGGCATTAGAAATTAGTGATGTCAGTAGAGCCTGAAGAGCCTTGGTACTATTCTCATCTTCTTATGCTTTGCTGGGATGAAAAGCATGAACATTGGGTATATAATGGCTCTATAAATCTCTGTATGCAGACTCCCGTTCTTGTTTGTGGGGTCTTTATCATGTGTCTGTCCAGGTGCCTTGGCAGCATTAATATCAGCATATATTTCAGCAGGTTCACAGAGCAGAAGCTAGCCTTGCTGCTGTAAAGGCGTTTGTTCTCTGATCACTGCAGAAAATTAACCCGTTTATTATTTTTTGTTTTTTTTTGTTTTTTGTTTTTTTGTGTAGATCCTACTGCAGATCAGCTGCGCCATTTAATGATGCTCCATGGAGGCCAATTTCATGTTTATTATTCTCGTTCTAAAACAACACACATTATTGCCACAAATCTTCCAAACAGCAAAATTAAAGAGCTAAAAGATGAGAAGGTTGTCCGTCCTGAGTGGATTACAGATAGGTACTTCCATTTCGACTTCTCTATTTTCTATTTATGTTGTGGTTTTTTTTCTATTGTTTTACAAATAAACAAATCATTTTACAAATAAACATGATTTTCAGAAAATCTGAGAAATGAAAGCAGTTCACTGAGAAAATCCATCATGTTTTCTTTCTTAATATTATTAATATTGATATTATTACACAGTATTTATATAGCGCTAACATATTACGCAGCTCTGTTCAAAGTCCATAGTCATTTCACTAGCTGTCCCTCAAAGGAGCTCACAATCTAATGTCACTACCGTGCTCATATGTCTTAAAACTGCATCTTAACTGGTCTCCTAATGTAATCCACATTTTAAATAATGGATGTCGTTTTCTGTAAAAAAAAAAATCTTCTATGGTTATTGTTTACTTTAGTACCTCAGGCTGGCAGTGTACTTTCATTGCTTTACTATTACTATTAGTTATTGGGGAAAGTTCAGGAAAGAACCTTGGTTTGAGCCCTCTTGTCAATCTTGATCACATGATGGTGGTGTGAACATCATACTCCAAGCTCCCTTATCACTTGTAATCATTGCTCCTGATTTTCAGCATCACACTAATGTGTGCAGTGCTGGCACATACACAGCATTATTATGATTATATGACTGACAAATTGGCTGAGGTACAAAATAATTAGGTAATCTGATGAAGATATTCTTGTTCACAGTGAAGGTATTCTAGCAAGATAGATTTATCACTTCACAGGACATGTTATTTGATCTCTACTCCAGGAAATTGAAATATTTTAGAGGAAAATATTTACAAGAACACTGTTCTAGTACATTAATAAATTGATTTATACACAATATGTTGTTGACCAATTGGAAAAGCACTGATATTGTTTTATATTCTCTGTTTATACAGCATAAAAGCTGGGCGCCTTCTTTCCTATGTACCCTATCAGCTTTACACAAAGCAGTCTAGTGTTCAGAAAGGCCTGAACTTCACATTTAAATGCAGGACAGACAATTCACTCTTGGGGTCCAGAAATGGCACTCGGGATTTCAACCATAAAGTGTGAGTGTTTTCAACAACTGCATGGCCTGATTTTTAAAAGCATTTGTATGCTATGAATTAATGTTTGTATTTAGTTTAGCCACTAAAAAGTTTTTGTTAAATGAATATTAAGGCAAGTTTTCGTTGTGTTTTTATGTACTGCACAATGTTTTTTGCCTATTTAAACATCGTGAATAATGTAATATTTTTAGGATACACATACTTTGTCACATGACTGTATGTAATGACAGTGTGTAATATATGCTTGCCAAATTGTTGCAGTGTGTTATTAAAGAATATTAAAACAGGTAAAAATTCTAATCTGTACACTTTGTGATTTTTAATTCATTGATGTTTTGATCTATTTTTAGAAATTATTCAACAGACAAGGCTGATCTAGGTAATGGAGTGGATGAGTTGGAAGAAGAAGATGAAGAAAATTTTGGACAGGAAAAAGAAGATATTGATCTTTGGGATCAAGAGGAAAAAGTGTGTGATTACCAGGTTAATGGAATACAGAACCACAAAGGCAACATGGCAGTGTTCAACGGACATAGCTGTAGCCTTAATGGTGCCTTAAAGTCACTGGATTTTTCAGTGCAATCAAGTAACTCAAATAGACTTCACTCATTGCAGCAGCAGGAAAAGCCCAGCACAGGCACTACAGACTGCACTTTAGAGCAGTTACAACCAAACAATGGACACCCAAGTGTTCCATGTGACCCTCACAGAACTGCGTTAAATTCAGCCTCACCCTCATATTTGCACAATAATAATAAACTCAATGGTGCTCACCACTCTCTCCAGGGGCCTTCAAGCACAAAAAGCACTGCCATGCATTTGCCTACCAAGGCGGCCTCTCCACAGCTGCCTAAAACAGCTGACTCTAATTTTATTTCAGACTTTTATTCTCATTCTCGACTTCATCACATAGCGACGTGGAAGTGTGAATTCACAGAATTTGTCCGTGATCTGCAGTCACAGAGTAATGGCATTTTCCCTGGTCGGGAGAGATTAAAAAAGATGAAAACTGGTATGTATACATTGTGAAGAAAAGTCTGATATGCTACATTTGGATTTAAAAATGTTATGTTATATGTATGTAAAATCTTACAAACCTCCCAAAAATTTCTTATCCTCACAGCTCCCTTCAATGTTTGGATAGGTTTTTTGTAAGGTAAGCTAACTACATACAAAAGCTAACGGAATATTTTTCTTCTCTGTCTTGGGGTGCTGGTGGCACATCAAGAATTCTTTATTGCCATATGGCTTCATAAGCAAAAGGATTCCACCCGAAAAACAAAGTACACCAAGTAGAACTTGTTGTATTATTTTTAATCTTTTACTGCCTAGTCAGTTTATTCAAATTTTACACATCTGGCCAGCACTAGGTCCCAAGTTTGAATCTCGACTAGGACATTCTCTGCAGTTTGCAGGTTCTCCCTGTGTTTGCGTTGGTTTCCTCCAGGTACTCTGGTTTCCTCCCACATTGCAAAAACATGCAGTTGGGTTAATTAGTTTCCCCTAAAAATTGACCTTAACAGACATTAATAAATGATTATGGTAGGGACATTAAATTGTGAGCCCCTTTAAAGGACAGCTAGTGACATGACTGTGGACCTTGTAAAGTGCTGCGTAATATGTTGGCGCTATATAAATACTTTGTAATAATAGGTTGTGAGCCTCTGTGAAATTCTGTAAAAAAAAGTGGAGACCCTACTAAAATCCCAGATACAGATTGCCTTGATCAACTTGTTTTTAAGCCTTTGATTATCCCACCTTAATAGTTAGTGCATGAGAAAGGAGAAAGGGTGGGTAACTATTAAAGGTCTAATTCTACCTTTGGATCTATGACAAACCAGGATTTCCAGCCTCTGAGAAGAATGACAGAATGTCATTGATTGTGCATCCAGTGAGTTGCAATAGGTCCTAGCATGATAGGGAAAGAACAGTTTTCTGCTGTTCCCAGACATCTGTGATCATCCTTACCCCATAGCTTCTGCTCATTTCAGTGGCTTATTCTGGTGCCATTGTTCTCAGAAATTAATATGCCTGCCTTTCATAAATTGCATCAGTATAGATACACTATCAAAGTAAATCGTTTTACAAAGCCAACTCCTATATTAAAGGTGTAGGTTTTCCTTGGGTTATTCAAAAATTAAGTGAATATCCGCACGGGAAGGCAAGAAAAGTTACTGAATTTTTCATTTATACCATCTATCTTGGGTTGGGTTAGAACAAGTTGTTTTTAAAGGGATTACACATAGAAGGTCAAGGAGCCGACCTAAGAATTTGCCATATTGACAGTGAGTCAGTTATTAAATGGATCTCACAGTAATACTCTGTTCTTGTATTCTGGGTATATAAGAAATACTTTTAAATGGAGATTTGTAATTATGTCAAAGCAACATACATACACTATAAAATAGTCAAATTGGAGTCTCTATCTTCTATCTATTTGTCTATCACTGTAATCTAGACTTTAAAGGGTCTAAAGCTGCGTACACACTTCCAATTTTTGTCGTTGGAAAGGATCTTTCACGATCCTTTCCAACGACAAGGGAGTGCACGATGCATGAACGGTGCTGTACATACAGCACCGTTCATGCTCTATGGAGTGGGGAGGGGGGAGAGCGACGGAGCGGCACCCTGCTGCGCGCTCTCCCCTTCCCTTTCATTAGGATCGGCTGTCGTCCATCGTCCGTGGATCCGGCAGGTCGGTCGTCCGGACGATGGACGACACCGACTGTACACATGCCAGATTTTCGCCCGATAATTGGCCGATGCCGATTATCGGGCGATAAAAATCTGACGTGTGTACGTAGCTTTAAAGAAAGTGGTGGTGTGTGGTTGCATGGAACTCTGTGTCATAATTACTTCCATTGGACTGGATAAAACAAGATGTTTTTGGGTGGGGGGCAGCGGATCCATTTTGTCAGATTATAAAAGGTGTGAAATTACCTTAAATATACTGACATTTGTTCGCTATGCAGTGCAGATGTATTTTTGTAGGCATTGGACCACTAGTATATGAAGAGCTAATGTGTTTTTGGAATGTAACAGAGGTTTTTTGAAAAGGACTTATAAAAAGTAAATACATGATATGATGTAACCAGTTCTACCAGTTTTTCTTTGTTTTGTTTTATTTTAAAATGGACTGTAAAATAATAGAATATGACAAATGTATTTAGATGTTTCTAAAAAGTTTACATTTTGTTTTATATTTTTTGTATTTGGAATTTTGTTACTGCCTTTGGTAATATTCTTTTTCTGATGAATACATTTCCAAATGTATCCTGTATTTCTTCACTGAATTTGTAATAATTCATTTTGATTCTTCAGTATATTACTAACTCTGGGGCCTGTGTGTGAAAGGTCTGCTTTATAAATGTTTAAAGAGCTGTGAAATAAATGTACCTGTTACCAATACCTTTCTCTGCTTTTTCATTAGGTGCATGTGGTTCTGGCCCTCCAAAGTGTCAGAACTGCATTATTCATGTGGATATGGATTGCTTCTTTGTGTCGGTTGGCATACGTCATCGACCAGATTTGAAAGGTAAATTTGACAGGGCTACAAATCATTGTTTCTGTTTAAATGCATGTCACCCAGCCCAGGTCACCTCTGCCAGTACACATTCCTGCTCCATAGTTGGCTTCATGGCTAAACCTTTCCATCATTTTTTTGTAAAAGTGTTTTTACTGCACTTGGAGGTTCTGTTAGTGGAATTGTTCCACTTCCTATGTTTGCGTCCTGGTAGGAAAATCTCTCTATTGTAGTACTAAATATCTGTAAAACCTGACTGGCTTGTAGCCTTTACCTATTCTATCCCAAATTCCCTTCTGTGTAGACTGTCAGTAAAGTACACACTAAAAGTTTTTTTAAACCCCAAACAAAAATCCTGTAGACTCACTCACTGTTAATTAGGTATGTTTTGTTCCATTAGACATATCTGCATTTTTTTTAGCAGATTAACAATCTGTCAGATTCTGCCAGAAGACTTCAGTTCTAGTCTGCTTAGACTTGTAGCACTATTGTAGCTGCTGTAATGTGCTTTCTCTCTGTAGGGGCTACACATTGTTACTGCAATGCCTGATCCTAATTTCAACATAAGTTCCACTTTAACCACAGCAAAGCCAAAGAAAAGGTGCCTGTAAAACCCAAAGGTTAAAGTGCCTAAGTGGACTAGAAAATAGGCAAACTATTCACATGTTTTATCTGATTTTCCTTTTATGATTGATTTAATTTAAGCTTGCAGTGCTGTGGATTTTTCTAAATATTTTGTCTAGAAGTCATTTTCAACATGGTGATCCATGCTATGATTATGGTGCAAGTCACATGAATCCCAGTACAGTGAACTTCAGCTGGTACTGCAACCTTGAGAGGAAGAAATGTTCTTTTAAACGTTGCTGTGTACACTGAAGATTTATAGAGAATAGGAAAAACGCTCCAATTAGCAGACACAGAGGTTCCAGTTTGCTTACAGTAGTCCTCCAGAGCTGGTGACCTTTGCTAGCATTCCCTTCAATAAGTACTAAATGTATGTCCAGGGCTAGGTACAGAACTGTGTTTTGCAACAGACTGTGAACAATATTTCCACTGGAGAGCTGAAAGTAAGCTATTAATAAAGAAGACGCATGACTTCTGTAAGTGATGTATTATAATTTTGTAAATACGCTGGTTTTCTTTATATCTGGTATTTTATATGCATTTCTTGGAGTAATGGCTGATGGCCCGAAACCATTCAAGACATGGTGGCCACCTAAACTGATTAGCTCTTTGTGCATATTGATAGCATTGCTACAATGTTGTGTCTGGTAACCAAATGTTTTTTCTTTTGTCATAAAAAAAATACTACATTGAAAATGTATACATAATATGCAGCTCAACGTTTTACCAGTTATCCCTCAATTACAAAAGTAATTTGAATTCATACACATTTTTATGAATAATATTTGCTAAAAAGCATAGCAAGCTGAAGCCCAGTTTTCAGCATTTTTAAAGGCTCTGCTTGACTGTACTGTGCCTTACTTAGGGTATTGTGCAGAATACTAATCTTCTCAGCAGTCATTACCAATGGTCACATGATTGCAGATAAGAGATTTATGACCTAACTTTGCTATGTCATATGCCAGAGTGAAAGAGCAAGCCTGCTGCAGATCTTTTTTTTTTTCCATCCAACAAAATCAAAAATGCAAGGTCTAGTAGATAAAAAAATAATGACATATGACATTTTGCTTTGAATCGTTTTTGTTAGACCGATTACTTGATCTGTAAATGATATAGAAGTGATGAATTGGTGCAACAAGGTGAATATAAAAAAACGATTTTAGTTTTTTTTTTTTGGTGGTTATCCGATATTAATATTTTGTAGTATGTTGAAATTATATGGTTATTATTTTGACTTACTTGTTTTCATTTATTTGAGAATTTCAGGCATAGGTTGTTGCAAATTGACCATATATTGAGTTGTGAGAAAAAGTACACCCCATTTCCCTCACCCTTGGATTTAAAACAAACAACAGATTCCATTTATTTACAAAAATCAAGCCAAAATAGAAAATCCATATATGGCGGTACAAGCTAAATAGCTTGTGGAACCACCTTTTGTTGTAATAACTTGAAGTATATGTTTTTGTATGACTATCAGTCTCTCCCATCATTGAACCTGATTTATTAAAGCTCTCCAAGGCTGGAGAGGATCCACTTTCATCAGTGAAGCTGGGTGATCCAGCATACCTGGAATGGATTTGGTCCAGGATTCAAGTCATTTGCTAGCAGGTTTGCTGGATCACTCAGGTTCAGTGAAGAAAGTATATCCTTTCCAACGTTGGAGAGAATTATTCGGGCCCAGTGTGTGGAATTTTTGGCTGGGTTATCGCAACACATTGATTCTTTTTTTTTTTTTTCGTGCCATTGTATTTTTGCTGGTGTGCTTGGAATCATTGACCTGTTGCATGATGCAGTTTTGGCTGAGCTTTAGCGGTAGCACAGATGTTCTCACATGTGACTCCACAATACTTGTGTATACAGAGGAGTTTATGGTCAACTAAATGACTGAAAGGTGTCTAGGTCCCATGACTGGAAAACAGGCCCAAAGCATCCACTCCACTGTGCTTGGCAGGTGGTCTGAGGTGTTTGTTCTTCTCTGCAGTGTTCTAACTCTCACCTGAACATGACACTGTTCATTATGGACAAACATCTCCACTGCAGACTCATTTGTCCAAAGGACATTGTTGCAGAAGTCTGGGGACTTGCCTACATAACTTGCAAACCTAAGCCATGCTGTCATATTTTAAAGGAATAATTTTTTTTCCTGAAAACCCTTTCAAACAAGCCATATTTGTTCAGTTTTGTTCTAATTGTACGGTTATGAACTAACATTTAAAATACCAAACAAGGCCTGTAGATTCTGCAATGTAGCTCTTGTGTGTTTGCAGTCTCTATGAACATTGTGCCATCTAACCTTGACTGAATTGTTGGGACGTCAATTCCTGGGAAGGCTGGGAATGGTGGTCTATGTTATTGTTCATCTGAGGTTGTATTTACCTAATTTTAAGATTTACTGATTAATATTATTGCTAATATGCAAAACATTGGATTTGAAAAAGCACGTTTATTCTTTTTTTTCATGATCATACATGAATAAATGTAGTTGCTTCCGTCCTTTGATCATTATGGTAAATACATAGTATAGCTGGACTGGATTTTTCTCAGATGCACAATAATTCACTTTTGGAAAAAACCTCTATCTTCAGTAATATTCTGTGTCTGTATTTTATAGAAATCAGACACACCCCTCCAAATGTACAACAAAATCTGTAATGTACAAATGATTAGTATGAGTCTTTTTTTGTATTTCCCTGAAGGAAGACCAGTTGCTGTTACAAGTAATAGAGGAAGTGCAAAAGTGCCTTCCCGTGAAGGTGCTAATCACCAGTTGGAGATGGAGTACTATCAGAATAGGATATTGAAAAGCAAAACAGAAAAAGGTATGGTTATTTACTTTTCATGCTCCGTTGTGTTATTTATAGCATTTTCTTGAAGTAATGTCAACTGCTTTACTTCCTGCAGAGTTCCTTGCTGCACCTCCTAGCTAGCTTTAGGGCCTTCTCTTCGAACCTCATTAAAAAAAAAAAAAAAAAAAAATTAAATTTGTCCAAACAAGGGTACAATAATAGAATAAACTTTTGGATTTATTTAGATTTATTTTTTAAAAACTTTACCACTGCAATTAATGTTTTATAAGCAGATTACAATGTAATCTGCTTTTAAATTTCCCGCCAAGCCACAGCTCCCTGGCGTACCGATGCTTCAAGCATCACATCGATCGAGCCCGGGGATGTGATGCAGAAGGCGGCCAGGGATCGCCAAGGATGCTGCTGGATCAAGGGGAGCCGATAGGAGTTTTTTTTTCCTACCCCGTGTGTGGCTCGGGGTTACCGCTTTTGGCATGTATAATTACCCCTGAGCCACACCTGGGAATACCGCGAAGGCAGTTAATGAAAACTTGCAATGAGAGAAATAAAAGAGCTACCATTGCTGACCTTTTCTTATCTTGGCTTGGAAAAGGCATACAAATTGGAAATTTAGGATAATATCAGACTTCTAATTTGTATAATTGTTCTATGCCTGTGTCACAGAAAGTATTCTGAAGGAATTTCAGGAATCCTGTTTTTTCCTAAATTAAAAGTATTTTGGTTTGTAATTCCTGTGTAGGATGTTGGCTTCAATTTGGCAGCTTGAGGACTGGGTGGTGTCATAGGTTGCTACATTTATGTGTTTATTACAGAAGCAGACTGTTCATTATTTGATTAGGAAAAAACATGATTTTAAATTTCTAAAAATTGATAATTACCCTGATCTTTTTGTAAATACACAAGAGCAATCTGCAGAGAGCAATGTGGACTGTGATCTACAAAACGGCCTGGACCAGGGTAGTTGTAAACGGGACAATCCAATCCCTGTGCAGAAGAATGATATGGACCTGGATACCTCACAGCTGTCATTGGCAGAAATTGCATCATGCAGTTATGAAGCAAGGTAAAGCCAGATGTCATTTACTGTATGATATATACTGATTACAGTGATACCCAATATGTGAACTTTGTCTAAAGTCCTTTCCTACATGTATAAATCTTAGAACAACACTTGTTACTAATCAAGTAAAAATAGGGCCAACACATATAATTAAACACCTCAGGGAATAAGGAGGGCTGTGTTAGGGAATTGACTCTTCTGGAGTAGTCGCATTTTCTAGCAATTTTGAAGGCACATAGGCTTTTTAAAAAATATGTAAAAGTTGTTAAAAAGGGTTTCTACAAATTGTTGTCTAAATGATTTTATTGATTCTATTTTATTCTCAAAGACATGCTCTGTCATTTTACTACAGTGAGGAGCTTCATAAACTTAATTAATTTTGGGACACTACCTGCATGATGTTTCTGTGTTCTTGCCTTATATGCTTGGCTTTATGTTTATGTATCAGTTTCAATTCAAGCAATATTCTACCAGTTTTGTGCATCTATGAATCATCAGCTTTTGTCCTTGTTTTCCAGACAGGCTGGCGTGAGAAATGGAATGATGTTTGGAAAAGCTAAGCAGCTTTGTCCTGATTTGCAAGTTGTCCCATATGATTTTGATGCATACAAAGAAGTTTCCATGACCTTGTATAGAACATTGGCAAGGTAAAAATTCTTTGAAATTGTAATTCCTCTTACAATTTTATTAATACTCAGTACATTACTTTTGTTTCTTGTGTTGCCTTTTTTTAGGGGTCTGTAAAATTTTAATTAAACTAAAAGAAACATTTTTTAGGATTTCCCCATAAGGGATTTTAAGGTA
The DNA here is from genome assembly GCF_032062135.1 of Pyxicephalus adspersus. NCBI lineage: Eukaryota > Metazoa > Chordata > Amphibia > Anura > Pyxicephalidae > Pyxicephalus > Pyxicephalus adspersus. The sequence goes on along the minus strand of NC_092858.1, from coordinate 68,879,133 downwards.
TTGACTTGAAAACAATTTTCAATAAAACATTACACTTTTATTATTGTCCATGTTAAATGAGGCATGTATTCATATATACATATGTTCCTAAAATTAAATATACATATTAATAAATCTTTTTTGTTTTAAAGGTTAACAATATTGTTTCACAACACATTTATTTTGACCTTACTGAAATTCATTTTGACACGTAATATACCGGTATTTACATTTAACAATCATATAGGTTTTACAGTATCATGGGGGTTTATATGGTTTTAATCCTTATTTAGTTTTGTAAAAAAATAAATAAATAAATATATATATATATATATTTTTTTTTTTTGTTTTGTTTTTTTCTCAGTGAGAATTATCAAAGCTTATTGGGAGTGGATTGATAGTGAGGACAAGCACTATTACTGACAGCGAGGCAGAGATCAACCACTTACATTGTCAGCTGCTAGCTGTCAAAGTGTAACATTTTTTCTGACAGGGCATTTTGCAAGGGGAATATTAACATACGCATTGCATATTGGAAGTGTTATACGTTCTCATTCACTATTTTAAGGAGCTGTAAAGCTGTGTGTTATCACCTGTTAGGATCCAATATCACTGGATATATGGATTCAGTCACTGCCTGGTACCAAAAGCAATGTTAGGCTCTATACCTACATTGGATTTCTGTCACTGGAATTGTTTTTTCATAATCATTTACAATGATAGGAGAATGTACAAGTGCTGTAAACACTTTTCCATTGGAAAAAACAGAGGATGTCCCTACTCAGTTAATCAAATTTGTCCTTGTGGATCAATGAACAACTATATTGGGGACCATTGTACCATTGAGACATTGTTTATCTTGGGAGACAATAATCTAGTGTATTAATGTAGCTTTAATTGTAAAGTAAGCACGTCACTGTGTGTTGCTAAAATGTGCTCTGCCCCAAAACTAACATTGCTTTCACAAGTTTTGTAGTGGGACTGTCTACAATTACCAAGCCAACACTCATCTTTATGAAGAATTATTTTCCCATTCATACCATTACACTGTGATTGTTTGTTAAATAGAGGTCAGGATATTAGATTGTAAGATTTTCTAGATTAGAGACTCAAGTAAGTAGTTTCATTTCCCTATACCAGTATAGGTATGTTGACTGTATGTAACTGAATATTTTCTAAAAATCTACATTACACCTTGTTCTTCATACCATCTTTCTTTGTGATTTGATCCATTAGTTACACTCATGACATTGAAGCAGCGAGCTGTGATGAAGCCCTTGTTGATATCACAGAAATCATTGCAGAGACGAAACTCACCCCTGATGAAGTTGCTAGTGCTATTCGTGCCGAAATTAAAGAGAAAACTTTGTGTTCAGCTTCTGTTGGAATGGGTTTGTATTATTATTATTTTCTTTTGTAAACCAAGCTGGTCATAGACCTCAAAAAATTGTGTTGACGCCTGATCTACTGATTTCTGGAAATCTGCTGTGGCAGCTGCCGCTATGAACAAGAACTCCTGGGTTGGATGAGCATTTCTGTTTAGGTAAAGGTGAGGGGACAGCCAGGCACTATCCTGGTAACTGCTTAGTTGTGGGAGGCAATAGCAATCAGACAAGTTTTTTTTTTACCATAATCGCCCCATATTTTCCACATGATAAAAATCAGGTGGACTATATAAAGCTGACCAATACATGTAGTAGTCAGGCCATCTTTTTTTTCCCATATAGGTGTAGTATGTTCACGTGGGAGCAACTAATTGCGTTTTTTCTCTCCAGGATCAAACATTCTTCTGGCTAGGATGGCCACTAGGAAGGCTAAACCTGATGGACAGTATCACTTAAAACCCGACCAAGTAGATGATTTTATTAGAGGTCAATTGGTCACAAGTTTACCAGGTAATTGTCACTTTGTTTTTCAGTTAAGTTTTCATATGTTCTGTTCTCCCCCTAAAATTAAAAACTGCTTTGTTAGCCATTAAGGCCTCAGTGTGCATTTTGGAGTTTCACATACAGTCTAGATTGAATATCTGCTGTGTGCCGAAAAAACTAACTTCTAATATGTCACCTTGCTTTTAATATTTATCTTTGAATTGAAATGAATATGTTTTCATGATATTGGGTTTACTAGTTATGTGATTTGTAATGTTGAGTCTTAATAATAGTAATTTTCCGAACGCCTGGCATTGCAGTAGTTATGAATGTGATTTGTGAAAAGATTTTGATCAAGACTGTGCAGTGATCTCTAGATTGCAGTCTTGGTTACATTTGGAGGAGGATTTATGTTTGCTACAGGAACAAATCTAGTTGATTACATTAAATTTAGTAGAAAATATTAATGCTCAAGCAGTACATTCATGTAATATTTATTAAATTAATGGTTGTTTACCATTACGGTTACGTACTACATTTATATGGGTGACAGACCATCACATCTATACTAGCTTATATCCCATTCCAAAAGTACAGACATTAATTTGAACTTAGCCCCCATCCCGTGTGCTGAAACAGATTCCACTGTTCTGGACAGGCTTGCCAGAAGATTTTAGAATAATTCTGTAGGGATTTATGCCAAAAGAGCATTTGTAGGGTCATTTAAAGATGTTGGGAAAATGGGCGGGGGTCTTTACTAGTATTTTGGTGTGCTGATATTTCCTTAATTCACAAATTCCTACTTTAATATGATTGTATTTTGGCACTATCCACCAATTCATTACAGCACTCTGCATAAACTTTTAAATTTTTAGCAAGCCTGCAAAATGTGTAACGATTACAAAAAAAACTTGTCAGCAGATGTTGAAAGACCTGGCTCATTCAGGACCTTAAAGATCTATAGTTGTCTAAAACAGGGGTCCGACAGCTGGACCGTGAAAGCACAAAGACCAGCTGCTGTACACCGGTACACCAGAGCCGTGGACCATGTCTCCCGTATACATTGCAGGCTCAGGATGGTGGGCGGGTTGTGTCTCGAAACTTGGGATGGGAGAATGGGTGGGTCCTGGCATCTTGACGTCACTCTGGAGAAAGTTTCTTCTAATTCTGTCCGTATTTCAACGCAAAAAGCATTACTTTTTTTGTGCATGAAAATATTTCATAGGTATAACTCACTGAAATATGTCCAATATTTATTACATTTATTAATAAACTTTAAATAAAAAAAAACACACAAATCTGTTAAAAAATAGTGATACATGTAATATAACTGTATAGTGGCATATATAATATATAAAATATAATTATATATATATATATATATATATATATATATATATATATTATATCGAGATTTCTTTGTATTGGACTCAATACAGCTATTTTGTATTGAATCTAATACAAAATTATTTAAATTTCCTGCTGCTCCTCCCCCCGGCTCTGACGCATTTAACAAGGTAAGTGGTTTTTTAAATCTTTTTAGCGACCCCGAGTGTGACTCACTTCCGTGTCACACTCCACCCCGTGTCACACTCGGGATTACCACTGGGGGGGATTAGAGATTAACGCTACTAATAAATATATTTCCTTTACCTCCTAAATCATTACATCTAGGAGTTGGTCGGTCTATGGAATCTAAATTGGCATCAATAAATGTGAAGACTTGTGGTGATCTTCAGAATCTTTCAATGTCTAAACTTCAGAAAGAATTTGGGCCTAAAACAGGTCAGATGTTGTATCGATTCTGCAGAGGATTAGATGATCGACCTATTAGAAGGGAAAAGGAAAGAAAATCTGTTTCTGCTGAGATCAACTATGGAATCCGTTTCACCCAGGTACATGCAACTTATAATTCAAAAGCCAGGTCTTCCTAGTGACCGAGATACTTTAAAGAAGTTTTCTATAGACCTTTTTCTTGCAGGTATTAGGGATTGCTAACAAAAAATGTATTTAATGTGGTAGCAGTTTTACATGCAGTTTTACATTTTTTGACCTTTCCTAATTGTGTATCATTCCTTGTCTCTTTTTCCTGTGGTTTCCTTTTTTTTCTTTTTTTTTTCCTGCTTTGTACCATGGGATGGAGGCATGGTTTCAAAGGAATTTCAGCTTTCCTTATCCCCATCGGTAGGAAGGCTGAATTCCCTAACATTAGTCTGATTCTGAATTAGTCTGATTCCTCTGCACTGGAGGAAACTTTTCATTTAGTTTACCAGGGTGTAGGGCATTTTTTATTTTTTCTCCTTCATTCAGAAATCTACTACGTATAGGTATAGGTGACAACAAGGAAGTTTTCCTCCACCATACTGTTCACCAGTCCATTTCAAAAGGAGTATTTTTTGGTGAAAACATCTGTCTTTTATTAACATTTATAAAAACTTCAACTTCCTTACTGTCAAGATTTATTCATATACCGGTAGTAGAAAGTGAATGGCCAGTGAACAGCCAGTAAGTTTCTTGTATAGCATAAATTAATATGAGTAAACATTATATTACCTATATACCGATTTTAATATTTGTTTTAAAAGCTACATTAAAAAGTGGTTAGATTAAATTTACGTATCTGGAGAATGATCCTTTTGTGGTGTTACCAGCTGCCGGATCTGATTAGAGACATTTGTTTTCAGGTTAGTGAAGCAGAGGCCTTTTTGATCAACCTTTCAGAAGAGATTCAGAAAAGGCTTGAGACCGCGAAAATGAAGGGAAGAAAACTCACTCTTAAGATCATGGTGCGAAAAGCTGGAGCACCCATAGAACCAGCAAAATATGGAGGTCATGGAATCTGCGATAATATAGCAAGGTGAAGATACTATGGGGCTAACTTTCAGTTTTCCTGGTATTGTGTAATACTTTTATTGTTCTCAACTGATCACACTTTCTTGAACATTGTGCAACACTGTTTATTCCATTTAAACTTATATATTAACCCTTAATACCCACTTCACATATTATTTTATCTTTATATCCTATATTGATTTTATTGTACAGTTTTTAATAGTCTTGACTTCAAAGTGGGTAAAAATATATTTTTTTAATAGGACAGCAACCCTAGAACAAGCAACAGATAATGCCAAAGTAATTGGAAACGAGGTTCTAAAAATGTTTCATTCAATGAAGCTGAATGTTTCGGATATGAGAGGAGTAAGTATATTTAATGACTACATAATGGCTACATAAATGCCATATTTGCATTTGGCAATGGGAAAAAAGTTTAGAATGACATATTCTTTGTTCACTCTTTTGTGTGTTCTGTATTTTATAAGGTGGGACTTCAAATGCACCAGTTGGTATCAGCAAACACAAATAATTTTGGGCCCTTGTCAGTAAAATCTTGCCTGATGCCTGGAGGGTCCCGCTCGCTGATTGACATGTTTCATGGACAGAAAAAAAAGAAGCCTTTAGAAGGACCGGAGAACAAGACAGGTAATCTGCTACATAAAGAGGGCTATATAATTATGTTTCTTGTGCATGAAAGGTGTGTTATCCGATGAATTTTAGACCTTTTCTATCCAATGTTTTTTGGCTGGTTTTTAAACAAGCATATACATAACATATGGCTATATATATGGCTACCAACTGAACCCTTGAATGATACATGTGAGTTCTGCATCTGGTGAAATAGCTAAAACAAAATGAATTTATTGGAAACTCTGGTTTATAGCATGCCTCCTAACTGTCTGTAGTCTGATTTTGCTGTTTTCTAAGCTAAGACAATAAGTGTCATGGATCAGTTTTTCTTCAGTTTTAGCATGGGAATATTCATCCCTATGTGTGTTAGGGGGTCGTATCCATTATCATACACAGTGCTCAACCCAGAATTTGTTTTAAGCCGGGTGGGAAGAAATTTTAGGTGGGTGGCAGCCCCTGTATTGTGACCAAACTCTTTAGTAACCACCCAAAAACAGCCGGGTGGGTGCTGAAAAGTGCCGGGTGGTGCGCCCAGCTAAAAGGGCCTGGGGAGAACCCTGATACATGTCTCTAAATATCACTTTTTTCATAGCCACAAACTTTTTTTAATGTGTTTTCTTTATTATATTAATAAATCGCCTTTCTGTTGCAAAAGGGGTGGATACTGTGTGACTGATCAATAACATTACCGGTTAGACTGACACATACAAGTTTTCTTTTCCTCCATACTGCTTCAAGAAAGCATCTCCCCGCTCTTGAAATAGAACTTAAAACTTTGGTCTATTCCTGCTGCCCACATACATTTGTTTTGTTCATCTAGGCTTTGTGTGTACTTGAGCCTTTACTATAGATACATTAGGTGTGGGCAGTTTCTTTGCAGTTTGGGCTGAGGTTTTTTATTAATCATGCCAGACCTTAGGAATCAAATCACTTAGTTATTCACTGACTTATACTAGTGCACCCACTACATGTTCTGTTTCCAATCTCTGTTTATTAGAGCACCTCAGGCTTCAAAGACATTTCCACATCTCTTTTTCTATTGAGATAGGAAACACCCTGACACGTTGTTTGCTCCTTCTAACTTGTAACTGTTTTAAAAGGATTTTTTTTTAACAAAAAAGGGGCTGTTCCCACTGTGGTTCTGGAAGTGCTCCACCATAATAAACTGATCACCATTACTGATAAAATGATTGAAAGCCTTTTATGCAACTACTGGTGAGCACTGCTCTTCACCCTATTTGTTGGTGACTATGCTTTATCAGAGATAATTGGTGAAAGTCTCTCAAAATTACTTTAATATTTATGTAGTTGATCTCTCACTTATAAAATGAATGATAAAAACTACTGTAGCTTTTAACTTCAGTGGTGACAGTTTGTGGAACGTTATTTCTCGCATGGTTATTATGTCAGTTCACAGGAGTAGAATACCTTGGTAACTTGCTGGTTTGTAGAACATCTATCATTAATCAAGGGCTCTTCTGGTGTCACGAGAACTCATTTTTCTCAGTGGAAGTTCGAGACTGTAAAACCGCCTCTCTCCTAATGTGCTTCTGTTGACATCAAGAATGCATACCTGCATATTCCCACCTTTTCAGCATTTCAATGTCTCCAACCTATTTTCCTCTGGGTGCACAAAGTGCTGGCTTAGAGTGTAATCTGCATTGTGGGATACTGAGGTGACTACCAGTTGAGGAAACTACATGAGCTCTGTCCGACAACATGTCTTTGACTGTCCAGATTTTACAGCAGTTCAGATAGATCCTGCACTTTCATAAATCAGTGCTGGAACACAATCATTTAGAGTATATCTGGGTCTTGTTTTGGACACAACTCAGGTTAAAGTCTTCCTCCTACATAAGAAACTTCATTCTTTCCAATCTCAGAGTTAAACTATCCAATCCAGGAATCATCTGATTTTACATGGAAATCTTGGGCCTGTCGGTAGCCTCCTTTGAGGCACCTATGTTTTCCTCCAGAGCTTTGGTATTTCAAAAATCCAACTCTGGAAAAAGGTAAAATTATTTTTTTTCGATCTTCAGAAAAATCCTCATAACGGTTGCTATATCCTCATGACTGAGCACCCAGTCCTGATCAGCATCGCTTTGGCCAATTTGGCTGTCTCTATTGTGTTGGACCATTCTGCTGGAAGGAAATTTTATTTATAAGTTGGACAATTCCATGGCAGCGGTGTATGTCAGCCATCAGAGAGAAACCTTAAGTCTCAGTTCAGCAACTGGAATATTTATTGTGGAGCTTTCCTGGTCAGAACTTCACATTTCAGCCATGTAGATCAGTGGTCACCAACCTTTTGGTTGTCACAGACCACTAATTTCATGGACTCCGTACCACGCATGCGCGGGGAGCCGTGTGTCACTCAAAGGGGAAGACACTTTCCCCCCAGAGTGATGTCATAATGCCAGAATCCACCCACTCTCCCATCGCAGGTCTGAGCCCTGGGCCTGCGATCCATATGGGAGACATGGTCCGGGGCTCTGACCCCGCTAGGGGGTACACCGACCAGAGCCACGGACCACCGTACTTGCCATATACTTTCAGAAGATTTATTGGCAGGTTAATGCTAAGCATTTATAATGTTTTTTTTTTTTTTAATAAAGCACTGTAAGTTATTTTAATAATACCACAAAGCATTTACATGTTTATTGATGCTCACAGGTGTACTTTACCTGAAATGTTTCCGTGTGGTCTTTTCACATTATTTAGTGGGTTTTGTTTTTTTGCTTCCCACAGTTTTTGTTGCTGCTTTGGATGTTGAGATTTCATCAGCTTCAGGAACATGTGCTTCCATTACTTCTAATAAATGTGAAGCTTCCAGCCAAGATCCCAGTACCAGCAAGGCAGCTTCTCCTGTGAGGAAAAATGGCCTGCACACTCCTATCAGTGTAAAGTCAAGAGTTAATTTCACTATTGAAGTTCCATCTCCTTCTCAGGTTGGTGGTTTCTTTTACAAGGCTACTGTTATAATTATCTGATTTTTTCTCATTTACTTATTTTGGGGGGTTGGATCCATTGCTATGACTGAGTATCCCTTAAACATATTCACATAGGCCCGTTTATGTGGTCAGGCTGCTGTACACATGCTTTAATCACATATACAAAAAGCTGACAGCATGCTGTTCAAGTATGATGGTCTCAAAATATTTCATCTTCTTCTTGCCCTACTATTGAGAGATCGATTTTATTCTCCCTTTTCCATGTCTCCCATTTAACCCACCTCTGTAGGAATGTGGTAAAATTGAATTACTACAAGGGTTTAGGTTCTTCTAGTACTTTTGGGGGCATTACGTCTAGTGTTGACCCTGCTACACTTTATGGTAATCCCTTTAGAGACTAAATGGAGAACCCCTTTAAGGTAAACTAATGATCATGGTATCTGCTCCTGCATTTGACCCTAACGTGTTGGCCCCTCTTGAGAATGGGAAAAATTCTGCATGCCACTGCATTGGTGCTCATCATTCCCTTATGCTTGAAGCCCTTCTAGAACATTTAGATTCTGCTGTAAATTTTGTGAAAATCTAAAAAGTTCAGGGTTGGTTCCCTCAGTGAAAAGGCACCCTCTTATCAAGTAAAAGTAGTCCTAATTGCTGGAAAAAGTCTTCAAGACATTCCATGTCCTATTGACAAATGATTTGACATGGGAAAATCTCTTCTGGGCTGTGTTCACTTGTCTTGTGCCTGCCAGATTAGGGATATTTTAAAGTAAAGTAGCTACTACAGGTGTGTGTTTTGTAGCACTTTATGTATCCACGTAACTTGTATAGTTTGCCATGTTTTAGTCAGTGTTGTCTTTTCTTTTGCAGATTGACCCATCCGTCCTGGAAGCTCTTCCACCAGATATCAGGGAACAGGTGGAGCAGACATTTGCTGCACAGCATAGGCCACCTTCTGAGAACAGGAGAGAGCCCCCAGATAGAGAGAGCGCCGAGCAGCCAGTGGCAACTGTCCTTTTACAGATCCCAGAGCTGTCAGAGCAAGGAGAAGAGGCCGGAATTAATGTCATTGCCTTACCAGCATATTCACAGGTGAGGATTGTCACTTCCAACAATAGGCATAAACCGCACTCATTAAATATTTATATATTGTACCTGTAGGTGCATTTATCATTAGCTAAACAACAAGATGGCAGTGAGATTTGCACTGTGAGATACAAATAGTACCTTCAATAGAGTTTTAAAGGAAATTATTTTATTTTTTGAATGGTTATCTTGGAAGAAGTTAAGACACTTATTTGTGTTTTTTTTTTTTTTTTTTACTTCTTTTGGGGGTTTTCTTTGATGTATAAAGTAATAAAAATTACTTTAAGGCTTCAATTAGAACAGAAGAAAAGGTGAGCAGTAGAAATCTGATATTAATTAGGGGGTTACTGGATTCCTATGGCAACAACAACTGGGGGCGGGGCACATGGCTATTTTAAGAAACTATTATATAAATCTAGAGTGAAAGATGTCTCACTGACAGCAACAGCTGTGACATCTGCCTGTGCTGCCATTGTTTCATGCTACATTTATGTTTTTACTGACCCTTAAATGAATAAAAAAATGAGAACACTTTTTTTGCCTAAACTCAACATTTTCACTTTACTTATCAAGGCTGAATGGGAGCCCAGTGCCTCCCGGTACACCTACATCATGCATCCCGGGAGGCTCTAGGTGTTTCTTTCTGCGCATGCCCAGAAGGGGCATTTTTTCTATTAAGGGAAAGAGATGCCGATCTCACACAAGCGCAGTGAGATTGGCACCTTTTTTTTTCCCGCTTTACAGCAGGCTATGTCACCCAATCTCGCACCTGAGTAGTGCGAGATCAGGTGACGTGCCAAGAAGACCAACAAAGAAGAAGGAAGAGAAGAAGGAAGATGGTGGCGCCTGGCGCTTCCTCAGCGCCGGGACGAAGAGCAGTTCCAGGACGACGCAAGACCTGATCGTGGGAATGACCAGCGCCATCGAGGGACCTGCAGGATTAAAGGTAAGTGTAATTTTTTTTGGTTTGGTTCCACTTTAAGTAATGCTTTAAATGGTTTTTTTTGTTTGTAAACCTTCAGAAGCCTTATAATTGAACCACTAAATTATTTTAAGTAATTAACTCATTTATTCTCAAGCCATTATTGTATCTTTGTTTTCCTACTTCATATATCAGCACCTTTGGGTAGGGTTGTTCGTCCTTTGCCTTAATTTCATAAATTTATTTTTTTTTTGTAACTTTCTTCTGCATTATAAATTTTCCCTTCCATCATGCAGTCCATAAAATTACATATATCTTCTCTATGGAACTATACAATTCACTAATTACAGCTTTGTCATTTTTTATGGGCTTTGATAATTGTAAGTAATCTAAGTGTGTTGCTTTGTTCTAATAGGTAGACCCAGAAGTGTTTGCTGCTCTGCCTGCTGATCTTCAGGAAGAGTTAAGAGCTGCATATGGTCAAAGGAACAGGCAACCAGACGGCAGCATTGGTACAAACTCTGTACTGGGTAAGGCACCGTGTTTTAAAGCTTCTTTCACCTTCGAGTTGAGCACTGAACCAGCTGGCAATTTCTTGTTTAAAGTCATATCTGGCACCTCTTTTCTTGTATCTAAATCACTGACCTTCAATTTCTTCATTCTTCTGTTAGTTATGTATTGCATGTGCTGAATAGACACTTTATTGGAGATTTCTTTATAGATTATTGGAGTTCAGTGGCATAGCTAATTTGAACATTTTAGCACTGCTAATTTAAACGCTTAACTAATCCCAAAACTGAACAAGACAAATTCTGTTAGGAAGTGGTTTTACAAGTGAAACAAGCAGCATAGAAGTATACAGAATGGACAGAATTTGTGTTTCATATGTCAAATGTGCTTTCACATTCCACTACAGCTCATTTCCTACCCCTTCCGTATTCAGCCCGTGAAAGGGGCTAATCATGTGTCACCTAATGCAGGAAGAACAATAGGTATAAACTACAATAGTTGCCATTACTGCATTATGGTTAAAACCATGTATCTAGGAGGGACAGAACTTGTAGAATAACATGAAGAAGGTGGTAAGCAATTATAAGACTTCAGTTGGTTAACAGAAAATCAAAGGCAATCGGAGGCATGGAGGACCTAGTTGTGTGGATAATAAGCAATTACACAATAAAATTGTAAAGTTCAGTTCAAAAGTGATACTAAAGCAATCATAATGATTGGTGTAAATAACAAAAGTAAGCTGCTTTGTTCAATTTAAGTTTAGTTGGGAGCTTGTGCTTGCATTCACTTATGAGGATAGACCACAGCATAACACCATCATTTTTACCTGTTTTGTAACCGGGAAGCGGAAATGAATTGAAAAAATAAAAAATCACAAAGTCACAAGTGCCACAGCCTTGACCGGGTCCTTTTCCAAGTTCATAATCTTTAGCCATCCAGATTAGACAGAATAACATAACATCTTTGCATGCGCTGGTAGTTAATGCATTCTGGCAGCCAAGGTATACAGCATACAAAAATCATTGAGAACAGGCAGGCAAGTTTCTTTTATTGTAGCAGTAACATTGCTCGCCTTTTTTGCAATAAATAACCTGCCTGCTCATTATATTGTTTTTTACATTTTGTTCCACTTTAAGCATCTACCTTTTGTGATCAGCTGTGCCCCAGCCCTAATGCATATGTCTTTCTAGAAATGTTTGTCCTATCACTATCACTGGTAAGTTATCTAACCAATACACTGGAGTATAAATTGATAGGAGGGACGAATTGTGTGATTAAATGGCTGCTAGAATTATTTAAAAAAACAAAACAAAACCATTATTCAGAATAACTGCTTCATTTATTCATTGACGATCTATTTAGACAAAGAAGGAATTGTATTCTAAGGCTGGAAACATCACAGCACAAATGTGCTAAAGGAATGACTTCTGCATTCAGTCATGTTACCATTGGGTCTTTGTTTGTGTTTTTCAGTTTCAAAGAATCCTTTGCTGCAGTTAAAACGACCTCCCCTAAAGTCAAAGAAAAAAAGTAGAAAGAAAAATGTAGGCAGTCCAATAAAGAAGATGCAGAGTCCCTTAAAGAATAAGCTCTTCAGTAGTCCAGCTAAGAACTTTGGGTATAATGCGAGTCCACAGAAGCCTAAACATGGATCCTTGAAACAAGAAGCCATACCACTTGGGCAATCTCAGGTAACCCAGACTATGATCTTTAGAATATTTTGTCTACCTTCAACGGGTAAATGTATAGAAGTATTTGTTCACTTAAATAATTATAACATTAAATTCCTACCTCCTATTTCATTTAGCAAAGTATATATTTAATGAAATTGCATCCTTCAGATTTCCTGCTAGACTAATGCCAATTCCTGCAACTGCCTTCAGTTCTTTGATGGTGGAAAGGTTCCAGGAAGAAAGTGGGCCCAAGGTACCATTGTATTACACTGGGCACAGCAGCACACATTAGTACTCCATGCAATGGTGAGCGCACACATCTATATAGGAGGGTGTGAGAAGGCAGAATTAAAATAGAGGTAAACCATAACTAAATCATGTTTACTTTTGCTTTGTGCACTTTGTATATTTGTTTTTCTGTGCACATGCACTTCAGCAATTTACTGCAGACATTTGTCAGTGTGAGCTTTTAATGCAGGACAGTGGAAACAGGAGTGGATAATGCTTGCATGTGTGTTAAATGGCCATTTGTTTGACAATGCAATGAGATGGTAAGAATATTTCACACTATAACAGAAGATGTCTGAATAAAGACCTCCATTGCAGTATCAGTGGTTATTTATTAAAATCTGCAGATTTAAAGATAGATACGTCATTTTAGTATTCATATGATATGACCACTGCTTTAATTCTGCCACTTACAACACCCTCCAATAAAGATGAGGCCTGGTTCTATTCCTGTATTACCTGTTATACATGTTACAGTTTAGTGTGCTGACAATTTTGTGCACACACAATGTGTGTTTGTGGAACTTTTACAGACTTTGCAATGCATTTTATGAGCACAGATCTGAGTATTTATTTCTGTTACATATATTTTTATATTTCAGGTTGAATTAGGTCCCTCAACTTCCAATGCCCAAGAATCCCTAACTGAAGGTTGCAATCACCACAGAACGAAAGCACCCAACTTGGCTGGTGCCATAGAGTTCAGTGATGTTAAAACCCTGCTAAAAGAATGGATAACAACAATTTCCGGTAAGTGCTGATTAGATCTATAAAATCATGTGCACAGGCTTCCTGTGTTCTTATAGATTTACCAAATGAGCTATTGTGACTTGAATTAGATGCATTAATGTAGCCAAAACCGTCAGCTTGATTTATTTATCGACAGTTAACATGGTGTAATTAGTCAATGAAATTTGTGTGCTTGCATCAAGTTTTGCTGTCTGTTTGTTTACTTTGTATGGAAAATTCCTATCAGGTTGGAAAATTCTGACCATTTTTCAAACCACATTTTAGTGCCAAAATTTTCACTGTGATGGCAAAAGCTGATTCTATTTCTAGAAATGCCAGGTATTATATTGACATGTACATTTTATATCTAGTGCGTGTGTGGGCGATATTCTATGTACATGGAAGGAGGAGGCTGCATTGTATGTGTGTCATGGTGGTTGAACATTGTCAATCATGGTGCAACACCAATCATCCAATGTTCTGCATTGTGTTAACACATATCACCACAACGTAGTGCATTTTACCATGTGAACTAAATGCACTGGCGATCATTTTGAATTGTACCACAGTGTGCATACATAGCACAGTACAACACACCAGTGTCTTTATCTGCACTATAACACCCAGATGAGAACCATTGCACACGTTAAGAGCTGCACTTGAGGTCCCTTTAAATGTTTTGATGTTGACCTCTTCTTCTCTAGAGTCAGGCTTATTTGGTTTCTAATCGCTAAAGCTGCGTACACACTTGCAATTTTTGTCGTTGGAAAGGATCTTTCACGATCCTTTCCAACGACAAGGGACTGCACGATGCATGAATGGTGCTGTACATACAGCACTGTTCATGCTCTATGGAGAGGGGAGGGGGAGAGCGACGGAGCGGCACCCTGCTGCACGCTCTCCCCTTCCCTTTCATTAGGATCGGCTGTCGTCCATCGTCCGTGGATCCGGCAGGTCGGTCGTCCGGACGATAGACGACACCGACTGTACACACGGAAGATTTTCGCCCGATAATTGGCCGATGCCGATTATCGGGCGATAAAAATCTGCCGTGTGTACGTAGCTTTAGAAATACCTGCTGGCTGTTTACATGAGGGGCTGGTAGGCTGCCAAGGTCTGCTCTGCATAGATAAAACTAAGATTTTAGTAAGAGAATTTAGAGTAGTGGAAAAACCATGGGGCTTCCGGGCACCTACTATAGCAACCTTTAGACACCCACCAGGCTTTTTGAGTTGTAGACGTTGTGTGTTTTTTTTTTTTTTTTTTGGGGGGGGGGACTTTTAATCCTCCTAAATACCTTAAAAACTGTGTGTGATTTTAAGTCCTGATCTTCCCTTTAAATATAAAACTGTCTTATTTTAAAACGCCTTTGTCTGGAAATTGTCTCTCTAGCAGACTAGGGTCATAAATTTCGCCCTATTAGGTATTTCTTTTTCTGACAAACAGCTACCTTCCAGACCCTCTGGTCACAACACCTGCTGTGACTGTCTGGTTTTTGTGTCTGCAAGACTCATATGATTCAGATAAGGCTAGACAGAGTGTCTCAGATTGAACATTGAGCTGTATTTTGACCCATTTATTGATAATCTTTTATATTTCTAATATACCATTCGTTATAAAATAGTAGTTGGATCAGTATGGGGAGCATTTTGAGACCAAGAACTAGGTCTCCTAGGCCTCAGGAAAGCCGGGAATCCATATGTAGCCTGTCTTGGTGAATCATAAGTCCCAGACTTGCCTAGTGTGGTCTCTGTGAACTCCTTATTCTGTGGTGATTGATAATCTGGGGGTTGGCAGTTCATAAAACCTGTACTTATGGAATGATTAATAATGACCAGAACAAGGGCCTCTTGGGAGTGTCTACAAGCATCCTAATCTATGTCCCTCAGACAGCCCCCACCCTGCTATCATTGGATTGTTGTATTAGTCCGATCTCTGTGGCCGGCGTAGAAAAGCCATGTAAAGCTGCGTACACACTTCCAATTTTTATCGTTGGTAAACGAACGACGAACGATCCTGCACGATATCTGCGAACGATCGTATGGCATCGATCCTGTACGCAGCTTAAGTCTAGCAGAGACAGCTCTCACTCATACCATCTTGTTGCTAACGACAACGACACATTGAGCACTGCAGGGAGCCCAGTGACTAATAACTTGGACTTTACACAGCAACCTAGACCAGGAAAACCAACTCTACCTAAGTATTATTTCAGTTTTCCCTTTTTATTTTATGCTGTTGTTATAGTTCTGTTATTGTTATTAGATTAGTCCTTGTTTTTCTGTAATTGTTTTTGCACTGTTTCATATGCTTTTAACTTAACCTCCTGAGCGGTATTCCTGTGTGTGACTCGGGGTGGTGTGACTCCTGGGCACACGTCCTGCCCCTTCCATCTCCAGCCGCGAAGTGCAGAGACGTCCTACGGGGTTGACGTTGGTGCAGTGGGACATTCAAATCATTTTGTATTGGATTCTATACAAAGAAATATTTATATAATATATATTATATAAGCTACTGTACATCTATATTACTTATTTACTATTCTTTTATTTATTTTAATAGATTTTTTTGTTTTGTTTTTTTTGTTTTTTAAATTTATGAACTATTGGACATATTGCAGTGAGTTATGCCTAAAAATTATAGGTCTACAACAAAAAATAAATTTCCATGCAAATTTCCTGCTTTTCGCATGGAAATCTGGACAGAATCAGATCGCTAGGGGTTTAATAAACACTTTAAAAAGTGTAAGCTGAATCTCTGAATGGTCCAAGTAAAAATAGTGTAACTTGCTAACCTGAAGACACTACTATAAATATTTCGATTACTGAGAGAAGCAGAAACATAACTGTGGTTGCCAAGGGTAACGGTGCATCTAAGCACATGGTGGCAGTCTACCTGTGATGGTGTGTGTGGCAAGGGCTAACAGAGTGGTTAACCTTCCCCTGTGACGGCCACTCAGGTGTGTGGACTGTTGCTGAGCATGCTGGAAAGTCTATGCGCAGGGGTGCGGACTGAGAGGACGTTGGTCACACTGTGTGCATACTTTTACATACAATTGGGTGTATGACAAGAGCTTCCAATACAAATTTACGGAGGAAGCAACCGTCCTTGGATGTTGGATGCAGCTGAAATATGTTACCAACAAGCAAATATTCAAAAATAGAAGATAAAATCTATCCCTTTTGTTCAATATATTTTTTCCCAAACTGTACCACTTGGAAAAAAATGAGTGAACTTTTTTTCTTTTTCTTCTGACTGACGGAAGTCCTTGTTATTTGCTAAGATTTTCCATAAATCAAGTTTGAGCAAAGATGTGCAGATCTTGGTACTGCCTGTTGTTTTTTGTCAGTCATGCATTGAGTGTGGGATGATAACTTATTTCCTGCTATTGTAAAATAATGGTTTAATGCTTTGTTTCTGCAGATCCTATGGAAGAAGATATATTACAAGTGGTAAAATATTGCACAGATTTAATAGAAGAAAAAGACTTGGAGAAATTAGATCTGGTCATAAAATACATGAAAAGGTACCTTGTATCTTTTATCTGAACACCATGTAAAACAAGCTGGGCTGTGTACACATGACAATCAGAAGTGTAGAATATATAGAACGCTGTTCACGTAGCAAAGTAAGTTTTTCTTTTTGCAGTATTTTACTTAAGCTTAGAAGATGAGGTAAAGCCAAGATAGCCATCCAATCATATTCTAGGCAAAAATTCGTTCCTTGCATGTGATTGGGTATTGGGTGAATTTTTACTGCATTCAATAGGTGAAGTATCATTTATTTTGCCAAATCAATAACTTAAACTCCTTTAATAAATCCACTCCAGTTTTGAATTGATTTATCTGCACAACTAAAGCAACATTGGTGTTCTGGGCTCTTTATAACACACAATACACTTATCATATTATACACAATTAAGGCTTTTCTGTGTAGAAATGTTACATGAGGTCTGAGGTTCTTTTGTGATGTCTTTCTTTTTTTGACATTTGACATTTGTTGAAAGCATATGTAACTAGCTTATTTGTTTAGTAGCAGCGCTTCTACAGGTTGTGGCTGAGGAGTCAGTTTAGCAGAATGTTTTGGTTTTATTCCCCCTCTTGAAGATTGGGGCCTGTATTATGTACAGGGAAATGTTCCAGGTGAGGGTGGGGGAGCAAAAGCAGAGAGCACAGAGGAAAGATATCTTTATAAAGAGTAAGACATCCAAATTCACACTTCAAAAGTAACACAAACTACAGGAACTGAGGAGACTACTAACTCTAGTAAAGGCTCCTGCAGTTGGCAGAAAGTCCCTAAATAGCTAAATTTGGTTAATAAATGTCACAGCAAAAAATGGCAGGAGACTTCACCTACTACATTAGTTGTTGGAGCCTCTGGAGTTGCAGGTTATTAGGTTCCAGCCACATTTCTTCTTTAGTTCTTTCATTCCAAGTGTCATTATTTTTATTCCTTTAGGGGCTCTCTAAGTATTGCTGCTATACAGCAGAGACTGAATTTCATTAATAGTAAAAATAATAGATGTGTCTGAGCTTCCATTACTAATACTATCACGCACCAAGAATCCTGAGCTTGTCACTCATTCTACCTTCATTTGTTTTCAGGTTAATGCAGCAGTCTGTGGAATCTGTTTGGAATATGGCGTTTGACTTCATTCTGGACAATGTCCAGGTGGTTTTACAGCAGACATACGGAAGCACATTGAAAGTTGTTTAAATCTTCACCGCGGGGCATAGGAGCCTGAAATCCTTGCCTACCTGTACCATAAGTGCTTGTGAAGTATTTGCAAACGCATGATTTTAAGGCTTCAATCATTTTACATTTCTTTTAAAAATAATTTTTGTAAATTTTCTTTCTCAAGTGCCAAATTTGTCAGTTTGCATGTAAATATTTGTGTTCCAGATTCTTTTATTGTAGTATAGAAAATTTGAAAAATGTTTGTTTATAAGAGTTTTATGGATTTTTACAGTGAAGTGTTCACAGTTGTTTATTAAAGAAATGACCAATTTACATTGTTTTAGTTATCTTTTGTGAAATGTGAAATATTAGTAACTGATTTTTAAAAACTGTTGTAAAATGAAATAAGCACAAAGTTAACAGGCAAGTTTTGATTCCACCATTGTCAGACCAAGCAATTCTAGTCATTCAGATATTTACTAGTAAGAATATACTACTCAGCATCTTTTTTTTTTTAATGATTATAAGAATCCAGTCTTCACTATAACTCCCAAAGAATCCTTCTTCCAATAACCACCACCATACAAAGCACCATCACACAAAGTATGCAAATTTTCTGTAGTTCCTAGACATATATGTTATGTGAAGTGAAAGCAACAAACAAACACCTAATGATTTACATATCATTTGCACAAACTTTTTTTAAAACATGCTTCTGAAATAAGTGAGCCCTAATAGCCATTTATTTAAAGCCAGATGCAAACCAAAGGCGCACCTTTACCAACCATTAGGTGCAGTTTGAAGTGTGAAAGGCAGCCAGAGGTTGCAGCATTTCCCCATTTTTTCTGTCCTACATAAATATAAAGGATCCATGTGAAAAATAAATCTCTATAGCCTTTAGTCATTTGAGCCATACAGCTAAAATTTGTCAACATCTGATTGCAAATTGCTATAAATAATTCTGCAAATTCACCACTAAACCAGACAATTGTAGGCATTACATTTATTGTAAATAATTTATTAAACTTTACACTTGCACAGATTTTTTTATTTTTATTTTTTTGGGTTCCATCCCGAAAGTAACAGGTAGGATATGCACTATAAATATCTGGATCTAGAAATTCACTTGTAGGAAGTATTGCCAGCAGGTTATGACACAGATACAGTTGTGTGCTTAACAGAATTTAATCAAGCCCAAGCCCTAATAAATGTACTACCACCCACTAAACTGAGCCCTTTCTTGGGAAGATGAGGACCCAAATATTTTAGGACCATCATCTTCTACTTTTTCTTAGTGGTATATTGTGTATTCCAGAAGACTGCTGCAACTCCCTTTTTTTTTTTTTAGAAATTCTTATATCTACAACTCAATTTAGTCTACATGGTCTCAGGACCAGTTTATTTGAATACCAGCAGCATCAGAGACATAATACTCAAACATACAACTTTTAACCTTAGTGAATGACACAATGGTGAACAATTTGTTAAATTAAAGTGGAACTAAAGTTACACTTTCAAAATATGGAACAAGGTAGGGTTTTATTGCAGAAAGGGACAGGCAATGTCGCTTCTGCAAAACCTATTTTTACCTGCTTGATCACCGTCCTTTTCAGTGAAAGGTTGTAGGTAGCTGGGATACCCCCTTCCCCTGCGGCTGCCAGGAATGAATGCCACTGTGCAAGAATTATGTCATCCCGGCCAGGCCAATTAAGATAAGATAAGATAAAGAAGGAAGAAGATAGCAGTGCTAATAAAAGGAAGGGGGCAGGTACAAATTGTGATCTGAGAGGTAAGGATATTTTATTGCACAATGGATAACCTGATTGCAATAGTTTTTAGGTCGACTCATAGACAAATCATTTCTAACGTGACCTACTACTAGTTGATCTCTATAGCAAATAAATATTTTAGCATACTGCATTCCACATGCGAACATATTCACTAACTTGTACTTCCAAACACAATGCAATAAATTACATCATAAGGCTCATATGCAGCCACCTGAATGAAGTGCAATGTATGATCAGCTTTTTTTTTACTTATTGCCTTAAATCAGAGCACAAAGTATTGCTTGCAGAAAATTAATAGGTCGTTTTTACTCACTGAGCTTAAATGCACATAAAATAGATTTATTGTAACATGACCAAAATGTAAGCCCCAATGAAAGCTGCACAGAATATTTAAAAACTATTAACATCAAATTATACCAAGACAAATAACATTGTCCATTTATTTTATTTCTGGCTCTGTGCGATGATTACATTGGAACTTTGTGGCGTGAACTGAAGCACAATTTACACCATTTTACATAAAGCAGATAGAAGATAGAATTTCATTACGGATACTGAAAAAAAATTCAGTAGGCACAAAGGAACAATGAACACATACAGTGCCAGGGCAACCTGCATAAATAATGTTTTAAATTTGTTTTTACATCAAAGTGATCCAAAATTCTATGCAGCAAAAATCAGATGCTGGAATGCCAATCTTACAGGTAAAAAAACTAAGCCAATTGTTTAAAACAAAAGCCAGTTATCTGAGTGTTGTGAAAAGGGTGGGCAGGCACATTGGAACTTGTGGGGGTATGTAAAACTGAGCACTGTCAAACCAGTGTAAATTCTTGGTTTCCCATGGAAAACAATTTAAAACTACTTTTTTTTCCTCCAAACCACAGGTGTAGTCCTTGGTTTCTCCCCTCTTCGATCTTCATTTCTTTACAAAATTAGAATATCAGCTGAAGCGAGTTCCAGGATTTAAAAGCATTATATGATTTCAAATACTTTTTTCAATTCGACTATGAGTTGCCAGTCTGATTTTTGCATTTCATCTCTAAACCAGTTTTTCAAAGCATCAATCGATTGACGAGTTATCTACAACAAAAGCAAAACAAGAATTAAAAAGTGTAAAGATGTCTCTTTATATCTCAACATGAATCTACAACCTAAGCTGGATGTTAGCTTTACCACACTTTTGGATGTAAAAAATGTGAGCTGTCCAAGTGTTGTGGTGATCTGCGGTTCTCAGTACTTTCCGGGTAAGTGACCCATAAGTACAAAATTTAGAAATGACGGCTTTTCTCTCACTTGTACTCATACATACCTTGCTCACAAGATGATCTGTCGCTTCAAAGTGGCGGCCAAACATTTTTGGAGACTCCCCAGGAATAGGTTCTATTTTGATACAGACTTCTTGGCCCTTTCTTGCTACATCCACAGGTTTGTGGTTCATTTCAATACTGGTTATGATGCCAATATCTACAAACTGAAAGGGCAAGACACAATATTAGATTTTTATGAAAGCAGCGGTGTACAATTTCTTATTTTACCATTACATGTAATGAAAGCTGTTCAACAAAACAATATAAGAAAAATTAGACACTTAAAAAGGTGCAAGCCTCTGTGTGTTACTGATTGGTAATATTATACAGACTGAATTTAATAATAATGGGCCATAAATGGAGCACACCGGAAACCCAACTGTGCAGGCATCATTTCAGCGAGTTCCTTTTAGGCCATAAAAATAATCCTCTTATGAACCAGTTACATACAGTGATCCAATATATAAACTTCAAGTTAGCCACCACACAATGCATGAAAAACGTTCATAGGCACAGAATAATTATTCCTTAAGTGACTTAAAATGCAACACAAACACTGGCTGACACATTCTAAATGCCAATGTTCACATCTGTTTATTCTTCAATGTCCTTGCTTGCTCTGATATTTTCATGCATATTAGAATATCAATACTGAATTTTTGTTCTTTTATTTATACTTCAGCAGAACTCCCAAATGTTTATTTCTGAATGGTCCCAAATAAAGGAATTATTTAAGCAGTCATGGTTTGTCAGTATTTAATACAAAATAACAAAAAAGAGGTACTTACATTTTTACTTGGTACACAGATTGGTGTTCCTTGTTTAACTTGCCCAGCTTCTATAATAACTCCCATGACTATTGGATCCCGAGAATTAAAAATAAACTGAGGGAGGATTCTTATTTTACATGGAAACACTGCTATGTGCCTAAAAAGAAGAAACATGGGATTAGTTGTATCTATTCTTTACTCTTTTCTATATATATTTCCCACTCATATTCAGAAAGCAAACATTTGGGTAAATAAACAGCTGGACCACACCGCAATATATTGCACTCAGTACTTGTAACTGCAGGTTCATGGAATAAAGTAGTGAATGCATTATGGAGACAAAGCAATGAAGCCTTCCGTTTTGTATGGAAGGTGTGCGATATGCCTGCAGGCACCTCTAAACATGTCGTATGTGCCCCCCCCCCATACAGAATAAAAGGTAATGGTAGTACAATGAACATTATTAAGAAAAGGCCAGTCCTTACATTGCACAAACCAAGTTTTGATGTAACATAGCAAATATATCACTCACTTGAATTCTTCTTGTTTTTGTTTCTTGTAATCCTGTCTGTATTTTGTGAAGGCGTCAAACAAGTGGTAGATAATTTCAGCACTAAAAATCCGAACACCTAAACTATCCGCCATTTCCTGAGCTTCTCTCTCAATTCGCACATCAAAAGCTAGAATCACAGCATACCTGGAAGAAGAAAAAAAAAAAAACATCACGTATTAGGCATCAATCAAAAGCTACCAGCTACTGATCTTACCCCAAAGACAAGTCAGTTCTTACCCAAAGACATCCAGAAAAAAAAAATTATGGGTGTAAAACTACAAAGAGTATTCTTCATATGTATTAAGGCGTATGGCTCTCCCACTAAAAACATTTACCAATAAATCTACTTTTAGTCATTTTAATGAAAAAGATATCAATTTTCATGTACATCTGAACACATCCGCAAACAGTGGTCACAATATATTTCCTTAGAGTTCCACATTTCCAGTGTGGCCAACCAGTAGCCAGTGAATTGCCCCATGTTTTGGTCAGTTTCACTAATATGCATTAGCCAGAAGCTTAAAGTAGTAACATGCGTGCTGCTAATGGAAAGAAAATACTCACTGAGGATCATGCTCCAACATTACAGAAGCTTTCATGACATCCTTTTTATGAACAGGTCCAATATTAATTCCAGCATACTAAAGAGGGGGGAAAAAAGTGTTAGGATGGTACATGTAATGTTACAAATAATCATATACAGTAGTCACCATAAAGGGAGTTACTCTGCTACGGAGTGTATATTTGTCTTGTACATTCACTCTATTCAGTTTAGCATAAAGTGGGGTTTTAATAACTTATCAACTCACACTTAGCCTTAAGGTGCAGTCACCAGGAAGGTCATCTCATTACTGGTGTCACTACATAGAGAGTCTCTGACCTGGAGAAGTATGTAGGGCTAGAATTCGGATTTCAGTTGCTTTCTGATTACTCTCAGAAAGAAACTCTGCAGGAAGCCAGGATCACAAAGACAACAATAGAGCTCCTTGCAGCTTTCATATTTATTTTTTCTAAACAGCAAGGGGAGTTTTCCATGATATAGCTTTTTCCAATGGGATTTTGTGTCATGTTTTTATATTATTTTAGAAAGAAATATGCAAGTCTCAGCAATTGCTAATTATGTAGAAAATAAGAGTTCCACATATATATAGTATACCCACATAGAACATGAAACTCAGC
The DNA here is from genome assembly GCF_032062135.1 of Pyxicephalus adspersus. NCBI lineage: Eukaryota > Metazoa > Chordata > Amphibia > Anura > Pyxicephalidae > Pyxicephalus > Pyxicephalus adspersus. The sequence goes on along the minus strand of NC_092858.1, from coordinate 68,855,389 downwards.
AGAAACAAAAAGCAATTACCTCCCGAAAAACGTATACAGACCATGCATGCAAAGACGCACGCACACATACACACACAAATGTAATTAGGAATATTTTAAGCATAGAACTCCTGAAGAAAGGTAACAGGCTAAAAAGCTTGCCATATACTGTATTGTAGCCATGGAGATAGGATTTGACACTTACTGGCACTTCTGAGGTCTTCAGAAATTCAAGCAGCGCCTCCAAGGAGCCCAGTGTGGAAGCTTGCACGTAAACACCCTTTTCTTCCAGTTTGATGGCATTTAAAGTCTGTTTCAGCTCATGGATGAGCTCGTCCTAATAATAAATATATAAATTGATTGATAAGTGATGGTGAGCTAGCCACATTGGCCCAATGTAAGTAATGAAATAAAACTACTGCATATACAACTTACTCTCAGGACTGGGATTTCATCTTCCTTGTGAGCAACCATCAACGGTAAACCAGCCAATGTTTTCTCCAAGTCCTTACCAAGGATCTTGACTCCTTGAGCTGCCAGCACTTCTTTATGTTTCTCATATTGATTCTAAAATGTGGAAACAGAAAATGTTCAGCTCCATGCTCCACCTCCATATACAAGTTTAAATCAAAGCAAACATATGGCACCTTACCTTTACTCTTAACTCTTTCATTGGGGGAGGAAGGAGAAGACCACGGATTTGTGTTACAATGGGCCCCTCCACACCTGGAACAATAACAGTGTCCCCTTCTTTTAGCCGACCATTGATAAGGATAACATCAATGGTTGTCCCCATGCCTGGTAATGCTTTTACCTGGAAAAGGGGGAGATAAATTATTCAATGGCAAAAAAAGCAATGTGAGAGACAATGAAGGAGTGTATTATGTCCTTACCTCCATTACTTGGGCTCTCAGCTCTTCTGAATGAGCCAGTCGCTTACTAAGCATTGTCTGTGTGAGATCCACCAGAAGGCTGATCAGATTCCCCATACCATCTCCAGTATGAGCAGAAGTGGGAACCAGAGACACAAAAGTGCGGGGGTCTTTATTCTCATAAAACAAAGCTGCATTCAATCCCTTTATTAAAAACACAAATGACAATAAGTTATATGATGTTCCATTTATAATTTACATATGCAAAGCTACACATAAAAACTTAACCATGAAAAAATAAAAGCTTCATCATTTTCATAAATTCTAGATAATGGAGAAAGTGTTACCTGCTGAGCAAATTCAACAATGATGGCCTTGGTCCGCTCTTCAAACTCATCTTTTGTGTTTTTCTTCTGCTTCTTTAAAGTGGCAGCGACGTCTGTCTCAGGGCTCTTCTTCCAGTCATATAACCTGTCAATCTGAGGACATTCAATGCATCAACAATCACAAGTTGGTTTTATATCACTTTGTAAAAGAACGCACTATATATTAAACAAATAGAGAAATTTAAAAAAAACGATTTCTTACTTTATTTAAAGCCACAATGAAAGGACACTTCTTATTCTTCAGTAAATTTAAAGATTCAATGGTCTGTGGCTCCAAACCGTGCATGATATCCACCACAAGGATGGCAATGTCACATAATGAGCTTCCACGATTCCTCAGGTTACTAAGAAATATAATCAGAAATATATACTCAGAAATGGTCATTAACTAGCTCAGCAAGACCAGCACATATGTACACAGCTCAAATATGTTCAACATCTAAACACTGAGTTACAGTGAACCTTTTTTCCCAGTAGGGCATGCTACTGTCTGCTTGATATTTCCCCTGCTCTGCATTTCAGGTATTTCATCTGGATGGTCATCCTCACTAAGGTCCAGCATGTGGAATGGTAATTCCTTCACATTCCCCCCTTCCCACCTAGTTGTTTACTTTCAGGTATGTAGGATATGTGACTCACCACCTCCTACAATGTGGTGCTGGATTATTAAGCATTCAGGCACCAGTGCTGTCATGTAGGAGGGGGGAAAAAACCCAGTGTCATTTTTAACTAGACTTGGATCTAGCATGGGCTTACTCTTTACTCCTGTGAGCCAATTGTGTTGTGGACTTCCCAAAGGAAGTAAAAAATAGACAGCTTCTGGGGAGTTGTATGGGGTAAAATGTGTGTGTGGGGCACACTTGTTACAGCTTTGCTACTATGGTTCAGCCGTAAGGATACAGGTAAGTATCTCAGCAGCTTTTTCCCATTTGGGCAAAACAAATAGTAGCTTTAAACCCAGCCTAAACATGATATATCCTACAAGGATATTCAGCACAAATGTCAATTACATACTGAACATCAAGGTAAAGATTTAGGTGGCTGCTTAAAAAAATATTAGGAATACCTGAAAGACTCATGCCCAGGAGTGTCAATGATCAGCATTCCTGGAATCTTCATGTTTTCCCTGTCAAACTGAAAAAAATACCAACAATTATGAGAAGCATGGTAATAGTAAAACACTAAACATCCGATAAACACAATCATATCAGAAGCATCTATTCTCCATTGTTAACATCTTCACTCAGCCACAAAACGTTAAAAATATTCAGAATTTCAATTATGGAGTGAATAGGAAAATTACTTGCCAGCTGATCATTTGCAGTTGTCTAACATACTTGTATAAATAGGCATTGCCCACAAATATTCAGTCTTTGTACATTGCAGAATAGACTAAAAAAATAAAAGCAGAGATTCCCTGCAAACAAATTCTTCAAATATCTGCCGATACTACATATATGCAGGCATTCCCTCATTTCTAAGCATGGACTAGTGACCAGGGACTGTGCAGGTGTCATACAACATATGTATGAGAATCAAAGTTGGAAGACTAGTCACTCTTGACTTTCAATCCCTCTGCAGTCTGCCTCACAACACAATCATGCAACCACAAACATATCCTTGCAACAAAACTTACATTTTTAACCATTTTTGTCTGTTCCTTTAAAGCATCCAGAGGGACATTTGTTGCTCCAATTTGCTGAGTGATTCCACCAGCTTCACTGTCTTGTACATGAGTATGACGCAGCTTTTAAAGGAAAATGAACAATAAAACAACAATGCATTTAATGTGCCTAATAGAAAAGTGAAAATAAATATAATTAAATGTAAAAGAATAGACAATGCAGTCATGACTGTAGTAAACTACTAAGAGGAAAATACCTTGTCTAGGATTTTGGTCTTCCCAGTGTCTACATGGCCAAGCACACATATGACTGGGGCGCGTAGAACTTGCATATTTACAGTTCTCTGATTCTCAAGACGTCGTTTCTAAAATAAAAACACAGCGATACATTCAAATTCTAAATTATATTGGGTTAGATTGAAAATTACATCTACTGAATGGCCAAATGCATGTAGGGTTCCATTTCATTTACACCTATGCCTACACTGTGTTCAGCATATGGGTAGCAGTTCTAAAACCGCATTAAAGAGTAGTTTATGCAGCTTATATAAAATCCTGACATTTATTACACACTTTAGTCATTTAGGTTGGTTTCCAAAATATTTCCATCTCTGACCGGCCAAAATATGCTGCAGCTTTCAAGAGTATCAGCTTTGTTTTTTATTTGAGAAGTACCTCAATTCTCCTCTTGGCTTTATCATACGCCCGCTCTTCTTTGGTGCGATCATCATCAGAGTCAGATTCGGAATCTGAACTTTGCTCTCTCGCAGACTTCTTTTCAGCTGGTTTGGAAGTTACAGGCCGGGACTCTGCTGGCTTCTCATCTGAAGACTTTTCATCTTCACTGCTCTCCCCTTCTTCCTCTTCATCATCATCATCTTCATCACTTTCTGCCTCATCTTCCTCATCTTCATCCTCTTCATCGTCCTCTTCCTCTTCATTTGTTTTTTCCTGGACTTCTATGTGGACTTTTTTTGTGTCTGAAGACCAGAAATCACAACAAACAATAACAAATCTCTTTGTGTTTAAGGGGTTTGTGATGTCGGGTATACTAGCCAAATCTAAATGTTAAACCAGTTTTTCCATCCACATCATAAATGTCATACTTTAACAATCATTATTCCTTATATTTTACACTTCTAGTGGCATCTTTACAAATATTAGCATACACAACTTTAACAGAGGAGAACATAATGTTATTGTATGTAAAAACAGACCTTTCTCATCTTCATCACTGACTCTGGCTTCCCAGTCATCCACACCAGCATCATCTTCTTCTTCTAAGGTGTTTAGACATCAAATTAGAAACAAAGTAATGAAAAGAAGAAAATAATTGAAGGTAAAATAACGATATAAAATGTATTTTTTTATACTTACTTGCTGGCGTTAAAAGAGAATGTGTTTAATAAAATGAAATCTGCTTAATTATTTCAGGCCTCTCCCTTTCTAGCACCCCCTTGTCACACAACATTGTGTGTAATGAATATAGACGTAGCAGCTCTCATTTATTAGCCCCTCCATCCTTGGTGCAAGGACAGTAAAATTATAGACATTTCACAAACAGACAGCCAAGAAATACGCACAACCATTTCACCTTTAGTAATAAAGTACCAGTGTAAGGAGCAAATAGTTTATCTCTCTACCTATATATTTACATTTAAATATATAAATCACTTGGAATTCTATCCCTTATAGGGCAAACTGAGCCAATCGATGGAGTTTTATCTTTCCTATATTCTGTAATGGAAAAAGTCCAATACAGGTTTTTAAGAAAACCTGTCATAAAAGTAATGTAGGAGCTGCATACGACAACTTTTAAAATTTCATGTGTTTAAAGATTACTGAATCTTCTTTCCTCTCAGCTATGATGATAGATTAGCTGAACTGAATCTATTTTCCCTTGAGAAGAGACGTTTACGGGGGGATATGATCACCCTGTATAAATATATAAACGGTCCATATAGAGAACTCTCTTCCTGATTATTCACTTTGAGATCATTACAAAGAACAAGCGGGCACTCTTTGTGTATGGAGGAAAAGCGGTTTAAGCTCTGGATAAGGAAGGGATTCTTCACTGTAAGGTCTGTGAAAATGTGGAATGAGCTCCTTCAGGAAGTAGTTTCAGCAACTACTATAGATTGCTTTAAGAAAAAGCTGGATGCTTTTCTAGAAGCACAGAATATAACTGGGGATTAAAGCTTTAAAGTAAAAATAACAGAGATTGTTGATCCAGGGAACATCTGATTGCCTCATGGAATCAGGAAGGATTTGTTTCCCCCTGTTGAAGCAAATTGTACCAGGGTTTTTTTGCCTTCCTCTGGACCAACTATGTCTTATAGGGTTTTATATCTGGGATATGTTTATTTCCCTAGTGGTTTAACTTGATGGACTAACTATGGCTAACTATGTAACTTTGAAGCCTATTAGTCTTTCTTCACCACTTGGCCACCTGGAACAAGCATGCACAGATGCCTCGCACTAAATTTTATGAGGGCAGACCTGAAGCTTTATTATTGAATCCCTTGAAAGTAAATTATGCCATTGGATGAAACATTAACAAAACTTGCAGCAGTTTGATTTTTCTTGGAATACTAGCTGTACCTGATACATTCAAAGAGTTAGTCCATCCAAGTGTGCTTTTTTTCCATGCTAAAACAGTCTTAACTAAAGCTATGTGAGATTGATCCTAAACATTTCATTCAATAAGTATAAAATCAGACAAACATTTGCACTCCAAGACTGTATAGTGTATGGCAGATAAAAAGAAGATATTAAATGTATAATCAGTTCTAGTAATATTAAATCTAAAATCAAACACAGGAGTAAATCTGCTGTCTTTCCAGGCATGAAAACAAATTCATAGGACGGGGAATTAATTTTGCAGTCAATACAATGCAGGTGTTGTTGAACTAATTTAGAATAAACCATTTAGTAGGTCAAATTTGATTTTTAAAAAAATAATGTTCAGAAAAGAGCAGTGCATAGGTGAATTTAGAATAAAAGTAATGTAACAAAATTGGCATGTCCAGCAGCAATCAGGGCTTTTGTTCTTTAATAATTCTCATTGTGGACATGGTTAGTTTTCATGTCTAGCAAGGCAAGTGTTAAATGCTTAAAAAAGGTCCAACCAATTTCTAGTCAGCCTATAAAGTCAGATTTCAAAAGCTTCATATAAAGGACTATACAGCATCAAATAAATCTGAGATGCAAGCCTACACATTAGAATACACTGCAAGCCACTTTAGCTATACAATATCTATCTGCAGCCACTTACTAAGAATTTACAAGCTAATTCAAGCAAAACCTACAAAAAAACTTTTCACAACTTGGCAACAAAACAGCCATGCAAAAAGCCTGCAACTAAGTACCTTCTTTATCTGTGTCACTATCCTGATTTATGTCAGAAGTATATAATGGCTCTGGAAAGTTTGTGAAAAATAATTCAGATGAAAACAGAAAAACAAAAAAAAACCCAATCTAAAAACACACTAAAACATATATCATATACAATATACCAGGGTTGTCGAACTCCAGTCCTCGAGACCACAAAAAAAAAAAAAAAAGATTTTCTTATTACGAGTTATTTTCTGACACTTTGGATACCCCAACACCTTCCACGATTACTGTTATCAGTTAGTGAAATATTTTAAATGTGTGGATCCTGCTCCTCCAGCATTGGAGTTTTACACCCCCAAAGAGAATAATCCAACCCCAAAAAAAGTGGGCTTGATACCTCTGTGTTGCAGAAAAGAACAAAAAAATAAGCATTTTACACTCATGAAGTGTGCCATTCACTTTGAATTACACCACCAACAGACCATGTACTGAAAAAAAGTATTTTAAACAGCTCTATTGCACTAGCAGAACTTTTTCAGTTAGATCATTTATTTTTTTTGTTAAAAAGGTCACAATTTAGCATTGCTTAAAAAAAACTGTGAATATCAGCAGCACACTAAAAATCTCCGCTTTTACATCTGAATGCTAAGTAAAGTTTTTCCACCCTTTCTAGCCCCCTACATCCCCACTGAACTAAAGTGATAGCTTAGAACCAAGAGCTGGGATTCAGTGATGAAATGCAAAGTACCAGACAAAAATAAAGGCACTAGGTACATACATTTCATATATGAAGACCTTTGCAATTTGTTTCATGACAGGTATTTTAAAGAATGCATAAAAATTGGTAATCGGTGCTTCAGCAAAATTACAGAATTAAGTTCAGAAGGCATCAGTGCCAGATAAACTGCAAAAGGAATATATCGTGTATCAGCCACAAACAAGACTTATGCATAGCTATTGGCACCCATGTTTACCACAAGTTATCATCAACATATGACACATGGAAAAAACACATCTGGCTCCTAACTACAAGAAATCTATTGAACTCTAACCCTGTGTTGCTGTGGCATGGTTTTCCCTTTTAAAGTCCATAATTAATTTATTATCAGCAGGCATACTATTTGTTTTTTTTTTTCGAATTTCACAAAAAAGTATGCAATACTTACCAACAGGTTCCGTTGGCAGTTGGGGTTCCTCTTTCTCTGCCACTGGAGATTCAGTGACTTCTTCAACTGGAGAGCTCACCTCCATTGGCTCTGAAGGAATAAAAAAACAGTTTAATGTTAGTTCCAGCAGTAAATAACATGTCTTTGAAACTAAATGTAAAATGACTACGTGGAAGAGTAAGCAAGCAAAACATGCTCCAAGAACGCCATTACACACAAGCATGGTTTTTCATGTTCCTATGCATATAACAACATAATTGATTGTAAAGATATGAGACTAATATTAATGTATATCTCACTGAACCATTCTAAACAGAGGTCTTTGCGTTATGTTTCCAATACCAGATGATATCAGATTTGTCCAAGGTCAACAGAACCCAAACGTAGACCGCACAACTCTTCTGTATGAGCTTTGAACAACACAATAACAGTGAATGCTGTTAGCCAACAATAACTGGCACATAACCAGAAGAGCAATACTATTTTCGTGGTGTAGGGTGCAGGAGGTCAGCCAGTATATTTTCACACAGATCATGGGCACCTACAGTTTTACACATACGCCAACATTAGAATGTGACAGTTAAGGATTACCTTCTTTATTTGTTGTCTGCTGCTGTGGCTTCTTTTTCTTTTTGTCTTCATAAATAGGCTTCTTCCTTGGAAGAGAGTCCTTAGATGGCACTTCAACACCTGTTAGTAGATAAGTTCAGGACATCAGTTTCTATTAAATTTTGGTCTGAACAAAATGTTTAGGAGCAATTCACAGATACTGTAAAGAATTTCACAACTAGAAAAGACTTTTTGTGGGAAAAGGTCAGGCTACTATGCTGCCTGTCTCTGCTGAAAGAATTTCCCATTACTTCTGCAACTTGTATGATTACACAGGAACAATGACCAAAACAATGAATACAAGTTTGATGGAATTGCACTAAGCAATTACACATACCTTGTGCTTGAAGGAAATTCAGAGTAGCCACAGCACGCGCCCGGGCCTCTTTCTGGGCTTTTGTCAGCAGCTTCCCTTCCTTTTTTAAGCGCTCCTTTCTTTCCTTCTCTTTCTGCTTCTTCTTTTCTTTCCTTTCTTGCTCTAGTCGTTCCTAACAATGAAGAATTAAAACTGAATGAATTGGATTTTTGTTTTACAGTCTAGCACTAATTTTTTATTGAATTTAGAACAGACAAAATAATGCCAACATTGTGAGTTAAAGCACTTTGCGTTGCCGAACAGGATGGGCATCTTTACCAGCAATATGTTTACCTATTAACCCCCCTAGCGGTAATCCCGAGTGTGATTCGGGGTGGATTTAGTGTACCAAAAGCGTGATTCCTGAGTCATACAGCTTTAAACTAAAACAAAAACCCCACTTACCTTGTTCTGTCGCTGTCCCCCGCCGTCCTGCTGGTCCACGTAGGTCCTGGGGACATGTCTTGCTCCTCTGATCTGCAGCCGTGAAGTGCAGATTCGATCCATGGGGTTTCCTGGTGTGGCCGGGACTAAGCAGCAGGAAATTCAAATAATTTTGTACTGGATTCAATACAAAATAGCGGTATTGAGTCCAACACAAATAAATATTCATATATTATATAATAAAATATAATATATGTACACTTATATTACATGTTTTATTATTTTTTAAAGATTTTTGTGTTTTTGTATTTAAAGTTTAATAAATGTAATAAACATCGGTGAGTTATGCCTAAGAATTACAGCATACAATGAAAAATTAATTTCCATGCAAAAAAAAAAAAAAAAAATGGAACACCTTTTTTGCATGGAAATTTGGACAGAATTAGAACGCTAGGAGGGTAAACTAGTTACTATAGGAAGAATACACATTTTTGTGTATTAAAAAAACTAATGACTTTTCAAGAGGCTTTAGGGACCCCGAAAATGATATATGTGCGAGTAGAAAGATGAATAAATGACAATTATGTAATATATAGCTGAACAATAACAAAAAAAAAAAACACTCACCCACTTTTGGCTGACAGCAAATACAACAGAAAGCAAAATCCAGCAGCAGTTAGTCAAATTCATTCGGTCTTGTCCCTGTACTCCTTTGGTTCTAACGAACATACCTCTGCATTTATATCCATACAGATGGCACACACATCTTAGTCCAATCACCATGTTGTGTAACAAAGCAGATATTCCTTGTCCATGAATTCAGGTGACTAGCAAGGGGTGGTTACACAATTTTAATATCTCCTATACTGTTCTTGGACAATCAAGTGCTGTCACACTGTATGATGATTGGAAGGTGTCTTTGTTAAGTATACAGAGAAAAATTCTGGTGAATGATCCTGACACTCATTAGAACTGAAGAAATTGCTTGGACACGCGATAAACAGTTTTCAACATTAGAGCACAACTTCATTTAAATGTGACCAACTACTACTTAACATTCCATGACCTGGATAAAAGAGAATCTTCACAGACAACAGAAAGGAAACGCTTCATAGATAAGAATAATAAACTAAGAGTTCTTAGAGTTAGAAGAAATGTTTTTTTCATAATTCTTTTCTGACATGAAAGCTACTGTAGCATTAGAAATACATCCCAAATACCTCTTCAAGGCGCTTGGCTTCGAGCTCTTCTAGTCTTCTTATTCTCTCCTCCTCCTCTCTCTTAAGCCTCTCCTCCTCTTCCTTCATTTTAGCCAGAGCTTCCTGCATGACCTTTACAGTGGCTGAACTAGGACCCTTCTTTTTCTTATCTTTCTGTTTGTCTGTTTCCTTCTCCACCTTTTTCTTCTTTTTATCCTTTTTCTTTTTATCACCATCATCATCTGAAAATCATATGGCAAATACAGAGATTAGGTTTTGTACATAGCCCAATCTAAAAACAAAAAGAAAGGACAATAAATGTTGCAATACATATCAAACATAAGGAACAGAAATGCTGTGTATTCCGTCAACAGTTTGAGAGCTCACATCTTGCAGCCTAACTAATTTGCTTTTGTAAGGATGAAAAACTTATGTCCATAAACATGGGAGGTGAGATATGTACACACTCCAGACACATGACATTCACCCTATTTATTACTCCAGCAATGTCACAACCTCCTTGCCACTTCTAACACAGAAGGGAGGTATGCATGGACCGTGATTGCCCATCGGCATGATTCTGAGATGGCAGTCTATAACCACATGCCGCTGTGTAATTGCAGGAAATTTACTGTAGTTAGACAACTATGCTACTTTTAAAAGCAAAGAAAACAGAAAAGCAGATATGCCCTCAGATGTATTAGGTACTGGTGCTTGAGAATAAACTGCATAAGGAAGAAACTAAGCATCGTAATGACACCCTCTTACCGTCATCCATGTCAGCTGCCGCTTCAGCCTCCACTTCTACTGCAGCTGCTTTTTTGTCCTTTTGGGGTGCTGCCACGTCTTCTGGCTTTTTGTCAGGAACTGCATCCTTCACGGGTTCTTTCTTTACACCCTCAGCCTCCTCTTTTTCCTTTTGTTTCTTCTGCTTGGCCTTTTCCTCCTCTTTTTTCTTACGCTCACGTTCCTTTTTTTCAGCCTTTTTTTGAGCTGCTGTCTTGATTTTAAACTCCCCATCATCCTCATCACTTTCTACTTTAGTGGCAGGCTTAGGCTTTTTTTCCTTCTTTTTGCCTTTTCTCCCTTGACTGAACTCATCTGAATCTTCATCACTATCCCCAGGGATGTCTGCTTTCTCCTTAACCTGATCCTCAGCTTCTTCTGTGTTGCGGCCTTTTTTATTGGTGGTCTCAGTTTTACCCTTTCCTTTCTTAGTTGTTTTATTAAATGTGTCATCGTCATTATCATCATCATCACTATCTGACAGATTTTTGGGTTTTTCTGTTTTTTTGGACTTTGTATTTTTGCTTTCCATGTCATCACTGATGTCATCTTCATCATCAACACTGGCTTTCTTTGCTTTCTGGCCTTTCTTTTTCTTGTCCTGCTTTGCAGGAGGAGCTTCTGAGTCTTCAGTTTCTACCTTCTAGAAAAAAAAGGATAATTAACAGTGCTGAATATTTCAAAAATATTTTAACTGTAATTCTAAATGGCCTTTCTCTGCAAAGAAAGATAGTTAATCCTGCTAAGGGCAACAAACAATGTTGTAATGCAAAGAAACCATTCACTGCCTAACATGCCTGCTCTCCAATAATGAACCTGTATGCTCTTGTAAACATAATCCCACTATAGGAAGGGGAGCAGGTTCTTTTGGCAGGTAGTCAGTCATTTTTGTTATGGCAAGGAAAAGTAGCATGCAGCATAGTATTACAGATATTATACCTTTGGTACAGAGTCTTTATTGGTTTTGCTTCCTTGGGTTTCCAGGGATAATTCTTCTAATTCTTTCTGAATATCGTCTTCACTACAAAATAAAATGTGTTATTAAACCAACTGCGTTATGCCCTCCTGCAATTTGGAAATCACTAAAGTAATTTATAAATTTACAGAACACTTGCTTTTTCTCAACCCCAGGGCATAGAATTTATGTCCAAACATTTGATATTTTTATGTTGGCCACTACAGTATAATTTGACATGTATAACTTTGTTAAACCCATATGGGCTTAAAACATGGACATGTTAATAGATTTTCACTCAATCTGCTTTGCTTTCCACTGTTACCATACCAATGAAAAAATACTCAAAACAAAAGTGGCATTGCTACTTTGGTGCATAATAAGTTTTAGGTGTTGGATTGTAACCTAATGTCCTAACTATATGGCCACTTGCAGTATAGCAGTGGAAAATGAAAGAAGGCTGTAAAGCCTCTACTCGGCACAGAAATGCAAGCTGTCCTCCTGTAATGAAATGACTCACTCTGATCTGATTTCACTGCACACTGTGAGCTTCTCAGAGTTTAACCTAACAAACTACAGCATGTCAGAGTAAACCTTCTTTTCTGGCTGAATGACATCCAGTATTACCTATTATTTTCCTCTCCAAACTAACTGTCTATGGCCCTTCTCAAAAAAGCTCTGTCATCACCCCCCTCAATGAAGGACCCCCAGCACCGCACTGTAAGTAAGGCCAGTGATTGACCACCCACAACCTGAAGTGCTGAAGAGAGAAAGAGCAAATTGGTTGACACACAATGGAAGTGAGGAACAGGGCAAATAAAGATCCTTTTAACTATTCCCCTATTTTAAGCAAAAATGAGTATTTAACTTGTGTTTTAGGGGAGGCTGCAACAAAGTACAAGGGTACTTTTTTATTTAAATAGAGATCAGATTTTCCATTAATAAACACAACTCTATGGATTGGGAGCTAAATACATGCATGCGTCATGTGATCCATCTTGTGATCATGCGTGAGTGAATTATTGTACAAATAACTACAAAACTGAATAATGCTAAATTCAAATGCAAATTAGGTTGATAAGGGAATACAAGGAAAGTAGTAGACAGAATATGAATTTCAAATGCATTTCCATACTGCACTCATTCTCATTTTCTCTAATCCTTGGATTCAGTGGATCAATCATGTTTTGAGTATGGAACAACCAAAAATAGTTGCCAGACTAGATTTTTTAGCATCCGCTTAAACCGATCAACACATTTTTAACATTAACATATAAAAGGATGGCAGTCCCTTTTATACAACAGAAAATGTTTTGTTTTTTAAAATTTTTGGGGAGGTCTCCTTCCCATTATTTGTTTACTGCAACGGTAAAAAACTGCAGCCTCTGGGGACACTTGTGTCCAATATGCCAGGAGGTTGTTGTCTGCCCCCATCTGCTTGTGTCATTAGGGGTTTCCTATCATTGTAAAGGGAAAAAAAGCTTTAGTTCACGCATGAGCAGCGAGATATGCAATTTTTTTTTACATTTGCAAAAAGACATGCCACCGGGTCTTCTGCCAGAACAGTGCGAGTTCGGGCGACATGAAGAAGAGCACAGAAGAAAGAAGATGGTTGTGCTTGCTGTTCTGTCTAGATTGGAAAGGGAAGTTGTGACAGCGTGGGACTCATTGGGCCGTGGATGATTGAGGGCTTTTCACAGGTAAATTATATATAGTTTTTTCCCCATTAAGGTTCGCTTTAAACATTGTGGTAAAGTCAAAACCACTTTTTGTGCTCCAATCAATGTTTGGGACTGGATGATAAAACTAATGCATAGATTAATTACTTACTCAAAATCTTGCTTTTTCTTGTCTTTCTTTTTTTTCCCTTTGCCCTTTTGGTCCTTGGAAGCTCCAGCTCCTTCTATCTCTGCGGCAAGGGCATCAAGGTCAACATCGTCCTTTGCACTTTTATTGAAGAAAAAGAAAAAAAATCATTCAAGCAAACTGTAAATTAATCTAACAATCTACATCATTTCATAAAGTCAGAAGCTCAGCACTTACACTGTACTTCACAGTGAAATAACACAACACTGTTTAACACGTAACATCTAATACATTCAGTAATAGGTCAACTATTCCGAATTCCAAATAACAAACGATTATTCAGCTTCATGATACCAGATATCTAAAATAAGTAATCTGAAGAGAAACACATATCAGTTTCACACAATAAAACAATAACCACATGCCAAGTGTAAGAAACATTGAATAATGCACAGGAAAACAATAAATAACATATATAAATAGTAAGTAAATTAAACACCATTGTTTAGGTACAAATAACCTATATACCCTAACAATATAAACATTAAGCTTTATATGTTTAATAAAATACAACAAAATACACACAAAAAAAGCCAAGAAAACTTGAACAAAACATTTCTTACAGCTTGGTGTGTTCTATCCGATGACAATGATATGGAACTAAAAAGACAAAAAAACTCCTGTAATGCTGTGTTAGAGATGCTGACTGTCCTGTTCTGGTAATCAGACTCTTACAGGGAAGCACAGCCCATCTTATCTGTTTATATATTATATTCCAGAAGGTTGCAAGTGATTGAGTCAGCCACAGGGAACTTCCCAAACTATCAAATTAAATAGATTTCCCTGCTCTACATCACCCTGAGGGGAGCGTCATTCCAACTTCAGAGTGCCAGCTTTCTTAATTAGACATTTTATTAAAAAAATAGTTTTAATTCTCTTTTTCAGGAGTAACAAAAAGATCTGCAATAAACTTTTTTTCTAGAAACATTTTTGTTAGAATATCACTAAGAAAAACCTTTATAGAATAGTACCAGATGGTATTTTTTTTTTGGTTTTGGGTGGTATGGGAAAGGGTTACAACCTATGCCAGGTATTTAACTCCAAGTATGACAGAATTAGAATGTTAGACAGTTTTATGGTAAAAAATAATATATATATATATATATATATATATATATTATATATATATATATATATATATATAAATATAAAAAATAAAGCAACACACTACAAATATCCTACCAGGGTTTCCCTGTATCCAAATTTAAAACTTTTGCTTTTGGAATTGCAATGGAATTAAAAATATATGTATCCATTCTAAGTACTACATGGAACTTCAATGCCTTGTAGGCTACCAATCACTGGCCTCAGTAATATCCAAAGTAAACAAAACCCGTGGATATGACCTTTTTTTCAAACCGTCACCTAAAGAGTACCTCATGTTCCTTAGATCTTAAGATTTTAGTGTACCCTGGGAACAATAACTGATCAGGCAACTTATTACGAAAGTTGGGATAGTTATCAATATTAGCCAGAGAGATTTCTATAAAACTGAGTAGCCATTAGGGAGGAACAACTAGAAGAACAACCATTAAATGTCTTATAGCAATCGGGTAGGATGCACCTTTTTTTTTGGCTTCTAAACAACGTCTTACCAATTATGCACATGCAATTAAAATATTTTTGTTATTTTTACTTTTTTCTGTTGCATTAAAGCACATTTTTTTAGGGCTGGTAATTGGTTAATGACAAAAATTTCTGCCAAATACACAGACCTATAGCACAAATTTGCTCTGGTCCATATGGGGTTTACAAATGAGACCCACAAAGCCAATTACTTAGGCTATGTACACATGTGCAATAATTATCTTTGGAAACAAACAACTTACATCTGATCTGTGCCTTGGCTGCATTAAGAAAGAAGGGCACCAGTGAGCGTTTGTACTAACCCCTTCCTTGAGATAAATACAAAGGCTCACTGGTGCCCTTCCTTCTTAATGCAGCCAAGGCACAGATCAGACGTAAGTCGTTCGTTTACAACGATAATTTTTTTGTCTGTATTTATTCTCCCCTTGCTTGTTCTTGGGTTTAAATCCCCTCCTTTCCTTTCCTCTCCCTACCATTTTATAATTGATGTCTGCACTTTTGTTTGTATGCATGATTGTTGGTTTGTATGTTTGCTTAGGATTGTTAAATATTTTTTAAGATGGGCTTCACAAGGCCTGTAAAGGTCTCCTCTTTATTTATCAAGTTTATATTACTTGGACACTGTTTTTATACTTATTATTGTATTATATTATTATTAATACTTATTATTGTATTATATAATATATTGTCAAAATGTTTTTGATATCTGTACTTTTGTGAATAGTAATGTCTGTAAATTTTTCACTTTTTGTATGCATAATTGCTGATACTTTTGGATTGCAATGTGCCTTAGATCTGCCAAGCAAATTTCAAGGCCTGGGAAGGGCTTTTCTTTATTTAGCACTTTTTTATGTTTTGATTTACCTTGCACTGTTTGTATATTTTCATAATAAATATCTTTATTAATAAAAAAAAAATTGATCGTTTTTGACAATCGTTAAAAAAGTGAACAACCAAGATGAACAAGGAATGTCGCTGGAAACGAATAACCATTCCAGCGGATCTGAGTGGGCGACAATCGTTTATGTATTGTGTGCGCGGTCGTTCAGTGATCGTGGATGGTTCTGCGGTACACGTCACTTCCTGCATTGTTCAAACAATCGTATCTAGTGTGTGTACATTGGTGGATTATCTTTGAATGATCGTATCATTATAGCATGTACAGAACCGTGCATGTTCGTTCAAAATAGTCGTGAATAATTGTTGATCAGTCAATAATTGTTCATTTTCCAACGATAATTATTGCACGTGTGTACTTAGCCTACGTTTAGTATGCTTCTGGCTAAAATGAAAATTTACATGTGCAGGCCCAGCCGACAAGATTCTTACAAGTGCCTCTGCAGATTTGCGGCCAATATCTGGCCGGATAAATAAAAGGGTTAGTTAGTCAAACATTAACATTATTAGAGCAGTTACAAATGTGCCTAGAAAAATGAGACGGACACAAGTCCTCTGATCAGGTTACCATCCAATCCTAAACATCTCTTCCTGTGGAACAAAATTAGTTGAAAGGGTTAGAAAGCTTTTTAAAAATACCTACTGTCCTCCAATTACACAGAACAGAGCTAGGTTTAGAATTATCTGCAGATTGCTGCAATTGCTTTAAACAAGAGTGTTTAAATGAAGTGGCTGGCCCAAAAGACATAGTAAGACTATTAGATTGTGCAGGAAAATATAACTATCATATTTAAGTCACTGATTTTAAGTCACTGACCTACAACTAGCAAAAAAAAAAAATCAGAATTCCTGGACTGTATATTTGTTTTAAATACAATAATCTAAAAAGTTAGTATAAGAGCCAGGCAACTAGCATTATTAAAGGTCAATCAATTATGTATTTTAGAATTTTCCTTTTAACAGATGTCCATTAAGAATGATTTTGTGGCACAAACTGCACTGAAAATGAAGGAATGCATGGTCTGTAAATTAACCCCTAGATAGTAAAAAACCAGCAAAGATTGATTGTAATTATTTAAAGAGAAATAATCTGCCATTGTACCTAATACTATATCAAGTCAATAAACTTAATATTAGATAATGGATTTTAAGTAACCAGACACTTGTGATACACTGACACATGTCCTAAGAATACCACAAAATATATTATTTTGTGATTACAAACAAGCAAGAAGATCCAAATAAGACATCCGTGGTAATCACACATCACCGGTTTGTAGGTATTTGTTGCTTCCTACCACTCTGCCATATTAATCATCATACAGCTCTATGGATCAGAGCAGCGAATGATGGGAAGAGAAGTGTAGCTGTACTATTAACACTGAAATAGAAAATACTAAGGAATCCGTGCAATAATTACATATACCACAACCTATCCACACAAACACACAATGCATACTCAGCAGGAAAAACAAAAACCACACACAATAGGGGAGGTACTATAACAGGGGAAGAAGAGCTTTTCCATAAAGATGGGTAATCCTAGACCGGAGCATCAGAACAATTAAGAGGTGAGACTTCTCTTCCATGAGACCAGAGAAGCTGTCAGTTTACCAAATGAACTAATAAAATAATCCAAGCAAGCATATGATTCATTTTAGCAATAGCAACAACAGATGAAACCGTTCTAGGTGGAGTAAGAATGATGATCTATAGTTGTTAAAGAACATAACATAAGCTGTATTATTCACTGAGCAGCAGCAATAATTAAGTATCCATCAGACATAACAGTCATTTCACAACATTGGTATGATGTTTAAATAGGCAGAATGTACAGCTAACTATGTCTCACCTTTTATTGCACTGACTGCTAGATATGAAGAAGAACTAAAAAGCAGGTTACACTTCATATCGCTGTTGACACAGAATGAATAAAGGGAACTAGTTATTATGGATTTCACAAAGGGAAGAAATTGTGATGACGTTCAAGGTAAAGTTGATCCCAGACCAGTTGTTCAAACTAATGTTCAACCAGGTCTTGGGAGTTGGTGCCCGGAAATTAAGCACAGAATTTGTTTTATGTGACCAATAACACTTGGGTAAAAAGGTATTTTCAGCCATTTTTGGAGTGACTCTTGTAATAGATTTAGGGATGGTGTGGTAACATCTGGCCTAAGTGAAGTCACTAACCACTGGTGGTTCTATGCTGTCAAGCAGTCCTCAACTGTCCCAAAGTCCTAAAATGAATCGGAGACATTTCATGCATCGGCTCAGCGTCTTTCACTCCACAAGTTCAGCTTCCTTTGCAAGGAAACTGCACTACTCTCTAATCCTACCCAAAACACTGCAAAAAATGCTCATGACTGCTTCTGTGTGTCAAGTATTTGAAAACAGGCACTGGGGAGTGGATAACCATGGGGTACCAGAACAGCAAACTCAAGACAAACCACTAAATCTACGTGGTAATACATATATGCTTGGCGTTTTTCCCACCAAAGAATGGTGAATTTTTGAACAACTAATCTTGCATTGTATGCCCAGCAGGAAAAAATATGACTGGCTGACTAGGTAACTTTCTGCTTGTGCTGCTTACAGTGACAACAAAAACCACTGTTGTTATAAAGCCAAATGACCAGCTTGTGTGAGAGTATGGATCCATCAGGAAAACTACTAACAAAGGACAGCTTAACCACTAACCATAGAGCCAAACACAGAATGTAACTTTCCCAAGCAATGAAGCCAATCTAAGAAAGGAAGTGATAACTATATGTTTGCAGCTTAATAACAGAATAAATGTTAATTAGCAAAATGCTCACTGTTCACAGCAAGAAAACAGATGTCATGTTTTGTTTCCACAGATATTGCAAGCAAAATTACAAAAATGCTATTTCTCAGCTGTATTGCCGGTCAAGAAGATTCCTACTTTTTTTTGTATGTTACTTCTAACAGTTGTGCACCTGCACTGTAACCCTGTAACACAGGCTTTAGGTGAAGACACAGCTTTTTTGCAGACATGTTCCACTGTCTGTCAATTACTGGACTGCATGCAGGTAGGAAGGAAAGTGACTGCAAGTAATAAGCAGACCTAACATGTAACAGTAGACAAAAAATGTCAATGGTTTATTATATACTCCGCTACAGCATACCTAATGCCATTCACATATTATTTAAATCTATTCGAAGCCTAAAACAGCAAAGAATAAACCTTAAACTTTACAATGACTTTTTACTTGAGCACATTTTGTAAACGAATAAAGATCTCTGGGCAGTGTCGTCGCCCCTCCCTCCAAGGTCATTTTAGCAAGCTGTCATTGCCATGCACTGAGGGCATGTTGCCTAAATCTCGTGCAGGGTGCCTGGGTTCTGAAGCTGCAACTTCAGCAAGCACACCGCTGACACCAGCAGCCATCTGAGTGACATTCTTCCCATTGCCTAGCAATTTAGGCAGCAGTCATGTCCTAAATATTGGCAGGGGTTCCCCAAGACCTGAAAGTTTTTTGTTTAGGGGTTCCCCCATGGTAAATAGATTAAGAAGGCTGCTTTAAAGTGCTGTGGTATCTTACATCTGGGTGAGTACTGCTGACCTCCATGCGATAAATACTCCTGACCCCTGCACTGTATGCACTCTATCCCCAACACACACATATTTTCTATTGAGAAAGCTGGCGACTGTTGCCTCAGCCCACCTGTTCATATTAGACAACGATATGGCACAGAGATCTTCTCTAGGCAGTGAAATCAGCAGGATCCTTTTCAGGATGTCAACAGTAAATGATGACCTTCATTTCCCATTACATAGACAACAGATAAAGGGATCACCTATGAAGACAAGGCTCCTTCTCAGGTTATTACCAAGTGAGAACAGCCCCACCACTCAGTCCATATAGCATACAGATGTGACAGAGCAAATTTCTATGGGCACTAGAGGGGACCAGGGTGACTCATCCAGGGTATAAACAGCTGTCCCCTTGTCCCCTTTACATTAGGAGGTGCAACATGGACCAGGTACAACATGGTCACTTTATCTACCTGCCTATATTACATACAGACATACCTGCAGAATGGAATGGACACCAAGATGTCTCTCTCAGGATATAAAATTCCAGTTAATGGCTTTCTCAGCCCCCATCTGCATCATCAGGTTATAAAGGGATCTGTTTTGAGCAGTGGAGAGGACCTAGGTGTCTCCTTCAGTATATGAACAGTCGGAGATGGCGGTCTCATCCCAATATACAGAGGTGACAAAAGGATCTGCTATGTGAGGTGGAGGGGACCAGAGTCTCGCTCTTAAAGCGTACCTAAACTCAGAAATTTAACTTTACATAAAAGGGTAGACAACCCTTATATGTAAGGTAAAAATTCTGTTTGGGTTTTTTTTTTTAAAAGGTTGCAGCACCACCCCCTAATTCTCGATCGTCTAGGCGGTCGAGAATGAATGGAGCGCAAAGCATCCCGGGATGCTCTTGGGTGCTCCTTTTGCGCATGCCCAAGAGAAACATTTGCCAATCTCATACATGCGCAGTGAGATCGCCAAGTTTTTTTCAAGCTACATCACCCAATCTGGTGCCTGTGTCGGGTGACGTAAGAAGAAGTGAAGATAGTGCCACCCGGCGCGCTGGCGTGGAGACG
>NC_092858.1:68820742-68834629 GCF_032062135.1 Pyxicephalus adspersus | reverse complement strand
AAAGGTGTAACAAGTCAACCAAGAGTCTTCATGGCAGTGAAGAGTGTCTTTGCCAAGTGTGAACAGCTGATGATGGGTGTCTTAGCCAACATTACATACAGATGTGATCCAGACACACCCCTGGCGGTGGAAGGGACTAGGGTATCTCTTTCAAGGGTCCATAAAGAGCAGTAAAGAGAATTAAAGTATTTCTCACAATGTATGGATAGTTATTGAAGGGTGTCTCTGATCGCTACCGCTTTCATTTAGAGGTGACACAGTGTGGACAATGTGCAGGATCAGGGTGCCTATCTTGTGGGGTATAGACAGCTAATGAAGGGAGTCTTATCCCCCAATACACACAGATGATACATGGATCTCTTTTGGGAAGTGAAGAGGATTAGGATACCTCTGGCAGGGTATGGACAAGACAGCTAATGATGGCTGTCTCAGCCCCATTACATATAGTTAGTCATCGAGTTAAGGACATCCAGACAACTCCTAGATATGAATGAACAGGGCTTCCCTGCTCCCTCCAGGAGGCATGGAGGGGATGGTTTGCATGACATGCAGAAGAAATCATTTGCTAAACACAGCTGAGGTTGTGGGTGATCTTAGGGGACTGAGCTCTTTCTGCAGCCACTTGTAACTCTTTAATGACCAAGACAAACTCTGCAGTTGTTTCTTTTTTCATATCAAAGCACAGCTTGCTTTAGAAGTTATTGAATGTCTAGGCTCCATAAAGATCTTTTTTTTTGCTTTGTCTGTCCTAATTGCATTTATTAAAATAATGTAACTGTTCCAACTTACATGCAAATTCAACTTAGGAACAAACCAACAGTCCCTATCTCGTATGTAACCTGGGGACTACCCATATATAGGAAGGACAGAGATCCGTTTTGGACAGTGTGGAGAAATATTGTGCTTCTCCCAAAGTATGGTTTGGTAATGATAGGTGCCTCAGCCCCCAGTACATACATAGGGGTCGTCTGTGGGCAGTGTAGAAGATCAGGGTGTCTCTTTTATCAGGGTGTCTCTGGGTATGGGCAGATAATGATGGATGTCTCATACTCCTGACCTGGGATCAGTGCAGGGAACAGGGTGTCTCTCGGGTTATGAACAGCTGGCGGGCGCAGTCTCCTAGGCCTCTGTCTTGCCCTCACTCACACATGTGCAGATAAGGGAAGAACATGTCTGTATGGCAGCACACACTCACCTATCTTCGGTCTTGCTCTTCTGTTTTTTCCCCATGGTGGTGACGTCTGCTCAGGTTATGCTCAGCCCCGGTTACCTCTCACCTCGCGGCATACGGTGCCTACAAGCCTCTCAATTTCGTCAACGACGCATGCGCATGACCCGGGAACCTGGTGTAACGTCATCAGCCAAGGTCCGCGCTAGGCCAATGACGATCAGGAGCAAACGTTATTGTATTATCGGTATTAAGTGGTAAATATATTATTAGTTGTACGTTTCATGCAGATGACAGATGTACGGAGTGTGTTGATATTTATACAGGACCTGTAGAAAGTGTTGCGCGGCAATGTGCGCGTCCTTGGAAGGTGTACCAACATGGCTGCTGCACGTGCAGTCTTGCGTTAGCAATCGTGGCGGCACAAGGTTCACCTAATTTTATGATCGCAGTGTATTCGTGTACGAATACAGTGAGTGTACTCTGTCTAGCTAAGTTTACACGTATTTGAGTTACACATCTCCAAGAACAATGTTAAATCATAATATACACGGGCTCGCCAATAACAAAGATGGCGACTCTTCTATTCACTAACTATAAGACGACTTAAGTCACGTGAGAAGCGTCAATTGCGTTTCCGCAGAACGCAGCTTGATCGTTTGGTTGTCGTGACAGTGGTGTGTGTTGGTGGGAGTGGTTGTGCGTAAAGCGATCTGGTCACAGGTAATCATAGGATCGGGGTGCCGGGGATCTGTGCAGGGTCAGTTCTGGGGAGGGGGGCTTCATTTAGAGAAGTCGTCGCTCTGTTCAGTAGGCCTGAGCAGCACAATGTTCTGTGTCATCAGCTCATCACATAGCACCGGCTTTGTCTCTGTATAATGGGATGCAGCCTTACAGGACATTGCTTTCCAATATTTATGGCCTAATATTTGCATTATTATTTATTGTATAATACAAGAAATCAGCCTTCCATTGATATGTATTGGCATTGTCATGGGTTGGGGTGACCACACCCTGCTATAATAGGAATGGGGCTGTAGTCATGGCAGAGCCCCCCTAGATGACAATCATTGCAGCCGGCCCTGAAAAGCCATTCCCTTCCATTATATTCTGTTTAGCATTTCTTACATGGCTGGCCAGATGGTAATACATTTTGGGCAGCAGCTTGGGTTTGCTGCCCCTGAGAAGCCCTACCCATCATTATTACCCCCAAGGAGCCCCCCCAGGTCATTGCTGCCCCCGAGGAGCCGACCCGGTCATTGTTGCCCATATGGTGCTCCCCATACATGTTAGGGCAATGGTGAATTAAAAGTCTATTGTGCCTTTCAGTGTACCCACTGTGATTTACCTCCATGCTGCCCATGTGTCAGATAACGTGAGGTGACATGCAGAAAGAGGTGAGAGAATACATGCAATATACTCTAATCTCCCGCCGGCTCTATACTGGGGAAAAGGACACCAAAGGGACTCATGGGGTATAGTAATAGCAGAAACTATAGAGAACAACACAAATACCGGTCTAGTAATTTTCTCTTGTATGTGGCAGCATTGGCCCCAGTCCTGGTCATTTTCCATGAAAATGTATTGTATTTAGCTTTATGTGTATTCTTTTTGTGTAGATTTTCTTAAAAATGGCAGCTGACACATCTGCAGATATGTTCACAAAAGTCATGGAGAATCAGTTATTGCAGACTGCCAAGGTAATGGAAGAACAGCTTGATGCAGAATTGGAAAAGTTTGATAAAATGGATGAAGATGAATTGGAGCGCCTGAAAGAAAAGCGATTAGCAGCTTTAAAGAAGGCCCAGCAACAAAAACAGGTCACTTTTCCATTAAATCTTTTTGTACCTATAGGCACCAAGCAGTCCCTGCTAACCATATTTTGTACACTTTGTTTGTAATATGTATTCCACAAAAGAAGTGTAGGATAAACCTATTGTGTACAACAATCCTCACTGATAACTATCAGCCCCAAAGAAAAGATTTCTTTTTTTTTTTCTTTCTAAAAAAAGCAAGCTCCATCCTTTTTTGTAATAATGTTCTCTATATAGACCCGGATCAAAATCTTTACTTGGCGTGCCAATACAGCTCAGGGCTTTTTTTTTTATATTCTGTATTTTTATCTTCCAGGAATGGATCTCCAAGGGACACGGGGAATACAGAGAAATCCCTAGTGAGAGAGATTTCTTCCAAGAAGTGAAAGAAAGTAAAAATGTTGTCTGTCACTTTTACAAGGACTCTACCTTCAGGTATTGTACATAGACGAATACATTTGTATTTAATATGTACATGTAGATCGCATAACATCACTTAGCAATCATTCCTTTACACGTCTGTGCCATCTACTAACCTTATAGTGGAGTATTTTGGACAACTAATTTCAAAAATATTTTGTAGATATAATAGTTTATTAATAACATTTAGTTTTTTTATTTTATCTTTTGTTATGATCAGATGTAAAATCCTGGACAAACATCTGGCATTGCTGGCTAAAAAACACGTAGAAACCAAGTTCCTGAAACTGAATGTGGAGAAGGCTCCCTTCCTGTGTGAAAGGCTGCGTATAAAAGTCATCCCAACTCTTGCTCTAGTGAAGGATGGGAAGACCAGAGATTACGTGGTCGGCTTTACTGATTTGGGCAATACAGATGAATTCACTACAGAGACCTTAGAATGGAGGCTCGGCTGTGCTGATATTATTACTTACAGGTATTTGTTTTGTTTTAATTATTTTTTTACTACTCGATATTGGTAGAATGTGTTTCCTATGCTATGTAATGTAGCTGTAGAAGATTTGCACAGTGTATTATACCTAAATGGTTGTTTACTTGCCTTACACTAGGTGGATTGCGATCTACCGGTAGATCGCAAAGACAACGCAAGCAGATAGCGGAGCCTTGCCTTTTAAAATAAACTCTTCCGCACACAGGAGTTATTAAGTCCAAGTTTTTATTGTTGGTAGATCATTTTGACTTGGTCATTTTAAAAGTAGCTTGCAAGACAAAAAAGTGTGGGCACCCCTGGCTTACACTAATTGGGACAAAGCCTTACTGGTTGTGGGACTTAGGCTTTCACATTTTTTTTTTTAATTCCTATAAATGTTCATTTTACTTTTGCATAAATTTATGGAAGTTTACACAAGTTCTAAAAAATGTTATGAAGCAAACCTAAAAATGCTTAGGAAAGCTCTTATTAGTTTTATGGGTGCTTGTAAGAGTTTCTAGGTCTTTTAAAGAAGGCATTTTGTTTTGTTGATTTTAATAAAAACTTTTTTTTAACATTTACAAGCAGGTAAAATTGTGTTGGACATACTGGCTGCTGCTTATGCTCAACAGCCATTTTTAAAATAACATTGTCAGTTGCAGCTGCAATGTACGTTTATAGTAACTGATCTGCAGTTTTAAAATATTTTATATTAGAATATAATACACATGTAATATGCTGGTAGACTGAATGCTTCCATAAGAATATATCATATTACAGTTGAATAATGAAAAAATTAAATCTGTTATGTGTTTAGATTTTAAGAGGGACTAAACCCCGCTCTACTCACCTATCCCTGTTCAGTAGCAGAGCACAACATCTTCTTCCTCCTCTTTTAAGATGTGATCTTCGGCCATCTTGATTGGCTGGGGAGACATAACTCCTGCACAGGAGTTAATTGAATTCCAGGAACCTCAGGGGAAGCTGGGATTGCTGGGTATCCTGGCAACTTTCATTCCACTTTAATAGAATAGCCTGCTAGGGCAGCGGTCGCCAACCTTTCCGATCTCTAAATTCATCATTTTAAATCTAGTGGGCCATTATTTGAATTTTTTTAAAAGATAAATACATTTGTAAAAAAAAACATCTTCCTAATGGTGCCTGACGAGGACTGTGGAGGCTCTGATTCATTGATCAGCTCACAGTTAGGTGAAGTATTACTATTACTACTATTATCATTAGTTGCATCATCTTTGGTATTACTAATGAAATGCAAAATATATGTTTGCTTTTTCTCACTCATTATGGGTTTATTTCATTCGAATCCAAGACCAAGAAATGATAGTTATCAAAGTCACACTATTTGATGCCAATAAATATAGGAGTTAAAGAAAATACACAGCTATGGTCATACTTACCTAAAAGAACATCTGAGAAATAAATAAAACAATTGGATGAGAATCGGTATTAGCAGAGCGCGGTGACTGTTGTAATGGTGGAAACAATACTGAAGTGTACGGCTCGGCAACGGTTCCGTCATACAACTTAACACTACACTGACGTCACGCTGCGCCTCCCTTGTTTTTCTGTCTCCAGTACAGTTTGTGAATTTAGTGCAATATAAAGGCGAAAATTGTCATTCAGAATCTAAGAATTTATTTAAATAATATTTTTGTTTTATTATTAATAAAACATAAAAATTCGCAAAAAATTCCAAATTTTTCTGTTGACCACCACAATCGGACAGGTAAGATGGCTTATTGCTGAATGGACATTGTCTCTTTCTGCAATGCCCACCTACCTGTTCTTTTATTTTGTAAAGTTAGACTTTGATTTTATTTTTATTTTTATTATAAACGCTTTTATAGCTTGCAGGCATACCTTTTAAAATGGAACAGGAATCGAGAAATATTGTGCAGGATCCATGTCATGTAATTTTATAGTTTCTAACAATTCATATGGATCACATTATAGCATGCCTATACCCTCCAGTGTACTGGTTTACAACACTGCCACCTAGTGGGCACATTATGGAATGACTATTGCTAGTATTTGGCACAATCTGTATAGTGTTGGCATGCATATTTTATTCTGTGAATGGTGTTTTTATTTATGACCGTTTAATGACACAGAATGGCAAGGTATTTCACTTTTACATAAATACCCCCCACTAAAATTACTCTGCAAGTGTGTTGTAGCACTTTATACATCAACTTTGGCGGAAGTACATCTTACCCATGCAAATTCCCATAAAATTGCAATTAAAAATGGCACTAGGCAGGGATGTCCGCACTCCCCCTTATTATATGCCCCGTGTATTGAACCGCTAGCACCTGCATCATTACTTAACTCTTTGTTTTTTTACTCCACACCTACCTGATAATCTATCGCACTTAATGGTTCAGCCATGGTGGGACACTATCTTTTTCAATTTCGTCATATTGTGAGTTTGAGATAACCTTGTACTTGCTTTTATGGGTACATTCAAATAGGGCACTATGCCCAGTCTATTGCTAAAAATATGCCGTTTTCTCATATGATGGAATTTGAGAAGCTGTGTGCAGGGGACCCTCTCAGAGGGGACTAATCTCTGGCATCTACCTGATAATAAATACTGTGCCAACAAGCCCCTTTGTCAAACATGGGTATATGCTTAAATGGGAAGCAACCTTAGGTAGGGAACTACCTCTTGAAATCTGGAAAATTATTTGGGATAGTGCCCCTAAGAGCTCAATATGCACTGTATTTAAAGAAAATGCTTACAAAATACTTAAGAGGTGGTATACTCCAAATAAACTACATGCAATTTTTCCTAATGCAAGCAATATATGTTGGAGATGTGGTATGGAAATTGGCACTTTATATCATATTTTTTGCTCCTGTTCGCTCATAAAGATCTATTGGGCAAAAATCAATACTCTTCTCTCAGAGATTCAGGAACTACATGTATCACTTGATGTAGTTACTCATCTGCTAGGTCTTCCTGTTTCTTTTCTAACTAAACTGAATAGAAAGTTGACATTTCACATGCAGCCAGGTGCCTTATTGCTAGACAGTGGAAATCTACCTCACCTCTCGGCTTATATGCTAGAATCAAAGAAGTCCAACTCATGGAACTTCTTACAGCCAGGATTTATGATATGTATGATAAATTCACAGCAATCTGGGCACCGTGGGACTGTTATCAGCCACTAATATGTTTCAACATATGACTGGTAATCTTC
Source organism: Pyxicephalus adspersus (assembly GCF_032062135.1). Taxonomy (NCBI): domain Eukaryota; kingdom Metazoa; phylum Chordata; class Amphibia; order Anura; family Pyxicephalidae; genus Pyxicephalus; species Pyxicephalus adspersus. The sequence goes on along the minus strand of NC_092858.1, from coordinate 68,827,534 downwards.
AGCTTGCCCCATCCAATATATCTCCTTCAGTTATCCCCTCGGTGATAACTCTGGGAACTCCTCCTAATTAATTGCCATATATTTAAAATTTGTTCTGCATTCTTCTAGTATCCTCGCTCTCCCCCCTCCTCCCCTTTTCTTCTCTTTTTTTCCTTTTCTTTAATTCACCAAGAAATTTCTGGTCTAATTCAAGATAATATTGGAATTGTAGGTTGCACAAGATGTGGTGTGGTGGAATTCTGTAATTTGCAGTAATCTTGCTGGAGTTATGTAGAGGCTACCTAGCCTGGTTATTATTATATTGTTACAGTTCTATTGTATGTTTCTTGGTTATCTACCTGCACCTTACTCTTTTATGTGTTATGTTGTTTATTATATGAAAACACAAAAAAAAGTAGTTTGAGTTTAGACCTTTTAGGGTTAACATTGGAATAGTTATATTTTTTTTTTATGGTGCCAGACTCTAAACCAGGGGTCGGCAAACTCCGGCCTTTAGGCTAGATACGGCCTAGCCGGTAGTTCGTTGCGGCCTAACGCCCCCTGGCCGATCCGTTAGGGGGCGTTGGGAACTACCGGAGCTGTTGGAGCTCGGGTGCCGCCCCCTTGCAGTTGCTCCCCTATTTACCGCGGCCGGCGTTGATACTTCCGCCACCTCGGTAAGTAGGGAAAGCTCCCTGAAGGGAAATCCCTCTCCTCTGCAATGTAGGATTTCACTTCAGGGGCCGTTCTCTGGTGGTGGGGTGGAGCGATTTATGGCGGGTCCAGCCTAGTGTGCTCCCGCCCACCCCATAAATGGCCTAGTGGCCATAAAACTTTGCCAAACCCCTGCTCTAAACCATGCACCAGCATTATAAACATTACAGCACATGGTCACACACATACCATTTACCATGCCTTAATGTATGATGATTAATGATGTTAAGACGAATGGCCCTCAGTTTGGTAAACTGATTTTTTGCTTTACCTAATATATTTTTTCATGTTGCTACTTCATTGATGTGTTTTTTTGTTTTTTTTTTTGTTTTTTTTTTAGTGGAAATTTGATGGAACCCCCATTTCAAAGTCAGAAAAAGTGTGGCACTCAATTCAAAAAATTGGAGAAGAAAACTATACGAGGACAGAAGTATGATTCTGACTCAGAAGAAGATGACTAATTTGCCAAAATCCCTGACCAAGCTTTCCTTAGAAACATACTAAAACTTGAAGCAGTCCAATGATTATCATCCCCATCGTTGGGATTTAATAAACACTTATCTTTACGATTTTGCAGACATATTGATCTGCCTTGTATATATAACATTACTTCTAAGCTAACTGCAATCCTTCAGCATAAAACGTTTTCTTTAAAAAAGAAAAAGTTTGGCAATGGCCATCACAGAAATTTTATGTAAGATGGCTACAATGTGAAAGCAAGATCTGTATTTTTACACATAATAGGGGAATTGAGCATTTACTAATTACACACTGGGTGGGTGAGGGTTTTTATTAAGTTATTCATGTAAATACATCTTCAGTATGTATTAAATATGCAGCACTGAGTAGCAATTACAGGGGAAAATATCAGCAGAGCACCATTAGGGAAAACATTTTCTGAGTTGGGTTACTATCTAAACGATCAGCATTTAAATTTGCAAAGCACAGGTTTAAATTCTGTCTTAAGGAATATTTGCCTGTGCTGACTAAGATTGTTCCATGCATTTTTCTGCTCTGCACTAGAAATAAAATATATTGTGGTTATGGGGAGCCCCAACTGATAAGACTATTCTTTTCCTAGTCATGTCAATAATTGTAGTGGTATGAGGCACTCTGTATTTTATTCCTTAATGTGATCTTTAGGGTTTTGAATGGATAGGTAATACATTTGGTACAACTCGCTAAGAAAATCTCTGCAGTACATTAGAGAAGGGAACATTTTTCAGGCCTACAGCAATACAGCTCCTAATAATTTCTAAACAGAAATTAACTATTTTTTCTTAGTGCTAAAGCCTAATGCCACATTGCATTTTTGCAGGTTTGATTTGAACTACAGCAAAAATTCTAAATACACTATGGGGCAATATATTGCAGTTATCAATATCTGAATGCAAACCATTTTCATAATGTATATTTTTTTTTACAGATTTGAAATAAACTTTGAAAGCCAGAAATAAATACTTCTTGTGTTTTATTGTAATACATTAATATGCACAGTATGTACATGTAACCAGCAAAAATACAGGGAGTGTCAGTGCTGTTGTTCTTAGCAACAAGATGGTATCAATAAAAGCTCCCTTTGCTAGGCTTACATGGTTTTTTCTATGCCCACCACAGTGTTGGGACTAATAGGGCAATCCAATGACAGCAGGATGGGGGCTGTCTGAGAGTATGATGCTCTGTGGAGACCCAGTATGGTGCTTTTATGAAACCTGGAGGCACAAAACTCCAACTTTTACAAAGGGTGTTGTAAACTAGAGGTCTGGAAGGATGCTGGTTGATGAAATATCTGATAAGAGGAAATTTATGACCCTGGTCTGTTATACCTTTAAACTTGGGCTCATGAACTCCACATTCTCTAACCCACACTATGAAAACCACTGCTAAAGAATGAAACTAAGCTTACCTCATTGTGAACCTCTCTGGCACAGGCTGGTCCTCCATTTCCTTATGGCATAATCCCAATCAACACAGCAAAGTCCTGGACAATTGGATCTCTGGAAAATAAATTTGCATCCACTTTTTTTAAATCAAATTGATGCAAATTATTTCCTGACAAATAGTTCCTGAGATAAATAGTTTTTTGCACACTTTGTAATGGGAATCAGCACATTTTTACAATAAATACATAAAAATAATGAATTTGGGATAGATAATGTTCTGCAAACCAAACCAAAATGCTTAAAAAGTTCTTAGATTTTAAACCCAATAAGGAGATTCCCCTCAATGTTTTGTCAAGTTTTTCAAATATTTAATGGACCATTGCTGGACTCCTCCGTGTTGCAAAACTGAAGTCAGATACACTCACTTTGGATATTGAGGACCGCAAAATGCAGAGTTGTGGTTTCTATGATTGATTTGTGCTACAGACAGTTTAATACAATTCAAATAATTCTTCAATATCCTTCCGAACACTTTACTGACTCAGATGTGAAATGTTGGAGGTCATCACATTGCTTTACAGACTTGCTCAATATGTTTTGGTCCTGTCCTACATTCCACTGGAAAACACTTGATGCTCCTATACTTACTTCTTGGAAATTACTTCTGTTGGCATACATGAACTGGCACTGTCCACTTAAATTCCATGAGATGTAGGTCTGGCTGGCTAGAATTTGATCTTACTGCCACCCCCTTTTGGAATAATGAAACTTCTGCACATATCCTTAGTCTTTTTCTGAATTCCATCGTAAGTACCCTTTTGATATAAGTGGCTTCTATAAGGTGTGTACATTGTTTGCTCTTTGCACGGAAAACCCTTCTGAAAAGTCTCACTGTATTGAGAGACTTCATGCAGGGGAGAATGATCTTGGATAGACATATGTTGGCCAAGGGAAGACAGCAAACATTTTGTATGTTACGCTCAGAAAAAAATGGTGTAAGCTGTGATTAGGCCATATGAATTTGGTATTGTAATATGTTTGGGGATGGCCTCTTCAGACAATGTTTTCACCAGATTAATCTTCTCTTGCAGTACAGGCTTAAGCTGCATACACACGTGCAATTATAGTCGTTGGAAAGGATCTTTTACTATCCTTTCCAACGACTGAGCGCTGCATGATGCACAGCACTGTTCTGCTCTATGGAGGGGGGAGGGGGAGAACGAAGGAGCAGCACCCCACTGTGCACTTTCTCCCCTTGCATTTCGATCGTTCGTCGACCGTGGATCTGCCAGGACGGTAGTTTGGACGACGGGCACTGTACACACAGCAGATTCTCATCCGATATCAGCCCTAAGCCGATTATCGGGCGAGAACCATTGGATGTGTTTACGTAGCTTTAATCCTTCCTATTACAACCATCAGATAACATGCCCCTTTCTGCAGATCCCTTTGGAGTATAGTGTTTGATCAATACTAACATGTTTGATGTATGTTTTCCCGCTTGATAGCACACATGGTTCTCACTCAAATAACATAAAACATTAGTTAATATTAGAGCATAAAACAATAGATTCAATATTTAACTCCAGCTGCATATACATGAATACAAAACCACATTCAGAAACCTAAAAGATAAATTTTCTAAATAATTCACCAGTCTGCTGGTGCTTAAGTAGCAGGGGGAATAGATTTTTAACTCTTTTGATGCTGGAATCAGAAAAACAAAATCTTATAAACATGATCAGAACATTGAGTGGAACACAATACAAACTATGCCTAAATACCATTTAATTTTCTTACTTCTCAATGTGGTGTTGCTGATATTTCCTTCTGTACTCAGCCTTTACCTGTTGATCCTGCCAGTGGTGTTTCTGCAGCCCCTATTTCCAGCTTTGGCTCAGTTTGCCACAGCATAGAGAGCATTCATAGAGCTTCCCACAGCCTGAAATAGAAGATAACAAAGAAAACCATCAGTTGACACATAACTGCAAATAAAACAATAAAATAAGGTTATTTTTCAGAATTTAGTTTTCTGTTATTGAACCGCTTTGTTCAGAAAAGTAACAATGATCCTAGTGTATGGTAGCTTGCAATGCAGACCTGCCGTGCCTAGGAAAACCACAATATTAGAGGATTTCCTCAACTCTTGTTCCAGTGACAAACAAAGAGGGGAAAGCGTGGTGATTCAGACAGCAATGTATATATATGTGTCAGATGGAAACTTTTTTTTTATTGTATTATTTTACAAATAATACAATAAAAAATTTTAACAAAATGACTAAAGGGATAAAAATCATGGTTTGCATAGAATAGCTGTAAATGTACTATACTATACTTTTTTTCCCATGAGTGACCCTTTTCCCATCTCCTCCTTTATTATTGTAGTGCGAACGAATTTTATTTTGATGCCTTATTTAGGGATACTAAATAAGGCATCAAAATAAAATTCGTTCGCACTACAATAATGTCTTAGCTGTCACATTTTGCACTACCCAAACCTCAACAACTGGTAGTCAAGGTGCTAATGATTAAAATAAATAACAGGAAAATTCTAATTTCTGTGTCTTTTTTAAAAACACCAATAAAAAATGCGGCCTAAACTGCTTCTAAACAGATGACTCTACTCTCCCCAGCCCCTCAGTTTGTGCACAAACTATGGTTCAGTACTATTCCCTTCTAACCTAACCCTAATAGTGAAACACTCCCCTAAACCTAGAAAGTTTTTCTCTCTCTTCTGCCCCATTCTCCCTTTCTTTATATCTATACTGAGTGATTCAAAACCACTGTCATACATATTCTCTGTTTTTTTATGCTAGAGATTAGGATAAAGGTTCACGGTCCAGCAAGGGAAACATTTTAGTGTCTAGGAAAGGCCTAGTCAAAGCTCAGTCCACTTGGGGATCTGTGACATTTGGATGGCTGTACACCAATGCAAACCATGTAACTTGACAGGGTGGAAGCAGTTTTGCCTCAGGGAATGGACAAGAAATCCCTGTGGCTATATGATCTGAACTAATAGAGACGTCTGCTTGCATCATTTTGCAATTATGCAGCAAAAAATGGCTCCACTAATTATTGATTTTAGGGGGACAATACCTATGCACACTCAATATTTTTTTTTGTCGTACATTACTCTTTGTGTCACAATAAAAAAAAAAAATGTACCTTCAAAGTGGTGGGCATGTTGTGTAAATGAATGGTTTCTTCTTCAATATACAATATCTACATACAGGTTGAAATTCAAAAATCCAGCCATCGTTTATCGGGTACCTTCAGATTTCCGGCATGGATTTCGGAGCGCGTTTTTAAAACTGACACTGTTTTCTGGAGGCGCCGTTTATGTTTTGATGGCGTTGTACTCCTGAATCAGCTGTTGGGTCTCTATTGCACGTGCTTTCCTGCTCATGCCTTCTCATTTATTTGCTGCTGTATAGCCCCATTATGGATTCGACATCCATTTAGAGGGCTGTACAGGTAGTCATTTTCTGTTAAATTTATACAGCCTATATAAACCATAAAAAATCTGGAATTTTTCCAAAATCCAACACTCCTCAGATTCGGAGGTTGCTGGATTTTTGAATGTCAACCTGTATTATTTCTACAATCACCAAGCTCCTATTTCCATTGCAAACTACTGTGTTCTGTAGAAAATGTATGGAAAATAACCTCACATCTTTCAATGTCTTAGTGGACAGTTGATGTTTTTTCCTTAAAACATAGCTATGGTGATATAAACTTTAACCCACATATCATGTGAAGAAAGCAAAAAGAAAAAAAAAATTAAAAACGGCAACAAATAGTACAGGTATTATGTAGTGTAAGTTATGTATTATTCACCTTATTCACCTCTCACAGTCTCTGTTTTCTTTCTTCAACAGTGTGCAAATAATTAAACACACTAAGCAGATGTAATGAGATCTTTATCATGTGATCATGCAATATTAATCCTGTTCAGTATCCTCTTCCTTCAACCTTGCAGATTTTATAAGTGTTCTCATAAAACAAAATACTGTCTGTGAATGGTAACTGGGATGGCGGGCCAAAAGGAGAAGCGATGTTACTCCCATTAGATCTACACAAAGCTTTTGACAGCTGTAAGGAGCTGAGGAATTTTGCTAGTCATTGAAGTATTGAAGTCAATTATTTTTGTGCTTTTGTTATGTTTTGTAGATGATTGAATTATGTTGAAACTAGTTGTACACTTCTTCTCAGTAAA
>NC_092858.1:68807023-68816850 GCF_032062135.1 Pyxicephalus adspersus | reverse complement strand
AATGTAAGCACTGGGTAGCTAATAAATGACAGACAAAGCAGAGTCCAAATTTTAAGGTGGGTATTTAAGGTGGGTAATTAATTCATGTGTGAAGATATGTTACATACTTATATACATACTGGTTTATAACATTCCAGGGTTTTTCAGTTGAATCCCTAAATTTGTAGTCCATCATACTAAGAAAGTGGGTGTTCTTATTAAATAACCAGTAACAATTGTCCAAATACTGCTATACGGCAACTTCACTATTAGACTACTTGGATAATATGAGTACGTGACAGACGTTTTCCTCTGGTTGTAGAATGATGTAAACGCCTTAAATTTCATGTCGTAATTGTGCTTAGCTGTGCAATACCAAAACATTCACTTTATTTGACAAATATTAATTGTATATTTGAAAACAGAACTCTTACCATACAAAATTGCTTTTCTTATATAAGAATTATACAGTATATTGTATTCCACACATTGAACGTATTTGTTGCACCTTTTTGCACAGTGAAACAAGTAAATTACTTAATCACATTTCTTTGTTCCCATTTATTATATTTTTTTGGATCTCTTCATCTGGTATGAAATAGGGAAGTGAAAGGATGTTTTCTATATACTTTCTATATGATTTGTAGTGGTGAGAGACATGCAGTGATTATTGGAATTACATAATACCTAAAAACCACTTTGTAGGAAGATCATTTATAGGCATAATAAGAATATGCAAATAACTAAAAAAGACAGTTTTTAAGTGGATTTTATAAAAATGTCCTGCAGATATGCTTCAATCTGAATAATTTCAGTTACCATAAAGGCCATTTCAGGTTGTTTTAGCAGACCTATGCGTTTCCTGCCAGATGTACTAAGCCTGCTGCGACCAATGAAAGTAGCAGCCACAAAAACTTCTAAATGGAAGGTGTCTACTAAAAATGATAGAAATAACAGGTATAGCGTGTGGACAAGGATGTAGGCCCCTCTCAACTTACAAGAATAGGTAAGGTATAGCTAAGCTTGACATTAGTGTATAGCAATTATAGTATATTGACGCAGATTTATAATATTTTTTTATTTATGGCCTCTGTTTATGTGACCTCTAACCTAGCCTAACCATAGCTGCTACAGAACCAAAATCAGGTGATTTTACCCATCACTCCTGGCCATATATATTATGCCAGGTTGTATATATTTGTATTGCCAAGTCAGTTCTCCTTAGAGATTTGGTTCAATACATTTGTCACAAATTAAGCCAACCTAGAGAGGTCCACAAGAAAAAGCCATATTGCTCAAGCATTGATCACCATTTGATCCATTTTGAGCTTGTTGTGGGGGATAACTCATGGTAACAGACTTTCAACAGACTATATTAGCACAAAAATGCCAGTGAAGACAGGAAAACAACAAAACAAAAAATAGCCTGGCTGGGCAGCTAACTACCTCTTTGGTAGTTCCTTCTCTTACTAGCGGTAAAAAATCTGTTTAGCACAAATAAGATGGGACGTCAGATAGCTTCCAGCAGTCTGCTTTTGACTTCCTAAATAGACCAGTTATGTTCCCTAAGTTCAAGTGAAGACCCAGACATAGACTCGGTGGTCAAAGAACCCTCCCAACTTTTTCTTGGTGGACTTTGAGAAAGCCTCTTGTTGGCTGTACATACATGTACACAACTTTTGGCAGGTAAGGTTTTCAAAATGTGCAGATATGTTGTGCATCTCATTATGGCTAAAGCATTCAGAGGGGACAGAAGTTCGGGGAGTTTAAAAAAAACTTTCATTTAAGTTGAGGGAGTAAATAAAAAAAAGTGTTGTTGGTATTATAAGTATAAACCTATAATGGCAAATGCCATCTTTGCCTTCAATTTACACCAGTGTTATTATATCCAGCTGGCTTTATGATCAGTTTGATCCAGCTGGCACATAAATCCATTTTGGCAGTATAAAAAATCATTCTTAAGTTTTATAGGTCATTTATGCAAATACTTAGTCAAGACAATATTTACAAAGATTTTGCAATATTGTCCAGTTAAACCAGAAACCACACCCTTCCTTTAAGATTTCTTTAAAAACTTTCATCAAGCTTCTTTCCAAATACAAATCAGCAAGGAGTATTTAGGTAAGTATTTTAACTTGTGATTTTGTTACCTGTGATATTGAACCTTGTAAAATGATGTGAAATGCTGCATCAATGTCTTTATTTTTTCTAGATATTTTTGAACACCAACATGGGGTTTTTCACAATTGTGATTCTTTCTACTCTGGCTGGTAAGTACAAAAAAATTGTATAAAATATAATCTAAATTGCAATCTTTACACATATTAAAAATGTAGGGCATGTTCAACATCAACATAAAACGAAAGCTTGGCTCTTATAGATATACAGGTACCTAGGCTTTGTTTCAACATCAGGAACTGTTTTAGTCTTGATTCCTTGGGTAGTACACCTAAATTAGGGGGACAGAATAAAGGATCCATCACATACACCATTTTCATGCAAATGTGAGTATGCTAGAATCCTCCACAGCCTCTGTGCATTTATAAGGAAGCCAGAATCCACATCTTCTGTGTCTATAGGTTCTATTCTCTATAGGTTTTTCTTTCTTAGCAGGAGACTTGTACATTTTCTAGGCATGTACTGAGCCACAGAAACCTCAAGCAAATACTGAAAAGTCATATGCATGTTTGCTCTGCACACCTAAAGGTTGATTTTTTACAAGTGGTTTTCTATTTTTTTAAGGTCTGGCAGTAAATAAAGATGTCATAATTGAAAGTTTTCAAAGACACAAACCTAGGGAAATTGCAGAGCAGAGTAGTTATTAAACTTGTTACACTTTGGGTGGCAAAAACTCAATCGGACTTGACCCTGAGTATGTTTTTTTTTTCTAGCCATTGTATATACATCAGGAAAGTATGGTGATATCAACAAAGTTTCCACAACTGGTGCTTCATGTACAACAGCCAGACAAGACCGGTTGAGATATTGTGGTAAGTCATTATAATTTTAATGTAATAGATTATATAAGAATAATAATAATGTAAGAGATTAGCTTTTTAAAATTAAATAATTTGCATATTCAATAAAAGATTTAGTGCAAAATACCAATATATATTTTATATTAAATAATAATTTGAAAAGTTTTTACCTTTTAAATTATTTAATTAAATAGAGGTGTTTATATCTATCCAAAAAGAGAGAGGAAAAGGGACAAATTATCATATTATGAGCCAGAAATGTTCTGGCCAATAAAAGCTCAATATTTACGCTTTGTAAAGAAAACCTTTACAAGATTATTATAGGCATTACAAGATTTTGTTCCGCTGGTATCATACGCCGGCGGTGTTACACCGCCTGTTTCCGGAGGTAGATCCGGCTTGCTGGCGCTGCGGGTCCCATTATGGGGACTAATTGGGGACGTGACTCAACAATGATTTCCCCTGAACCTGCTCCACCACTTGCTGGGATTGCCCCTTATGGACCTCCCCAAGTCCGCCCGTAAACTTATTACACATATTTTAGTTGCTGCTCGTACGCTAATCTCCACCAAATGGAAATCCAGACTGCCCCCCTCTATGGAGGATTTGTTTGCTCGTATTCAAGACATACGCCTGATGGAGTACCTCACTGCCGTCCTCGGAAACAGGGTTGCAAAATTTGAACAGATATGGGAACCTTGGGATATCAACTACACCAATCTACAGGTTTTATATGTTGCTGGTTCCAGACGCCACTGTGCTTCCTATCCACCTTTGTTTGTATCCCCCACTTCTTCCCCCCACCCCCCCTCCTATTCCCCTGCTTAGCTTTGTTTTTTCTTTCTGACTCATTTCTTGTTTTCTGTTGTTTATTTATCTGTTGTTTCCGTATTTTTATAGTCTATGGAGTTTGATAGGCTGGTACAGTACAGCCACTGTTTTTACTTACGCCAGAGTTTTATGTACCATTATCGGATGTACCTATCACCCTGTATGCTGTGTTTACCAGATGTTTTGCTGTATAAGCCTGGTTGTTTTTGTATGTGAAATTGTTCAATAAAATCAATGTTCCTTTTGTCAACTTTTAGTTGCAGGAAGGTGTTAAGCAATAGAGAAGTTTAGAGTTTGAGCAATAGCCTAGGTACAGGAAAGTAACTTGCAAAGTGACCCAGATAGCAACAAAATTCTAAACTACCAAAAAAAAAAAAAAAAACAAAAGCAAAAATGGTTTCTATTATAACCTGTAATATCCTACCTATAAATAAAAAACATTTTCTATGCTTTGGGAATTTAGTGTACTTTAGTGAACATGCATCGTCAATGCTAATGCTACAAAAGTGTTTAAAAAAAAATGCTGCGGAATAATTTTCTTGCATTTTACACACTTTCATTTTATTAGATTTGCATATTATTCCCTTAAGCTACATACACACGTGCAATAATTGTCGTTGGAATAGGTCTTTCACGATCCTTTCCAATGACTAAGGACTGCACGATGCATGAATGAGCTGGGAATATTGGTGCAATTTCTATTTAGTTGGGGTATTTAATGGACCTGATTTATTAAAGCTGTCCAAGACTGGAGAGAAATTTTCCCACAGACCACCAGTGGCTGAGCGCTGCCTTAGAGTTTCAGGTGCCATTCTCACCAAATGTACCCAAGATTGCCCATTCTGGGGTGAGCGATGAAGTAATAGTGAGTACAGCTGTAATGGACTACTTGATAGCAAAAGTTTTTGATGAAGTCATTTAGCTGCAGAAAGGTGGGGGAAACAATTCAGTCACATAGAGAAACCAGAGTAGATTAGGGAGTAACCAATGCAGTGCCTCCAGTGTCAGAGGATGGAAGTAGCGTAAGCTTTAGGTTAAAACAAGGGTGCTAGAGGCAGTGGGATGTCAGGAATTTTTCGAGAGAGTTCCTGTAAATTAGTGTCCTATTATTATGGAAGTGTAGGAGATCTTTGACTGTGGTGACAACTTCCTCAAAAATTAAGGTGTTGCAGAAGAGCAGCTTGGTTTAAAATTTGGATTACCCAAAAGGGGAAAAAGAATGAATGGGGGGTATTCCAATATATTTTTTCCTTTTATTGTTATCTAGGAGTGGCGGCTTCAAGAAAATTGGCTCAGAATGACTTGAGACGAATAAATAAATATAAGAGTAAAATCCTCTCAGTGGCTAAAAAGAAGCAGATTGATCCCTGTAATATTGCTGGTATTATGTCTCGGGAATCACGAGCTAGTCAGGATAATATTGTTTTTTTTGCCACCTTATAGCTGCGGGAAGGCAACAGGGAAGTTGAGAGATTGAGCATCGGCGTAGTTAAAGGACAGTTACTTGCAAAGTGACCCAGATAGCCGCAGAATTCTGACAGAGCTACGAACACTTCTTCTTCTTCAAAAAAAGTTTTGGCATACATTTTAACTTTTATTATCTACCCAATAAGTATGAATTATTTGTCTTACCCAGGAACTATGACACCTAATATACAGATTGGAATGAAAGGGAGCTGGGCACTTATTCCAGCAAGTTTGGGTGGGCAATTGCCACTCTTTCTATTTCACATTCCGTCTTTCTAGAATTTTCTTATATGTTTTTACAAAAGAATGGTAATTAAGATCCTACCTAAGAGTTAACCAATTGGCAAGCAGCAGGTCCTCCTGCTGAAACTGCTTTCGGTGTTTCAGAGAACCAATAAAGGTAGACAAACTTTTTACCCCTGTAATTAACGGGTTCAAAAGCTCTTCCTTTGAGGGAGTGGATTGCTTTTTTTTTTCTTGTGTAAGTTATTAAATTGTTTTGAGAACTGGAGTCATAGTCCAGGATTAAAAACATTTGCTAGCAAATGACTGAAGAAATCCATTTCAGGGTTGCAGGATCACCCAGTCTCAATGATGAAAGTGTATCCTCTCCAGCCTTGGAGAGCTTTATTACCGGTAATTAAGACCCATAGAGGCTAAGTTCTGTGACAGTGAATGTTTTGATAATTTTGTTGTATGAAAGAAGGTTTTAAAATAATCTATGATACATTGTGATATAAAGCTAGTTAATAAAAAATTTATAAAGGCTGTGGCCATAAATTTCCATTGCTTTTGTGCGTTTCATTTTTTAGTGTTAAGAATATTTTTGGCTATAATGCTATCCAAAGTTCCTATGATGTAATCACATTAAACATTTCCTACACCGATTTTTAACCCTACATTTTACAAACTTTCGTTGCATTTTCCATAACAATAAAAACTGACATCATTTAATCTTTTTCTTGTTATCCAGGAGTGGCAGCTTCAAAAAAATTGGCTCAGAATGACTTAGGACGGATAAATAAATATAAGAGTAAAATCCTCTCAGTGGCTAAAAAGAAGCAGATTGATCCCTGTAATATTGCTGGTATTATGTCTCGGGAATCACGTGGTGGAAACGTTCTGAAAAATGGTTGGGGTGATGGTGGCAATGGCTTTGGCTTGATGCAGGTACTGGGAATATGTTTATATATAGAACATAAGCATAAAGCACTGCCGTCATTATTCCATATCTTTACATGATACACACAGTATGTTATTTGTAAATAAAATACAAGGCATGTTTGAATTCCGTGTTCACTGTAAATGAATAAGTCTATAAAGACTAAGGTGTTATAATACATTTACAAGGTTTCATATTTTCCAACAAAGAAAGAGATTTCTATTACAGTATCCCACAGAAATAGTAGCACATTTTATTTGCTGGAATTTTTGCATCCACAGAATACAAGTACATAGGCACGGAGGAAGGGTGTGAGTTTATGCTGTATTTGGTAATCTGACAAAAGGTGGGACTGCTCAAAATGGTTTTTGAATGTACCCGTTTTCAAAAGAAATTAGAATTCACAACCAAAAGCAAGGCATGCTACACTTTTTTGGGGGAGCCCTACTCCTTTAAATAACATATTTATTATGTGTTTGTGTCACAGATCATATCTAAACACTTTCCTCCTAGGACATTGCTAGATTGCAGCAATGTGGACGCATACATAAAACATGATACTCAATAAGAAATAATAAAGGTGCGGCTGCAGTGATTGCAATATTGTAGTGCATGACTTTTTTTGCATTCATTAAATCTGTTTATAAACCTTGTCCTTTTTTTTACAGGTTGACAAAAGGTACCACAAAATACGGGGAGCCTGGAATAGTGAAGAACACATTGCCCAGGCAACAGATATTTTCATTTCAATGTACAATCTAATCCAGAAAAAATTTCCAGGGCAATCTAAAGAAAAAATACTTAAAGGTAAAAACCCTGTTTAAAACAAAATCTCTATTAAATGCATTATCCTTATTTTTTTCACCATGGTATTATACACATTAGTAATTCACAGACATATCTCCTGTTTTTGTTTTATAAGAGCTAGGTAAGTATTGGCAGCAATCCTATCCACCGGAAATGCAGTGTAGAGATCTGGCGGTTAAGTTACTTTAGTGACAAATGAATATTGGCAATAGTCTGTTATTTTTATAATTATAGTCTTTTCAGTTTTTCAGGTTTGCAAAACCTTAAAAAAAAAAATAATGATGTTAAAATGATTATATTGTTTTTAGGACATGCCCACATTCCTATTTTTAATCATTTTACACTTGTAAAATGTACACCAACCCCATCTTTAAATTCCATGAGGAATCGCACAATACTGCCAGCCAGTTACACTATATATAGTTAATACATATAATAGAAATACTGAGTATATGGATCCTTTTTTTCTATTTCACATGTTTGTAACGTCTAAATTTTAGAAAAAGTGAGAGTGATTGGGATCAGGTGTTTGAAAAGAGTATTCTGCCAATGGGAATCAATGATGCAATCTCCTCAGGTGGCATTATAGTTTACCCAAACTCCAGTCACCATCACTTTGCTGAACAGTTTGGTCTCCATGTAAATATGGAGAAAATGTGAACATAACATGCCTATTACATAGACATGCAGAATAGAAAAAATGACTTGTTATACTGGATAATTTCATTGTATGTAAGTACTGCAAATAGTATATAATATTGATCATAAGAAAACGGCCTATTAAGGAGCACCACATTATATAAATTATGTGGCACCACATAATTTATATAAATTATGTGGTGCTTGGAGCACCTGGGAAACCCTTCAGCCTGTTCGACATATAAACCATGGAGTTTAATGCACTGTTGCTATCTGTGCAGCAGACTGCAAAAAAATCCCTGTGTCACTGTATTACATTACTGAAAGAGAAAAGACAACATTAAAATAAAATGAGTAGTTTATTCATTTAAGGTAATAGCCTTCACAGGTACATTAGCCTACATGTTAGGAGGCAAGGGTCATGACTAGGTGCAATGGGCCATACCCAGCAAAAGATAAAAACACTCTGAGCTCCAGGTTTACATAAAGCCAACAGATACACCTAAAGCTGCGTACACACCTGCAATTTTTCTCGTTGGAAAGGATCTTTCACGATCCTTTCCAACGAGAAAAGACTGCACGATGCATGAACGATGCTGTACATACAGCACCGTTCATGCTCTATGGAGAGGGGAGGGGGAGAGCAACGGAGCGGCACCCTGCTGCGCGCTCTCCCCTTCCCTTTCATTAGGATCGGTCGTCGTCCATCGTCCATGGATCCGCCAGGACGGTCGTCGGACGATGGACGACGACCGACTGTACACACGGCAGATTTTCGCCCGATAATTGGCCGATACCGATTATCGGGCGAGAAAAATTTGCCGTGTGTACGCAGCTTAACATTCCAGTCATCTGGGGTGATTTGTTTATGCTATCTAAAAGGCAGAGGACTTGAAAAAGTTTACATGGCCTGCTCCTACCCACCCATGATGTCTCCCTGTGCCCATTGAGATGCATAATAAATCAAAAGCCTAAGAAGCAAGCATAAAAGTTCAGAATTAGCTGACTGAATGGAATATTGCACTGATGAGTTATCTAAGAGTGTATAAAAAAAGCAGTTTTAACAAAGTAGATATACAAAATTCTGCCTTTATGGAAGAAGGTCGTTCTGGTCTCACAGACCTATTACATTCAGTGATTATATGGTGATCTTTAATAATGCAATTACCATACACTGGTCTAACATAGTATGCACATTCTAACTGTTGTACACTTCATACAGGAGCTATTGCTGCATACAATGCCGGTAGTGGAAATGTGAGGAACATAAATGATGTTGACAGTCGCACCACTGGAAGAGATTATGCCAATGATGTTGTTGGACGATCACAGTTCTTCAAAGCTAATGGATATTAAGTAAAGCCTCTATTACAGCATATTATTTGAAAAGAAATTCGGCTTTTTGGCAAATAAATACAGCTTCACTAAAACATAGAATATGTCATACTGTCAGTGCTTCATTTTACATTTTTATTTTCTAAATGTATTCTCCAGATCTTTGTACATTCCTTACAGTGTAATCATATTGTCTCTGATAATTCTAATACTTTTTTGCCTTTTCTAACTTTATGTATTTTTAATATGCTGGTTAGCAAAACAAAAATAAAAATGAAATCTATGTAAGCAGTCATGACTAAGTGCCTTTATTTATGAATATGTATTATCCTATAATAATATAGGATGAGTAAATATAAGAGTTCGGGGAGGGGGTCATTGAAAGAGTAAGAATAGCCTGTGGCAAACATCGAAAAAATTCACCCCTTGTTTCCAGAGAAAAAAAAGCAGTTTTCCCAGAAACAGACTCTAAATGCAGACCCATGCAGAAAAAGTCCAGTGCAAATACCCAATAACAGGCCTCGGTGTAGTTTTTCAGTGTACGCCTCAGTACTTAATACAGACCCCCAAAGACAGGTCCTAGGACAGGACCCCAATGACATGCCTCAGGACAGACCCTTCCCCATCCC
>NC_092858.1:68802561-68805039 GCF_032062135.1 Pyxicephalus adspersus | reverse complement strand
TAGATTAGCCCATTGGAATGCATGGGCTTTAAAAGCCTCAGGTTAAACCCTGGGGGAACAGTCCATGTAGACTTAGCCTTAGGCTGCAGAATATAACACGCAGCAATGACGTCACTGTACACGCCCCTCAGGCAGATAACTGTCACAGCTATTTCCTGATAGACACGCCCCCTTCCCTCCCTTTGCTAAGTAAAGCAGAAGACTTTCAGTTTCTAAAGTGCTAGGAATACACTGGATGCATGGAATGTCTGCTTCTCCTCCTTACACACAAATCAGCAACTAAGTGTAAGTAATAGAGACTAATTATAATTAGATTCACAGATATGTTAGTGTCAGTTGTTGTGTACATAATGTATATACCAAGATACTCTCACACATATTCATAGCATAGTCCCTATTGAATGTACAGGGCTGCATAATATGTTGGCTCCATATAAATCCTGTTTATTAATAATAATAAAATTATTAATAATAATAATAATATTAATAATAATATTTGAGCTACACATCATTTTCACACAAGCAGATCTGCTGCCAATTTTATGCTTAACTTATCTTTCAGAGGCACCTTCCCTGCAATACAGCACTAAAGCTACGTACACACGTATTGGCTCAGGGCCAATATCGGACGAAAATCTGGCGTGTGTACAGCGCCAGTCGTCCATCGTCAGAATGACCGTCCTGGCGGATCCACGAGCGATGGACGAATAACGATTCTAATGCAAGGGAAGGGAGAGAGCGTGCAGCAGGGTGCCGCTCCATTGTAGTCCCCCTCCCCTCTTTATAGAGCAGAACGGTGCTGTATGTACAGCACTCGTTCATGCATCGTGCAGTGCTTAGTTGTTGGAAAAGATTGTGAAAGATCCTTTCGAATGACTATTATAGCACGTGTTGTCAGCTTAATGAGCAGCTCAGACACAGAGAAAGATGACTAAAGAATATGATTTTTGCAATACAATTTTTATTACTTTTTTTAGTGACAAGTTTGTGTTGAACATTATTATCTAAACCTAACTGCACAGGTTTGTGCACTGTACAGATGTTTGAGCTGCTCATTTTTTGCCCTCCCTAGTTCCCTGGTAATGTGAACCCCCTTCAAAAAATGTTGATTATATTTTAAAATAAAACCTAACCAACTTAATTTTATGACAAGTAATGTCATCACTTGGTATCTGTGCTTATCAGGCAGATAATGACTGTTGGGAGTGGTTGGTAAGATCCTGTACATAGCTTCCCCTAAACATCTCCTTGGTATACCTTTAGCCCCTTAGCATGTACTGGTCAATGTTAGTTGCCCCGATATCCAGCTATCCCAGATTCCCCTGTGCTAGCTGGGACTGAATGGACTACTGCAAGCCTGTGCTGGAGTTACTTCATCCCAGCCCTAAAGTTTTACTTTAAAGAGGAACTAAACTGAAAAGTGCCTAAAACAAAAACAAAACGAGATCTGGTGACGTAGGTTGAAAAAGATACTAGCTGAACTCTCTGCGCATGCGTGAGATCAGTATCCTGGAAGGCTATGCGCTCCCATTCATTCCCGAACACCTAGGCGATCAAGAATTAGGGGGTGGGACTGCACTTAAAAAAACCTAAATGATTGGAATTGTTACTTAAACTAAAAGGGTTGTCTACCCTTTTACGTAAAGTGAAATTTCTGAGTTTAGGTACCCTTTAAGTAAGGCAGTGTATTGCAGTGCTATTTATTATAAATTACACCCTAAAACACTGAGCTTCCTCTTAAACTAAGATTCATTGTACAAATGTTTAGACATATAGGCAAACTGCACAGCTGTTGTGGGAATCTGAAACGGCCCTAATGATGGTCATACAAGCAAATCAAAGCTATTAATGATATATTAGATTAAAAAGTTATATATTAGACTAAAAAGTAAAAAATGCTTACTCTAAACTCCATTTTAAGTGTGTGTTCAAGTTGTTTAGATATATATGCCTAAGACTTTTTTTAATTAAAAATATGATAATGTCATGTTCTTGTTGTTACAGGAATTATTGAAAAGCCACCATGTCATGTGAGTATTCATTCATTTCATTAAAGAGTACCTAAACTCAGAATTTTTACTTTACATAAAAGGGTAGACAACCCTTTGTTTGTTTGTTTGTGTTTTTTTAAGTGCAGCACCCTTTTTTAAAAAAAGGGTGCAGCACCACCCTCTTAATTCTTAAACGCCTAGCCGATCAAGAATCAATGGGAGCGCAGAACCTCCCAGGATAATTACGTCACACATCCCGGGAGGCTCTTTGCTGCTCTTTTCTCGCCAGACAGTGGGAGATGGGGTAACATAGGAAGAAAAACCCGGAAGAACAGAGGAGAAGATGGTGGCGCCCGGCACTTCCTCTGCAACGGGGCAAAAACAGATATCGGGACAACGCGGGACCTGATGGAGGAAACCTCCAGACGGATAGACTGATCTGCGGGATTGAGGGTAAGTGTGGTTGTATTGTTTTGGGTTTACTGCC
>NC_092858.1:68746037-68801453 GCF_032062135.1 Pyxicephalus adspersus | reverse complement strand
TATAAAATATAAGAATAGTTTTTAAACTGTAACTTGTCTTTTCTAGCCTCATATGGCGATCTTAATCAAATTCCTACCACCGGTGCCTCACTTGAAACTGGCCGTCAAGATGGGCAAAATATTTCTGGTAAGCACAAGCACTTTACTATATACTAATACAACCAGTTCAACTTTTATCCCTGCACCTTTCCTATCCTATTTTGTTCATGTTTATTGGGCAATAACTTTGTTAGTACATAAGATAAAAAGTAATGCATATCTCCTTTTTTCTACAAACAGGACTTTCTTTTGGTGGTATTGTCTTACAAAAATGGGTTTAACTTATGCAACCCATAACAAAAAAATGTAATAAACTTAGAAAAAAGTTTTTTGTTTTGTTTTTTTAAATGTTGCTCTTTTTTTAATATAACACTAAAAAAACACCTATGTCCAAGTTGAATAAAATATTTAAAAAAGTAAACTATTATTGAATAGAAAAATTTATTAGAAAAAAAAAATAGGACAATGATTCTTAAAGGGGAAAGAGAAAGAAAGTATTTAGGGATAACCCTTTTATACAAAGTAACATTATCTATTTTATTTTTTCCTTAAGACACCTTTTTAAGGAGGGAAGCCCCTCCTTTTCTTTTTTTACCGCCTTTTGCTGCAGTGGTATAGACTGAATGGGAGCACATAGCCTCCTTGGATAGCTATGTCACATATCCCAGGAGGGTTATGGCTACTGGGGCATGCACAGAAGGGGCTTTTCCTGCAATGGGAAAGAAAATGCAGATCTCAAGCATGTACAGTGAGATCTGCAAACAATGTCTCTCCAGGGTTCTGTAGTGGAAAAAAGAGTTGCAGGTAAAGCCCTGACCGTCACAGGGGAGCATAAAGATTGTTTGAGGGTGGTTACAGCTAGGCCTTGAGTGAGTGAATGTAAAAAAATTAAAAGCTGTGTAGTTCTCCAAAAATGTAATTTGTAAATAGATCAACCCTAATATATAAAGTGAATCTCTCTCACAACTCCTTCCGTACCCAATCTCAGAAATACCTGGTCCTCCATGGCACAAGGAATTGTGGGATTACCTAAAATCAGCAGAAGGGGTGAGGGAGATGGTGATAGTTTTGATTCAAAGAAGTGTTTCTCATATTACCCTGGTGGCATATTATAAACAGTTTGAAGAAATTGTTAGCTGAGTCATTGATAGGAGAACCCATACCATATGCGAGGCTAAATAATACAAAGAGATATTTGGTACTCCCAGTCCACCTTCACTTTTTGCACAGAACAATAGGTTTCTACCAAGTCGGTGACTGTCACAGATCCCCGCAGGTCCAGATCATCTGTGCCTCCTTCTTGCTCACCTCACCCTGCTTGTAGTCCCCTGCTGCCAGCACCATTCCTGCCTCTGGATCCAACACTCTTCTTACTTCTTGGTTCAGGTCAGGTGATTCTCTGTCAGCTGCCCCCTTGCCTCAGAGAACCAGGGTATTCTGCAGACGCACCACCCCTGCTGGCAAACATCTGAATAACACCTGAGACTATCTCAGCAACAGCACTCCCTCTGCTGGTGGGATTGGTGTCTGCGGCTCACATGATCTACACCCATCACCTGGCATTCCCTTCCTAAGCAAGTGACCTGGCATTAGGACGTTGCCTGAACAAGGAGTACCTTTGGCTCTGCTTCCAGTTACCTGTTTGTCGATTTCTCTTGCTTCTGATTCCTTGTGTACCCACTTCGTCTTGATCTTTGATTACTCCTGATTGCTGCCTTCCCTGACTATTGGCCTGACCTTGACTACTCCTGATCGCTGCCTACCCTGACCTTTTGGCTCGTTTGACTACTCTTTTGGATTTTCCTCTACATTACATTTTGGTTCCTGCTTGTTAGCAGTCACCTGCCTTGGCGGGCACGGGGGGGAGCGCAACCTGGCAGTAGCTTGCCGCATAACAACCTCACCTCCAGAGGCTCTGGAGAAGACCAAGCTACTGCTTAGACCCTGCGCTCCATCCACGTCTCCACCCACTGGGTTGGTGACACAATGGATCCACCACTTGGCCTTGTGGAGCTGTGACAGTGACCCTTTCTACCCCAAATGAAGCATAACAGCTTGGAGTGTATCACCTTAAAAAAGGAATTAAGAATAACGTTTTTTACAGCCTGCAATAAATATAATATTATTAATAATTTGGTGTGTTAGGCAATTTAATATAACTTTTGGAAGTTAGATTATGTGTATTGCATTGTGAAAGGAGGCAATAAAGCAAAACCATTGTTTTAGCACTACAAAACACAACATATCATGCATATGTGATGAATACATAGGGCTGGCCCATGTAAGAACTATCCACAAAAGTTTTTAACTAGAACTAACTAGACTAGAACTAGATTGCTCAAATCAAAGTGTTCTTTATCTGAAAACAGTACATATTCTCTATAACAACTAGTTTAGTTATTTTTCCATGGATGTCTTTATATTTTCAAAGCTGCATCTTCGCCTTAAATGCTGGTCAAAATGTTAACTTTTTTTTTTTTTGCTAAAGGGATAACCGCATCTGAAAGACTGGCAGAAACAGATCTGCAAAGGGTGAACCATTACCACTCAAAGATTGAATCTGTGTCAAAGAGAACCGGTGTGGATGCAGCTATAATTGCAGCAATCATGTCTCGTGAATCCCGTGCTGGGAATGCTTTAGACCCCAATAAATGGGGTGATCATGGCAATGCTTTTGGGCTGATGCAGGTAATTTAAGTCTGTATTTATCCTTAATCCTCCATTCATTTAGGGTGAAAGTAATAAGCAGCAATGCTGTTGAATCCCTTAGACCAGACAAGCATAACCACTACACAATGGGAGAGGGGTGCAGTACATATCGGCTCCAAAATAATGCAGCTTTCTTCAGCTTAATTCAAGCAAAACATAAATGTAAGAAAGTGCAGAGTTCTCAGAGACCAAGGTACCATTCTCTGCATTTCAGTTTTAGCATTAATGCTACAGTCCATAAATCAAATGAACAGCTTCCCATTTAAAGAAATCCAGCTCCTTAACAGAGCTCAAAATTCAGGCGTGTCTGTTGCCTACCTGCTGCCATTCCACTTCACTTCCCAAACTTGACAGCACACTTGTGCTAC
This sequence comes from Pyxicephalus adspersus, assembly GCF_032062135.1. Classification (NCBI taxonomy): domain Eukaryota; kingdom Metazoa; phylum Chordata; class Amphibia; order Anura; family Pyxicephalidae; genus Pyxicephalus; species Pyxicephalus adspersus. Next base: position 68,798,337 of record NC_092858.1, on the reverse strand, counting down.
ACCTCATGCCTGGCTGTAACCAAACTCAAAAGGTGAAATGGGAAGGCCCACCCAGTCCCATCCTTCCTGTTCCAGAATCCAGAGCCTTTAAACAAATTAAAAAAGAGCAACCCAATGAGAGTTGCTCTCTGCAAAGTTACTGATTCTGGACTTTTTCCCAAATGACCCCATTTTTTTTTAAAGAGCTGGTGCTCTATATGAGGGGGAAACATATCTTCTATTCAGTACCCATCCCACTCTGTCCTGTACAATGACTATAGGCAGTTTGTCATAAGTTTAGTTTTAAAGTCTATGCATTTTGTCTGCCTGGTTAGTGTACACAAACCCTTTAATTTACTTTCAGTCATTGTATTTCTTATTTTATTCTAAAGTTTCTATGTATAGTTGTGTTCATGAACCTAAAATGGTAAATACTAGTTTATACAAAATAACATTCTTTTTTATTATTTTCTATAACTGACAGATTGACAAAAGATGGCATTCTCCCCGAGGAGCATGGGACAGTGAAGAGCATATTTTACAGGCAACAGAAATACTGTGCTCTATGTATTCATCAATCAGGCAAAAATTCCCAAGCTGGTCAGCCAGCCAAGTTATGAAAGGTAATCATACACAAAAACAAATATTAAATGTACAATCCATTGAGATGCAATACCTAAAATTAGCCAACATACTGTATGTATAAAAATAAATAANACCTTAAACTTATCTCGTTAGGTTAGATATAGGAGCTGCCATTGTTTTTTTTAAAGCACTGGTCTCCATTATTCTTAGTTTTTCCAATGACCTAGGAATAGCATTTGTTGTCACTTTATATTTTGGTATTACAAACAATTAGTGCTATCATGATTTTGGATGCAATACCTGGGAAAGTACCCTGCATGCATTATTCTTCAACTATCCATCAGATATCTTCACGCACTGTACAATGGACTAAAAAGCAAATCGGTCACTAACTGGTAAATTTGGCTCTGCAGAAGCACATACCTTTCCTGTAGTCCCTAGCCTCTCATTTAGCCATCAGGCATTTTGGATATATTGGGGCAGTTGACTTATTCTACTTGCTCTTATGTGACAGTGCGCTGGCTGGTTCTTGGTGATTGTCCCAGTACTGTCACATGGGTGCAGAAAACCAGTCCTGGGAAAGATTGTCTTAAAGAGTGAACTTTAATTTTAAGAAATTTAGGACAGGAAAATGTATGTGTTAAGAAGTGGGGCATTAACCTGAACCTACATCTTTATTCTGCATAGACAAGATACAGGTCTGCTTTGAGAACTTTTTGTTATACATTCAGAGATTAAGTTATAAAACTTTTCGAAAAAACATAAGATTAAAAAAAAAGTTATGCAGCTCATGTAATTTATACAAAAAAAAAAAATCACCCGCAACTGTAAACTATACTAGTACTCATTTTAAACTTTAAAACTCTGATACATGACAGTGTCAAATGTGTGTACAATTTACCTTCTTTGTGTTGTAGGTGCGATTGCAGCATACAATGCTGGTCCTGGGAACATCAACAGTTTTGATTCTATCGACAGTTGTACTACTGGCAAGGATTATTCTAATGATGTAGTTGCACGGGCAAAGTTTTACAAGCGATATGAATTTTCAAACCTACAATATTAGGAATTAGATTTAATGTTATCTCAGCACGACGTATAAATAAACATCATAAATATACATCATGTATTGTACTCTATTAAAAATATAACTTCATATAAAAATACAGTGATAGAATAGCAATCTCAATATGACAACACACAGAGTAAAGAGATGTATAATATTAGAGATTACAGAAAGCTCTGTATGCATACTTTTTTTACATTACAACTTCAATACAAGTATGGGGTGAAGTTATAGCAGGACATGGTAATCTGCATTACGAGGTGACCACCTACAACATAAATACTAGTTTACACATGCCAGTTTTTAGATAATTTCAACAATTGCACAGATTAAGGCTACCTACTACCAACAGGTTCAGAATCCTAAAACAAAAAAGTGTGCTGCCTTATATCGCAAATGGTAAAAATGCAGCATGTGTTTGTGTGTATACCATGTAAATGTCCTGTAAACATAGTTTGGATCATCTGGCCATTTGACCCTTGCTATTTTGTAGTCATACAATATCATAGCTAGGCCAGACTTTGTTACATTTCTGCATGTGTCTGTATTTCTGTATGTGCCCAAATTAACAATCTTTTTTCACAAAAGAAAATCCATTGACAACGAAGCACTTCAAAAATGTGATTTTTGGCTTATAAAATCAGTTTATTCTTTTATCAAGCAAATATTTTGTGTGATGAACCATGTTGCAAATACTTCTAATTGCACCTATTAACCTTTCTTTTAATCTTCTTCCTAAAAATTCTAGTAACATGGCCTATAAAAAGGTTGTAATTACTATAAGCTGCTATATACTTTGTGAAAATATACAACAAATAAAAAGCCATTGTGGTAAAATCAAATATGTAATGCCAAATTCAGAAGATATTTTGTATCAAATACTTCAGGTTCTCCTTCCAAGGTTTTTTTTTTACATTGGAAGGGGATTGAAGGGCTGGATAAAGCTGTAAATAAATGTTGTATGTTTGCAGCTTTTTTTTTTTGTTTCAATCATTATTATTGAAGTTTTACTCTTTTACAACAGATGGACAAGAAAAAATAAAATAAATACAATACAATATCAACAGAAATATGTTTCTTCTAAACTTTTCAAAGGACAAAATAAGTGAGAAAAGGAACGGGGGGACCTTGGAGTGTTACATACCATTATATGGGCTAAAAAAATTCAGGTAGTGTTCAAGAAAAACAATAACATTGTATAACAAACATATATATGTATAACAAGACCATTGGACTTTATATGGTCTTGGTTGCATTACAATGGGTGTATTATTTCTTTTATGAAGAATTTACCTCCTGGGCTAGGCAATATCAAAAATAATATCTGTCTCTCTCAGTTTATATATGCAAAATGGAATGCTTCCCACATTTGTGTGTCTCCCCGCTCATACTGCTATTCCCTCAAATGTACCTCAGTGCAAATGGTAGGAAATTTCTGAAATTTAGAGGAATAGCTGCCTGACATAAAGCCACAAAACAAACAATTATTATTATTATAATATTAAACAGGAATAATATAGCGCCAACATATTACGCAGAGCTGTAAATAGGGGTTGCAAATGACAAACGAATACAGACAGTGACACAGGAGGAGAGGACCCTGCCCCGAAGAGCTTAAATGAGAGGGCAGAATCAAAGGTGACACCAAGTCACCACCTGTGGCTTCATCACTTCTTTCCCACGTTTTGTGTGTACCAGAACAGTGGAGGCATCATGGGCAGTACTCATCAGGCACACATCTCTCTTGTCACGCCATCTCAGGACCATCATCTTTCCTTTCTGCCAGGCAACAGTTTCTCCTGTCTTCAGCTTTCCTTTTGCAAACAATGATTGCAAGTTGTGCCGGTTAGCCCTAATGGTTCCATAGGCATCTGTTCTGTGTTGCAGAAGGAACTCATAAAGCTCAGGAGATGTGTAGAAATTGTCAGTTATGACACAATAGCCCTGACCTAGCAATGGCTCATGGAGGGATAGCACTAAAGATGTTGCCAATCCATAATGGCTGTATCTGGGGTTGAACTGTGTCCCTTTTCCAGTGTATAGCACCATATTCCAGATGTTGCCAGATGAGGATTCACACAGCATATAGGTCTTCACGCCAAATCGTGCCCCCTTTGACGCAATGTAGTGCACCCAGCTGAGCTTCCCCTTGTAAGCCATTAGACTTTCCTCAATGCTGACATCTCTTTCTGGCACATAGGTTGGCTGGAAATTTTGTAGAATCATCTGAGACACTTCCCAAATGTTCTTCAGTTTTGGTGCAGGATGGGTAAACTCATCAAAAAAGTGGTATTCTGGCATGACTATGCCAAAGAATGGAGTGGCAATCATTTTGTTCTTGGACCAGTAACACTTCTGCACGGATTTGCCCACAACTCCCTGCAGGATCACCAAGCCCAAAAACAGCCAAATGTCATCCTTGGTCACAGGTTACCACTTTCTGCTTCTTGCAAACCTCAGGTGTGGAGCACCTCGTTGTTGTCCAGCGTACCTGCATAAAACAAAATAAAAATTGTATTTTAGGATATGTTCTTTAATAGTGTGAAGGTTGCAAGTAATAAGTTAGCAAACACACAGCAGCATACATGTTGGCATAAAAAAGAAAATTAAAACGTTAGCACAGAGCAGCACACATGTTGGCATAAAAAAATTTCAAAAAGTTATCAAACACAGAGCAGCATACATGTTGGCATAAAAAAAAATTAGCAAAAAATTTTAGAAAGTTAGCAAACACAAGAGCGGCTTACCTGTTTGTCTCCGCAACAATTTTTTCGATAACTTCATTGGTCAAAAACAACTTCAGGTATGCCAGGGGGTCGTCGCATTCAGCCTCAATTTTCATCCCAGGTGCGCCGGTGAATGGAAATCTTGGCGGTGCTGCCTGGTCCACATCAAGGTCAATAGGACACCATGTGCGCACAGCACTCGCTGCTTTCAAATTCCCCCAAAACAGCGCTTGCGCTGGCGAGATGCCTTTTGGATGCCATGCAGTCTCTAGCAATCAGTCAGGAACATCAAGGTCAAAGACAAAGTGATGAAATGACACATTCAGGAAGTGATCAAAAAGTCATCAAAAGGTCAGATCAAGGTCAGGGCTAATAGTGGGCAAAATGTAAATCAGGGCACTGGGCAATGATGCTTGGTGCACTAAAATGTATTTTTATACTTTTATTTTGTGTTTTTCTGTGTATTTTACTATAAAAAAAAATTAAAAGCAGATTACCGACAGAGAGGCGCCCAAGTATCACAGCGAGATCGTCTGATCGCCGCTGGAGCGTGGGGCTGAGGTAAGGGGGACCCCCAAACTTACCTCGAGTGTGACTCGGGGTTACTGCTTTTTGCATAGTTTTCCCATCCCGAGTCACACTCGGGATTACCGCTAGGGGGGTTAAAGCCCTCCCGTGTACTTAAACAGATGAAAAAGATGTTATAAAAACTTGAAATGGTACTATAGCATTTCACATTTGGAATTTTCCATTAATATTTATTGTATATATTATTTATAATATTATATATATATATATTTATTATATACTAAAGAAACCCAAAAGTTTACAAAAATACCTGGCCACGTCCAATTTGGTAGAGTTAATGGGCCTGATTTATTAAAGCTCTCCAAAGCTGGAGAAGATACTTTCATTAGTGAAGCTGTGTGATCCCGCAAACCTGAATAGATCTGATCCCTAATTTAAAATTTTGCTGATAAATAGCAAATGACTTTTAAGAAATCTATTCAAGGTTTGCCGGATCACCCAGATTCACTAATGAAAGTGTATATTCTCCAGCCTTGGAGAGCTTTAATAAATTAGGCCCATTGACTTATAATGGAAGAAGCCATGTTTGCCTCTACATTCTACAAATTCAATTATATTGAAAACAAACCAAAGTTTTTGATCTGTTTGATCCAGATGTCACATAAACCTATTATAAAAATAAAAAACCGTAGGAGGATTCATAAGATTTCAATAATGCAAATAAATGTGCAATAAAAGAGTCTCCCCTGATGCATGCTGGTGTCACGGGGTGTGCAGATCATCACAGCGGATGGAATGCAAGCTGGACATAAAATACCCCACATCCACTTCCAATAAGGTACAGGAAACATGGCTTTGCGCCCCATGTGACACAGAGACATACATAAATAAGTAAGAAATGTCTATGCAGGAAAAGAGCAAGTATTATTTCACATATCAAATTACATACAACTAATAATTAAACTATATACATATCTTTTTTATACAGGTCAACAATGAAAATCAATTGCTGTATATTATCAATTACAACATAATTGGATAAACACACATTAAATCAAATATAGTGTAATGAATCATTGCCATGGTTTCACATTGGGCCATGGCAGCCAGCCTGATATACATATATCCCAGCACCAAGCTGTTCAGTGTGAGACATGCAGGGCTACTATTTCAAGAAAAGAGGGGATTACAAGAAATAGAAACTGAAAGAGAAATACTTAGGTTATTATTGATGTTAAATTGATTTCTAAAGGGCAAGGTCTCACTCTTTGTCATGCTGAGGCATGCAGAGCTATTTTTTTTTTTGGTGTATGTTTAAAAAAGAGGGGTTTACAAGAAATAGAAACTGAAAGACGTACTTACAAGTAGAAAATATAAAGAAAAGCTTAAAGGGCATAAATATGTATGTGTTATAATGTGTTGTAAATTATATATGTAAAACTAATATCTATTGAATCAAAATACTTTTTTTTACTCACCTAAGTAACCTAAAAGATAACTGAACTCTGTTAGCACAGCATACAAAATTTAAAGAAGAATGTTAGCTGTCTCTGACAATGTCTTGTCTGTTAGAACATGGAGGCAGTCTGAATAGATTAAACTAATAAATCTAATGATATTCTATGACTTGTCCGAAGTTTATTAGGCGTCAAATAGATTATGATGGTTCGGAAAACACCCGGTATCCACAATCTGGTTTTGATTAGTTTTCCCAGCAATTGAGGATTACACCTGTTTTTGGATGCTGTGGCCTAGTGTTCCAAAGCCTTGGAGGGAAAGTGCTGGATGGAGTGTATTCCCTAGCCAAAGATATTACACGTTTTAAGGATCATGAAATGTTTTGTATTAGCTGGCTTTTCATATTGGTTTGTGGAATGCGGGATTATTAGGGTCCTAGAGCCTGACCAAGGAAAAGTGTGGAAGACCAAGTGTGTCCTGCTCTAGTTAGTCAGTGATATGAGTGAGCCAGCTAGTTGCTCAAGCCAAGCCAACATTTTTTTTGGGGGGGGCTGAATTTGCTACATTAAAGATACAGGCCAGATCCTGCATTGAATTTTAACTGTGCCTCTCATGTTTGGACCATTCTGACACCCTGTTGCTACAGGCGATCCCACATATAGTAGAAGATGCTGGCACCTAATTTCTGAAGACTGCAGTGCTTGAAATTATAGAGACATTTAAAGAGATAGAACCCCTTTTTCCAGCCCAAAATGATTACTGAAGGAGTTGCTGGCGTTGCACCATGGAAGAAGTCCTTATGCAACTCCTTATTGCAAACGCTGCACAACAGCAGGCTGATGCAGCACAATGAGAGACGAATGCTCAGCTTATACTGACTGCTCCACAAGGAACCAACCAGTTGCTGGCAGCCCAGAGGTGGAAGTAACCATAACTGCAGAATGTGATTAAAAAAACATCAATTAAGTTTTGCAGCAGCAGTCAGCCCCGCATATAAAGGCACTCTCAATGACCTCTGGGATCCCTGGTTCTACCAGGCCAGCCATTTTCTTAAAAAAAAATGACACTTGCAGAATGATGTAGAGGCCTTCCCCCATACATTTGAGCAGACTGCTGAAAGGGAAGCCTGGTCCACAAAAAAGAGCAAATCTGTCATGTTAACATAATTAAGACCAGGAAGGATCAAGATTCTTTTTTTCCCCAAGGCAGGGACCAGAACCTTTTCCAGTAAACATCTGGTGTTAGTTCATATTTAGCAACTATAGCATCTTTTATAGCCTTGTAGTCATGATCCAGCTCAAGTGGCAATGTTGCATCTCAACTCTGGGTCAGATAGCGTCCCTCTTCTCCCGGGGCAAATGGCTCTAATGGCAATTTTTTTTTCATACAACTACCGGTATGTCTTTGTCCATAACTAGAAATTTAAGATCTCTCACCAGGGAATCTCTCTGCTCTGGGGAAATGGACGCCTGTCCTTGACGCTGTGAATGGAGTTTGGCCATCTCCAGTTCATGCAGACAGGAAGTCATTCTGGAGGGCACTACCACTCTGCTGCTTACCTCACAGCCTGACGCTCCTCTGCCTACCCATCGGCCTAGCAAGCTGGAGAATAAGCTGAAGGCAAAGTGTTGGATCATCAGAGACCAGCAAACGCAAATCAGCCTCAAAAGGCAGCATCTGGTTGTCCAGTTGATCCCCTTGGACATCTGTTCACATTCTCGAGTGAGGAAGACTGTTACTCCTCTGGCACATTAGTGGTTGCTTCTCTTGGGGTCACAGACCTTCAGTACAGAATCAATCATTTAACCCTTCACTAATGCTCTAATTAGGAACAGATCTCAGCAAACTACTAGAAGATGTAATCTGCCAGACTGGGTAGTTATGGGTACAATGACAAGAGATGTCGGCGGATGCACAAGGCTATCTCCGACTATTTCGCATCCTCAGAAATTTACTAGTGCATTGATGAATTATCACAGGTACCCAAAATACCTCAATCTGGGCACATGAAAATACCTATAAGCAGTACACAAACTGAGATCATACTGCTGCCATCAGTATGTGATTAATGCCCTCTCGGCTCAGCTGGATGTTCTGGTTTCCTCCCACATTCCAAAAACATGCAGCTAGGTTAATTGGCTTCCCCCCAAATTGTCCCTAAACTGTGTTATTGACATATGACTATGGTAGGGACATTAGATTGTGAACCCCTTCACTGGACAACTAATGACATGACTGAAGAATCTGTAAAGGGCTGTGCAATATGTTGGTACAAGATGATAATACTAATAATGTGTCAGAAAGCAACTGCATCATGATAAAGTATTCCATTGCCATGTCTTCCAGCTGGCACAAAGCTAATACTTTGCTTTTTATTCTTTGATTGCACATAATACATGGAGGTACAAATTCCACACCCGTCTGTATTAATGGGGTATATGTGATATCTGTTATCAGAGATCACTTTGGGAAATCCCTACTGTCAGTGTATCAGCTACATACACAAATATATATTGTCTCTGCCCTTTCAGTTATCTTTGCTGATCTGCACCCTCTGTCTAGTTACATCTAGCAAAGGTTAGGCATTCGATGGCCCATAGGTAGCAGAGATCCGGTCGCATTGGCAGATTAGTGTGATTGCTAGGGTCTAAGTGGTAGTGCAGATAAGTTGTTCCTGAACTCCAGAGACCTTGCCTTGACTAGGGTAGTGTGGATCCCGTGCCCCTGCTCTTTTCTCCCCCCCCCTTTACATTCATTACTTCCACCCGATAATTACCCCTCTCTCTATACTTGCCTCCTTTCCTAATTTACCTTTGCTTGCCAACCTCCCCTTCCTACCCCTTACCCCTATATCAAAACACAACACCTTTTTGGACTTAAAATTGGCTGGCAAGCAGCCGTTTTTTTATATACACAAATAATTTAACATATCATTTGCATAAATAACCATAAATACAAAATAACCATAAATAATATTAATTAACATAAATACCATAAATGACATACATAACATTAATATAAAACTTAAAACAGTAAATAGCTATAAATACCTATACATAGCTATAAATAACTCCGAATATTAACCTTTTAATAACCCCCAACATTTCAGAATATTAACACCCCCCCAAACATTAGACTATCCTCTTAGTCTGCAGGTCTTGGAAGGTAAAGCCCGCCTCCAGTTGCAATAGTTGCAACCCACCATAACTACCGTTATGGCCCCTAGGCCCAACCCTGCCTCAGGGGCCCACCCAAACCAACCTAAAGGGGCACTCCACCACCCGGGATGCCCCTTCACCACCGAATTACCACAGGGCACTTACCTTCCCCCAGACCCCAACCGCCACAGCGCCCAAGGGTGACCACTCATCCTTGAGCGCCCCTCCACACACGAAGGGCCCGCTGCACCCTGTCCTGCAGGCCCAAGAACCAAAGGTCATTACCTATGGCGTTCAAGTGTACCCCATCCTGCCATATATACCGCCAGGTCACCTCCTCTAACTCTCTGTGATGCACTACCACACCTCCATGCCTGGCCAAAAATCTACCCACCTCTTGATTGACCTTGATTCTCCCTCGGTTGACTCCCTCAACCGACCTCGCATCCCGCCAATTGGTCCTTGGGATTATACCTGACCACACTATCAACATCCCCGGAAATTCCACCTGTAATCTCAAAAAGTCTAATTGCATATCCCTGATCAGTTCCCTTATATAGCTCTCTTCCCCAGGTTGTTACCTCCTGCATGCACCACTAACACATTGGGCGGCCTATCCAGCCCTGCGAACTTCCTGACCTCCGGCACCACCCGACTCTATAACATTCCCGGAATCCTGATCCACAGCACCGTGGCTTCAGCTCTGGGCACCCCCAGCTGCCTGCCGTCTGCCATGACCTCGGCTCTCCGGGCACCCCACCATACATAGGAATGTCCAAGGATCCACACCAAGCCTGGTTCCAAACCTGAAATTACAAAACAAAACATGCCAACCCCATAATGCACCATAATGTGCCCTCCCCCCGCCTTCCCTTCCCTACCTTTAAAGCAAATGAGGCCTCACATACACTGTAAAACGCTTCGACTCAACGAGGAAACAACTCTAGGACTATCAAATTCTTAACCAAACCTTCGTCTACCCAAACCTGTGGCCAAACCCCTGCACACCATTTACCTCCAAATTAGGCCCCAAAACCGACCCCCCCTGCCGCATCTGTAAATAACTCCAAATCCACCGCATCAACTGGACCCTCTAACCACAAGGCTTTCCCATTACACTGCTCCAAAAACAGATCCCACGCCTCCAAATCCACCCGCACCCCCCCGTTCAACAAAATGACCTGGTGCCTTAACCCCAGCCGTAGCGGCCGCTAATCGGCGACAAAAAACCCTGCCCATACGAACCACTCTACATACAAAGTTCATCTTTCCTAAGAAGGACTGCACCTCCTGCAACCGCATTTTTCTATGCCCTCTAGCGGGACTCACCTCCAACCTCAGCGCCTCTAACTTATCCCTAGGTTATCCCTAGGCAACCGACTCTCTATCGCAACCGTGTCCAGCTCAATGCCCAAAAAGGTCAAGGCCGTCACAGGCCCCTCCGTTTTGTCATCCGCCAATGGAACACCAAACTGCTCAGCCACATGTTGCAAGGTGGCCAACAACACCCCGCACACTGAGCTGCCAGCCGGCCCTATCAACAGGAAATCATCCAGGTAATGTATGACTGAGTCCACTTCCGCCACAAAGCGGATGTTATGTCACGAATATCATTTGTGACAGTTTATGCAAATATTGATGAGTTGAATTTAAAGTGTACAAAGAGAGATAACACAAAGACTTGAGAGATTATACTATTTAGTTATAAAGACAGATAGATAAAACAATGCAGTTACAAAGACTAAAGCTGCGTACACACGGCAAATTTTTCTCGCCCGATAATCGGTATCGGCCAATTATCGGGCGAAAATCTGCCGTGTGTACAGTCGGTCGTCGTCCATCGTCCGACGACCGTCCTGGCGGATCCATGGACGATGGACGACGACCGATCCTAATGAAAGGGAAGGGGAGAGCGCGCAGCAGGGTGCCGCTCCGTCGCTCTCCCCCTCCCCTCTCCATAGAGCATGAACGGTGCTGTATGTACAGCATCGTTCATGCATCGTGCAGTCTTTTCTCGTTGGAAAGGATCGTGAAAGATCCTTTCCAACGAGAAAAATTGCAGGTGTGTACGCAGCTTTAGATATAACAAAAATACTTAGCTGAGGAAGATGGCTTGGCAGATAATCAAAAACATGTTGCATACAGTTAGTTCTGGTCAAGACTAGTTAATTAGGTATGGCACTATGTTTTTAACTACTCAGGAAGGAACTAAGACAATGGCCAGTATTTGACCAGTACTGACCAATGATCATCCCTTAAACCAGTATTTTACCTTATAAGGATACCAGTTAAAGGATATGCTGCATTCCTTTAGGATGACCTCATATATGGTACACATATACCAGTATATACTGGCAAAGCATTATTGTTCGTGAGACATAATTCATATTAAATAAATTGTGCTAACCCAACAGCAGACCACCCATTCCAGAAAAGTACTGAACTGCTCAAACAAAGCACAAGAAATGGAACAACCCATGGGAAGGCACCTATCAACAAAATACTCCCCCTCCCACCTACAGCCCAACAACCGCACGCAATCTGGGTGAACTGCAAAGAGCCTAAAAACGGCCTAAATGTCCGCTTTCGCCAACAAGACCCCGGGCCCATACCTCCTTACCCTCCTCAAAGGAAGTGTATGTGACTGCACACACTTCCGGATCGATGCCATCAATCACCGAACCCCCCCACGTGGGAACGATAAATGATGGATCATCCTGAACTTCCCTGCCTCCATCTTAGGGACCAAACTCAAAGGGGAAATACCCAAACCCTCCATTGGTGGGGAGGAAAAGGGGCCACTCATACTACCCAAACTCACCTCTTTGGCCAATTAGTCCTTCACCACTTCCGGAAATCTCAGCTCTGATTTCAAATTCTGCGGAATACTAAAAGCCTGAAGCTAGTTAAGAAAAATGCGGGGGATTAGCCTGTGCCTCCTTTGTTCCCTCTCCTCCTTCCACCCGTCACCCCCAGTCCCTCTCTCCAAATTAAAACGTTCAAGTGGCAGTAATGAAAATATGACCATGTATTCTACTCCTAAAATCTTTTCCTGCACTTCTTCTTTCAAATGAACCCCCAATGGCCCTTCAAAGCACACATATACTTCCCCCCGGGCCGCATCACTAATTAAATCCCCATCACCTTCCGCATTTGACTGTCCCAACTCTTCCCCTGCCCTTTCTTTATTGCCCCCTTGCCCTGTGACACTGCCGTCCCCAGTACCTTTCCCATCCACTGTCCCCCCCACCACCGGACCTCAACTCCAGAGGCCTCTGCAACTCATCCTGACACTGATCATTACTGGAGGTATTTGTGATTATAGACTGTATATATACCCGGGTATATCTGTGCACAATTCTCCTCAGGACTCTGCTATTTTTAGACTCTGCTGTTTATTATTACTGGTATTAATTCTGGTTAATGTCCCAGGAAGGGAGCCCCTCTGTTAACAGAGACCCTGTCCTGGGTGGAGGCACTGCCAACTTTATTAGTATCACAGGATCCTCTCTGTTATCTACAGGTTAGCGCCCTAGCCTGGTTTGTGAGGGTCATTTACATGACCCCCCCCCCCATAACAGGGCTAGACACATATGTCCAGAAAAGAGGGGATTACAAGAAATAGAAAACTGAAAGAGAAATAGATAGATCTTTAATAATGGTAACTGGCTGCCCATGAAAATATCCACCCCAGGGGCGTACAAATAGGCACGTACAACCAGATTTGTATAAAACATCAGCAGCAGCACAGTGTGATAGAAACAACTCTGCTCAAACCGTCAGAAGGGGATACACTTCATTTAACAAACGGCTGTCTGCTTCCTCTCCTTACAGGAAAGGACCATTACACAGAAATCAACAACAAAGTGTAAGTAAATGAGACCAATTTTAATGAAAATATTTTGATAAATAGTTTTAGATTCACAGATATGTTAATGTCACAGTTGTTCTGTACATAATGTATATACTAAGATAGTATATCTCAGCTTCTCTCTGGCATGCAGCATTTCCTGTTTTAAAATATTCTTAGCATAGAGCTACACATTCATCCTAGTACACACACAAGCAGATCTACTGCCAATTTTAGGCTTGACTAATCAATACTCTAATTGGTGATAGATTTAGTAAATGTCCTACTAATTGCACAAATGAGATTTTGCACAAAGAAAAAGACATTGAATGTACTTGAATGTTCACACATATGTTACTGTTTTATGGTTTTAATTGATATTTAATATCACTTCCACTATATCCACCACGCCCCAAAAATTGGTTTATTATGAAGTTGATCATTTATTAGAAAATTGTCCCATGTTTACTACCTATTTTGTCCTTGCTAGAGATTTAAAGAGGTTTAAAGTACACCTGTACCTTGAGTACAGACAGATACTGATCCCTCCATTACATACGGTAGAATGAGCCAGTAAGAGAAACCTCAGTTTGAGGGCAGCAGGAATCTGGTTCCCCTAAAATGTCAGATTCCGGGGATCCAGAGGCACCTTCTCTGCAATACAGCACTAATGAGCAACTCAAAAACAAACATGTGACTAATAAATGTTTTTTTTTTTATTTGCTACTGTTTTACTACATTTATAGTGATAGGTTCAGATAATAATGTTCAACACAAACTAAAGCTGCGTACACACGGCAAATTTTTCTCGCCCGATAATCGGTATCGGCCAATTATCGGGCGAAAATCTGCCGTGTGTACAGTCGGTCGTCGTCCATCGTCCGACGACCGTCCTGGCGGATCCATGGACGATGGACGACGACCGATCCTAATGAAAGGGAAGGGGAGAGCGCGCAGCAGGGTGCCGCTCCGTCGCTCTCCCCCTCCCCTCTCCATAGAGCATGAACGGTGCTGTATGTACAGCATCGTTCATGCATCGTGCAGTCTTTTCTCGTTGGAAAGGATCGTGAAAGATCCTTTCCAACGAGAAAAATTGCAGGTGTGTACGCAGCTTTAATTGTACAGGTTTGTCCACTGTACAGATGTCTGATCTGCTCATTTCTTGCCCTCCTTAGTCCCCTGGTAATGTAAACCCCCCAAATAAAATGCTGTTGATATTGTAAACTAAAACTGTACTGCGTAATTTATTTTATACCAAGTAAAGTCATCTCTGGGTCTCTGTGCTTATCAGGCTGATAATGACTGTTGACAGTGGCCGGTAACATTCTGTACATAGCTTCCCCTAAACATCACCTTGGTATTCCTTTAGCCCTTAGCATGTACTGGTCAATGTTGGTTGCCACGATATCCAGCTATCCTGGCTTCCCCTGCTAATGGTGGGACTGAATGCACACCTGCGCTGGAGTTACGTCATCCCACCCTTTTTTTTTAAGTTTAGTTTAAACACTTTAAACAAAGCAGTGCATTGCAGTGCTATTTATAATACAGTACCCTAAATTACCCTAAGTCCTAAAACACTGAGCTTTCTCTTCACCTTAGATCCATTAAACAAATGTTTAGACATATAGGTAAACTGCTCAGCTGTTGTGGGAATCTGAAACCACCCTATTGCTGGCCATACAAGTAAACCAAAGCTATTATTGATATAATAGATTAAAAAAGTTTAAAAAACGCTTACTATAAACCCCATTTTAGGTGTGTTTGCGAGTTGTTTAGATATATATGCATAAGACTTTTTTAATTAAAAATTTTGATAACGTTATGTTCTTGTTACAGGAATAATTTTAAAGCCATCATGTCATGTGAGTATTTATTCATTTCATTAAAGTGCTATGCAAAGAAACTAGGGAAAGTTTTTTCAGTACCCTTAAAATGAAATGGACCTATAATTATAATATTTACATTATATAAAAGGGTGCCTAAATGTTTTTGTTGGTTTTTGTTTGAAAGGCATAACCTTCCCCATACACACACTTCTGTGTTTACTGTCATGGCTGTCAAAATACTAAAGGGGAAACCCACAACATCCTGGGTACATTACACACTTTTTAAACATTCAAGCAGAAAGCAGGCAGTCCTGAGACTGGGGAGACTAATGGTGAGGCTCCTAAAAAGTCCTAAAAGGTTATGTTTGGAATGGAAACTTATGAGATGAATGTTGTGCAGGATGTTTTTTACTAACTATTAACAAGTAATACAAATAAACGCCTACACTTTTCTTTAACTCTTTTTAACTTTAGAAATTATCTGATCAACTTCTTATTAGGTAGTTAGATGTCAATAGCTTTGTCCCAGCTAGACAGTTTGGGGTACTCATTTAGTTGTATGACCTGTACTTTATTATTTATTCACTGTAAAAATGTGCGGTGAAAGAAGTCATTTTTTGCAATCAATCTATTTAGATGGCTGAAACATATAATTTTTGAGTTTGGAGTTTGCTATAGATTACTATCCATTACTTTTACCTTGTTAAACCCATTCCTCTCCATAATCTTTACATAATACCTATACACTAACATTCCCCAGCACAATGACCCAAGACGGCAATATTTTTTTATAATGTTCTCCCCTTTAAAGCAGACATATTATCACACCTTCAACATTATGTAAAAAGGTGGTTATCCATCTTACATTATGAGATAGACATTATGCGACTGTAAAAACTGAAGGTGAAATCAGAAGGCTCCTGGGATACTTGTGTCACATATCTCAGGAGCCTGTTCTGCTCCTTCTGTGCATGCTTGAGATTGGTGACTTAATGAAGAAGCCAGAAGAAAGAAGAAGGAAAATGGCAGTGTTGGACAGATCACCAAAAGAAGAGTAAAGCCATACCAGTGTGGGACTCACTGGGCAGTTTGTACATGGTTAATGTAATACAAAGGTAAGTTTTTTTTTTTTTATTAATGAACGTTTCACTGTAAGAACTAACAGCCAACACTTTGGCAAGATATTATAGGATAGGTAAGATTTTTTTCAACTGTAACATGTTTTTTTGTAGCCTCATATGGTAATCTTAATGAGATTCCTACCACCGGTGCCTCACTTGAAACTGGCCGCCAAGATGGGCAAAATATTTCTGGTGAGTACCAGCACTTTCCTACATACTAATACAACCAGTTCAACTTTTTTCCCTGTACCTTCCCTATCCTTCTTTGTTCATGTTATTTGGGCAAATTACTTTGTTAGTACATAAGATAAAGGGGTAATATTTTCTTTTTGGGGATAAACAGGACTTTCTTTTGGTGGTATTGTCATGAGTTTATATATTTTTTTGCAATCCATAGTCAAAGTTTTTTTACATTTAGAAGGCTGATGGGGGTAAACTAAACATTAATAGGGGGCTAAATTGTTTTTTTATTTATTTATTTAACTTTAAACCTATCACCAACATTTTTACTTTACATAAAATGGTGGATAACACTCTTATAAAAGTTCAAAATGATCTTGTTTTCTTTTAAACACCAAAAGGGATGTATCAGTGGGCAGGTCCAGAACATGGAGCCATCCTTTTTACCTTAGCGCCAACATAGATTGAGTATAAAAGAAAAAAACAATGAAGTCTCTCTGGGGTTCTGTACCATTGAGACAATATTTTATATCCCATTTCTTGAAATTTAACATTTATGTATGATTTATGTATGGTAGTTAGGATCTTACTTTTCTGTTCTGCATCCAGGGAGTAACCCAGTTCCTGTTTCTAAGCTTGGAAAAAGGAAGAGAACATTTCCCAGAGGGGAAATTTAGCACTGAGTATAGTAATGACAAGGAGTGTCAGGTAGAGCCCTAACTGTCACATAGAAGCCTTGATGTAGTGATAGTAAGAAATTAACAAGCAGTTGTAGTAAACAGAAGTGGGTAGGGTTAGAATTCCCCTAGTGCCCCATCAACCCTAATGTATAAAGTAATTTGTCCTCACAACTCCTTCCCTAAGCAATCTCAGAAATACCTGGTTCTCCATGCCAGGAGGAAATGTGGTATAACCTAATATCAGCAGAAGGGGTGAGGGAGATGGTGAAAGCTTTGATTTGAAGAAGTGTTTCTTATAAGTCACCCAGGTAGAATATATATTAAAGAGTGTGAATGAAATGTTGGACATGGAGGGGAGCCAGGGAAATAGTGTGGTGTTTTGTACGATCCCCCACCCATTGTTTATCCGTCTCATGCCAAAACCGATCTAGAACCCATACCATATATGAGGCTAAATAATACTAAATATTAAAAGAGATATTTGGTAACCCAGTCCATTTTTACTTTTCACATGGAACAATAGGTTTCTACTAAAGTTGATGACCCTTTCTACCCCAAATGAAGCAGAATACCTTGGAGTGTATAACCTTAAAGAGGGCATTATTAATAATGATTTGTACAGGCTAAAAAATTCATTTTAATGAGCATGTGTGGTTCAGATGGCCTATTTAGGATGGAGACAGGAGTTAGATTGGTGTTGAGCAGAGCTGGGTGACCAAAGATCATGGTCTTTGCAGTCTTGTAGGCAATAAGTTGAAATAGGGATACGCAACTGTAGGACACTTCCTGTTGGCATAGGAGGGAAATGAAAAGTTTGAGCACCTTACGAAGAAGCAGAGTATTGAGGGAAGGGTCTTATAAAAGTTGTATCTCTGAGCTATGGAGTGATAGAGTCTTGCATTCTCGCTGCCTTCTTAATAGATTCCTTAACTACTTAGGAGTGGACTCTGCAGATCACACTCTTAGGACTGAAGGTCCTGTGAATCCTTAAGAAAATTTTAGTAGCAGTCCGGTTCGACAATCTGTATGTATGCAAATATTATATCAGCAGCTATGGTTTTCCAAGTCATCCTGATGTGTTACCTGACTCCTCATATCATACCTTTATCACAGTGGTGATGTCCTTCCTGAGAGCGATTATCTTTTTCTTTCCTGTTCTTTCAATGTTCTTCTCAACTTAGATTGGTTTTAGCACTGCAAAACACAACATACCATGCGTGTGTGATGAATACATATGGCTGGCCCATGTAAGAACTATACAAAAAACTTTTCAAAACAAACAGATTGCTCAATTGTTAAAGTGTTCTTTATCTGAAAAGATTATATATTCTCTATAACAACTAGTTTAGTTATTTTTGTGTGGATGTCTGTATACTTTCAAAGCTGCATCTTTGCCTCAAATTTTGGTCAAAATCTTAACACTTGTTTTTTTTTTTTTTTTTTTTTTGTAAAGGGATAACTGCATCTGAAACACTGGCAGAGAATGATCTGCAAAGGGTGAACCTCTACAAATCAAAAATTAAATCTGTGTCAAAGGGAACCGGTGTGGATGCAGCTATAATTGCAGCAATCATGTCTCGTGAATCCCGTGCTGGGAATGCTTTAGACTCCCATAATTGGGGTGATCATGGCAATGCTTTTGGGCTGATGCAGGTAATTTAAATCTGAATTTATCCTTAATCCTTAATTCAGGGTGGAAGTAATAAACAGCAATGCTGCTTAATCCCTCAGACCAGAGCAAGCATTAACCATCACACAGTGAGGGTAGATAGCTCTTTTTTTTTTTTGAAGACTGACAGGAGTTTAGCTTCAAACTACTATACATTCCCTTATTGGTACTGACTCGTCAATTGTCATAAAATTCAGTTTTTCAGTTCAGTTATCTTCACTGAATTCACTATGCTATTATCACCCAGTGATCAGGCTATTATTTCCATCATATTGTACATATGTACAACTCTTTAAATGTTTTCTAAAGTTTCTCAAATGTATTATGGCATGCAGAAACAGAGGATCAAATATTGATTCACTGGGCCTATACAAGCAATTAATTTAATGGAGAAACATATCTCCTGTCTGGGACCCATCACATCCCACTCCATCCTGTACAATGGCCATGGGCAGTTTGCCATGAGTTTAATTTTAAGGTTCATGCATTTTGTCTGCTCGGCTGGTGTTCACAAACCTTTTTTTTACTTTCATTCAGTGTATCTCCTAATTTAGCTTATTCTTAAACTTCTATGCATTTTTTGTGTTCAGAAACCTAAAAATGTGTTAATTACAACTTTTTTAGGAGGCAAGTAGCTTTTACCAAATAACATTATTTTAATTTTTTTATATAATATTTATTAATTTCTGTAAATGACAGATTGACAAAAGATGGCATTCTCCGCGAGGTGCATGGAACAGTGAAGAGCATATTTTACAGGCAACAGAAATACTGTGCTCTATGTATTCATCAATCAGGCAAAAATTCCCAAGCTGGTCAGCCAGCCAAGTTATGAAAGGTAATCGTACACAAAAACAGATATAAAATGTGCAATTCATGGAGATGCAATGCCTAAAATTAGTCAACATACTGTTTGTATAAAATTAAATAAAAGCCTAAAACTATCACATTAGGTCAGATATAGTAGCTACCGTTGTTTTTTAAATCACTGGTCCCCCATCTATCATAACCTTTTCATTGGGTAAGTTACTGACCTAGAAATAGCATGTGACAGTGCTGGTTCTGGGCCATCAGCCCAATGCTGTCACGTGGGTTCAGAAAGACAGTCCTCAGGCCTTGGAAAGCTTGGCTAGAGTGTTTCAGAGCTTACACAGAGCTTCATTCTTGGCAAACTTGGGACAGGTAAATGTATGTGTTGAGGCATTCATGTTACATTGTTATTCTGCATAGACAAGATACAGGTTTGAGAACTTTTTTTATACATTCAGAGATTAGTAGGGAGTTATAAGACTTTTTTTATGAATATATAGTAAAAAAAATGCAACTTTTTATATTATTATTATATATTTAATTTATTTTACAGAAAAATATTTACCACAACTGTAAACTATACTAGTACTCATTTCAAACTTAAAACTCTTATACATGACAGTGTACAATGTGTATACAATTTACTTTCTTTGTGTTGTAGGTGCGATTGCAGCATACAATATGGGTCCAGGGAACATCCACAGTTTTGATTCGATAGACAGTTGTACTACTGGCAAGGATTATTCCAATGATGTAGTTGCACGGGCAAAGTTTTACAAACGATATGGATTTTAAAACTTATGATGTTAAGAATTAGCATTCAATGTTATCTCAGCATGACGTATAAATAAACTCAATCACTCAAAAATACATTTATGTATTGTACTTTTTCTTTCCAGTTTTTTGATGATTTCAACAATAGCACAAAATCAGACAACCTACTACCAACAGGTTCAGAATCCTAAAACAATAAAAATCTTTTGGTGGTGAGCTGTCCTGATCCATCCATCATTTTTCTGCACAGTGTTTTTTATCAGCTAGTAAATATTTAGAAAGCAGTCTGAAACTATCAAAAAAGTGACATAAAAATCACACTCAAGAAGGAATAGAAAATAGTATATTTAGTTTTTTTGTTCCGTTAACAGTGCCTAGTGTACATAATTTGAAATAAGTTTTATTGTGCTGCCTTGTTTTTGTGCATTTGTGAATGCACAAAAACAAACATTACCAGGAACACAAACTAGATCGGAAATAGTGCAAATAAAAAAAGGAACATTTTATAACCATTTACTTTTTTTCAAATAATTATTTCACAACAACATAAATTTGAGCAGAAGCAGTGAGAAAATAATCAAAAAGGAAAGACCAGTATACTCAGTGCAAAAAATGTTATGAACATAAAAAGTTATAAACAATTGTGGGGGTCAGAAAAGATAATAACTGAGAACTGAAAATGTAATCAGGAAAGTGTTTCATACGGCTCATAAAGTACCTGAACTTTATCAGCTACAGATTAACTAGTGCATCCCTTAATGCCCAACTGAGCACCAATCGGATCATGCACTGGTCCTGGAATCCTTCTTTGTCATGGTGCAGAAGAAGCGCTGGGCATCACCATCTTGTTCTGTTTTCTTCCTTATTCTGGCTACGTCACCCGATCTTGCACTGTGCCGCAGAGGGCTCTGAGGTGACAGCATTAGCAGTGCTGCCCACCTCAGGGTCTGGAGCTTCCAATGTGGGTCCTCCTGCATCCCAGGAGCGCCATGCTCTGCCCTTAACTTCTCCACTATTTCTGGCTTCTTCTGTTCTTGGCTTCTTCCTGCATGGGGGTTGGTTGGTGAAGGGAGCCTCTGACTTCCTCATTTCCTGATTGGATTTTCCAAAGTATAAGCAACCAATCTGATAACAGGTTGTGTCAACACAGCCACATCCCCTCTCAGCAACTCCAGTCAGACTTCACCCTAAAAGAGATTTTAGGAAGGCCATAAAAAAAGGATTGGGGTGAGGTGGGGGTGACATTCCCATGGGTCCACGTAGTTATTTTTTGTGGCCCTCACAGGAAAAATCATCCAGTGTAAACATAGCTACAGTGGGTTTCACCCAAATATAAAGTTACGAACAAACAAAATGTTTCTGCCATGGGATCTGTTATTGACAATGTTAAAAGCAAGAGAAAACCTTCACAAAGGACATACTCAATTAAAGAATAATAAGAAATGTCATCATCAAGAGATGAATAATATTTGGAATGTGCTCTGTTTGGGGTATCAAAGAAGGACCAATGGATCTTATGAAAGGGAAATGTTTATTTACAGATTAGAATTTTATATACATATTATTAGAAAAATGGTAGAAGGGCATATAAGAAATGGAGAAGAAAGGGATCTAGCTCTGTAACAAGCACAAAGTAATTCTCATTAACTCAAAACCACACAAGCCAGGGTTTTCCCCCCTTGAACCACTCCTGTCTGTAAGTCCAGAGCAAATCATATTGCTGGTCCATCACTAGTGAACTCTTGTTCAAGAGATCAAAAAATTCCTTTGTCCCATGTTTGAGAATGTTATCACAGGCCCCTGCCTCCTCCAGGAAGACTGAAACAATAATAAATTGGTTTGGCCAGGAAATATTACTAGGTGATCAAACTGGCCAATGTGTTAATGATCCTCAGACATCCAATCCTGGAAGATCAATCATTGTCTTTGCTCAACAATAGGTTTTACAGGAGGCAGAGTTAACTTTTTTTGTTTATTTTTTTTAATTAATATACCAGCTGATAACCCGACGTTGCCTGGGTATTTATTTATTGCAATCTTATATTATACATGAAAAGGAATCAAATAAAGCTATAGTGATTTTCTGGTCTACGCTGCTGTTTCATATTTTTGCCTTTGATTGCACTCGGCCAATTGCCTTACGTTTTCTCGAAGGCAATATTACAGGCAAGAAATTTGTATAGGAGTCCAAAAAAAGTATGTAAACTATAAGCAAAAGGCACACTGTCACTGAGCAATACATACACACATACATACATGCAAATATACCTCTGACATATACCACAGCGCTGTACAAAGATCAGCGGTGCACTCACATGAGTCTCAGTCATATTTATAGTAAGTTTGGTTGAAATGTCCCCATGCGTTTCGTAGTGATGGTGGAACATACACACACACATACATCCAATTTTATATATATAGATTTATATAGCTCTGACATATACCATAGTGCTGTACAATGAAAAACTGCGCTAGACCCATCAGTTTCTGTACAGAGGAGCTGACACTCTAATGTCCCCCCACAGTCACACACACACATATTATACATTTATGTACCTCTGACATATACTCGATGGGTTTTCTATTGATGACATACACTTACATACATACATCCAAATATAGCTCTGGCATAAAGCACAGCGCTGTACAGAGATGACTGGTGCACTCACATGAGTCATATGTATGGCAAGTTTGGTTGAAATGTCTCCATGTGTTTTCAAGTGATGATGGAACATACATACACACACGCACACACATACATCTGATTTTATATATATATAGATTTTTTATTAAGTCCCTGCCATGAAACATTGTAAGAATGATGATGCTTCATCTTAACAGTGCTTTTAACAAGTCCTTGTCTCTTTAAAAAAAAACCTAAAGTGTACCTATACTCAGAATTTTCACTTTACATAAAAGGGTAGGGAACCCTGTGCAGCAACCCCCCCCACCATATTTCGGCTGCCTAGGTGGTCGAGAATGAATGAGAGTGCAAAGCCTGCCCGGATACCTACGTCAGACATCCCAGGAGGCTCTTGGGCGCTCCTTTTACGAATGCCTGAGCATCTTGGGCATGCGCAGAAGGAGCCTTTTTACTAAAAGAGAAAAGTTTGCCGATCATTCACATGCGCAGTGAGATCAGCAAATTTTTTTTCATCCTACTTCACCCAATCTTACGCCTAGATCGGGTGACGTAGGATGAAGAACCCAGAAAAGAAGACGAAGATGGCAGCGCCCATGTTTTGAGTATAGTTCCTCTTTAGGAAAAAGCATCCTAATCTGCCCCTAAAGGAAAGACACAATGCCTCCTAGCACCTCAACTTGGACACCACCTATGGTTCAGATATACCCTTTATTTAACCTGTACTATGACCTCTGGACCTTACTGTAATAACAAAGAATTCCCCTAGACATTTCATTTGTACTCCCAAACTCAACAACAACCCCTTTTACTTTTCCCTCTTTTCAGCTCCTTTCTCTCTTTTTGATCTATATTGTGTGAGATAATCAATAAAGAGCCTTCAAAACCACTGTCAATATAATTCCCTAGTTGTTAGAGATTTGGATACTGGGAGGAAGTTCACTTTCCAGCAGGGCAATGACCCCAAACATTTTGCTATATTTACATTGTTGTGGTTTAAAGAGAAGGTAAAAATGCCTTGAAAATCTGTGGAGTTACCTTTTGATTGTTGTCCAAACCATGAAACCTAAAGGATTGAAGCAGTTTTACCTTAAGGAATGGGCAAAAATCCCAGTGGCTGGGGGTGCTCAAAACTAATAGGGGCATTCCCCCCGCCTGGAACTGCAGAGACAGGTAGCCCAAAAAGTACTTTTTTTGTGGTGGTGGAGGGGGGGGGGGGTTAATGTGGTAGGTATATTGTGTTAAAAATAAATTGTTCTCCCCCTCCCCCAATCTATTTTAGTTCTTGGTTATGACAAAACAGGGCAAAAGCTAAAGAATATGAATACTTTCCCGAGGGACTGTATGTATTACATTATCTCTACAATCACCAAGCTCCTATTGCCACTGCAAACCTAACCTACAAAATAACCTCACATCCATGTCCAGTGACCAGTTGATGCTCTTGCCTTATTTGCTATATGATTATTTGCTATATGATATAAACTTTAAACCACAAATACAAATGTGTATCATATGAAGAAACTGAAAAAGTTTTATAAATGGCACCAAATATCAAGTATCAATTTATATATACCTTACCTTTCACAATCTCTGTGTATTCTTTCTTTAACACTGTGCAAACAATTAAACACATTCATTAGATGTAAAGTGACCTTTATCACAATGGAAGTTCTAAAAGTGCTGCTTGTGATCACGCAATAATAATCCAGTTCAGTATCCAATTCCATTTGAATTGCATAAGTGTTCTCCTAGAACAAAACACTGTCAAAGTGCGATGTCACACTTTTATAAACATAAAATTCAAGAAATCTTGTCGTTACATGGTGCCCTGATCAGCACTGACTTTAAAAACATTGTACAAATGTTCAAGCAATAAATAATTAACCCATTGGTGGACAGATCTTATGAAAGCTAATATGGAAAAAGGTGTCAAGAAGGGGTCATGTAAGAATTTAGTCTTGTGGTTTACCCCATCAGGTGCACATAACAAAGAGAAGATAGTCATGTTAATAATAGGAAGTGCAGGTTATTTAATGCATAGTGGTGAAAATGCAACACAAAAAGATAATGTGGGTAATTGGAGTTGTGGGCGAAGTTTGGTGTTTTGTGCTCAGAGCATTTCAATATAAATTTAGTTCATATTCGAATGCATTTGTTGCACCTTATAGCACAGTGATACATCAATAGATCACATTATTTTCTTTACATTTATTATGTTTTATTTAAAGTTCTACACCCTCTAAATTTTTTATTTGTGGTTTAAGGTTTTTGTCACCATAGCACTGTTTTGAAACACACAATGATGAACAACATCTAACACAAAACGTTACAGCAGTAGCTGGAAAATAGGAAGTAGGGAAGTGAAAGGATGTATTGTATACACTTTCCGTATGATTTGTATTGGTGATAGACATGCACTGATTATTGGAATTACTTAATATTTATTAACAATTGTGTAAATGAAACAGATCATTTAGATCTATTTCAACATCATAACAAAACAGGAAGATAATTTATAACCTTATCAAATATACAAATAACTGTGAAAGACAGTTTTTATGTACCTTTCATGAAAATGTCCGGTAGATACACTTCAATTTGATTAATTTCAATTACCACAAAGGCCATTTTTACTTAGTTTTAACAGTGAAGTGCTTTTTATTCAGCAGTACTAAGCTTACTGTGATGATTGATAGTAGCTGCCACAAAAGACCTCTAAATGACATAGAAGGGTGTCTTCTAAAAATGATAGAAAGTACAAGTATAGTTTTGTGGACTCAAGATGTGGAACCTCAGCTACCCTAGTTGCAAACCAGTACAGATGTCCAGAGGTCGGGAGGATGAAGGATGTATGTGAAGGCATGCAGGAAAGGACTGACTCCAGTTAACTTACAGGTGTATGTCCTGCAAAGGTAGACGAATGTATTTTGTAAGTTGCATGAGAAAAGACCGTGTGACAAATTACCACATCTATAGAGCATTTGGCAAATATTATCCTAAAAAGACTCTTTTTTTCTGGACCTATGGCACTTCCAACGGCTTGGAAGAGGGGCAACTTACACTATTCTGGCGCTCTATCCAGGCAGAGATGTGCAGCCAGAGTGAGGAAGTAGGGATAAAGGTTGAAGAGGGTCCTAACCAACAGAAACACCAATTTAACCTAGGTGAGATGCCAGATAGAAAATAAACCACCAAAAAGAAGGCTTTTGCCCATACCTGAGCCCACCACTCCACCAGTTTTGCAGACCTACTCTAACCACACCAGTCAAATGGGGAAGGTCTTTTCTACATCTATACATAGGAATATTTTTGCATATTTGTGTTTTATTTGCTAGGCTCTATTTAGTTACAAAAATATTTTTTTGTTGGTAATGGGATTTTGATCTGTAAAATAGTGCCTTATTAGGGATATGGTTTGTTGGGCCTTTTGTAAAAAAATTGTAATTGAGCCTTTAATGACGAAAATAAATTGCCAGACCTTTATAGGGATAAGTAATTGACCCCAGATGGCCCTTCTGTATACCTAAGTGACTTTAATGTAGTAACAAATATTTCCTTTTTTTATTTAGCATATTGAATGTGACGTTTGCTTATCTCCACTACACAATGGTAGAATGTAAGGTGCACAGCTGAAAACAAATGAAAAGAAATATAGCCTTGTCTGCAGCATAATATCACCCAAAAGGTAGTGTATTGTGGAAACTATGTGCTGAAGTTACAAACTATTTCATTTTATGAGAAGACAATTTCTAAAACTTATTTCAGTTTAATAATCTGCCTGCCTCTTCAAAAAAAGGAATACAGTCTTGTCTGCGGCAATCAGGCTCTATGTCACACCAAAGAGGGTTATATAGCATTGTGACATTTTGGTATGACAAAATAAAAATAAAAAAACAAACCAATGTCAGAAATATAACCTAACACAATCACAAAAAGAAGTGGTGCAAGGTCCTATGTTTTTTCACCTTTGCAAGATTAGTGGATTTGTATAGTCAGCCTAGGGAGGTTCACATGAAAAAAAGTAAAGACATATTGCTTAAGTGTGGATTGTCCACTTTATCCATCTTCAATCCTTTCTTTTCAGGTAGGTATTTGTGAAGGACACATGTGCCTTCCAGCACCTAGTCAGTGTTTTCAAGAAAAAACATCATCATTATACGGAGTACAGGCCACTTACAGACAAGAATGCAAACCTGCATTTTACATATATTATTTTCTATTTATGTCTTTAAATGAAGACCTATTTTTGTCCAGGTTTCTTCAGTTCTAGGGTTTTATGACATTTGCAACAATAACATGCGGCAAAAACATTACCTCCCTCCACAATATACTTGGGGAATGGAATGTCCAGCTGTCTGGCATACGTTTGCTTACGAAATGAAAAACAAAAAAACAATTGCATCAGCCACTTCCATGCTCCAACATTGAGGACCATGATCTTATAATTGATGCCATTACCATTTTAGCTGGAGTGCTTCTATAGCATTATGTGTACTTTTATCCAAGTTGTGAGAGCCACTTGAGTCAGTATTGAAGATCCAAAACAAATATACACATACCCTGGCCAAATCCACTAGAAACTAAAAAAAAAGTTTTGTTGGCAGTAAAATTAAAAAGCTATAGTGGCGGGTGTCATATTTGCCTTCACTTCCACCAGCACAGTTATATTCAGAACAAAGCTAGTTTTGTGATCGGTTTAATCCAGCTGGCACATATATCAATTTTGACATTTGGAAATCATGTAAATAAGCCAGTATTTACATGGGTTTTGCAATATTGCCCAATGATTTTCTGTAAATGGATACATTCAGTGAAATCAGCTGAGATGCAAGCCACGCCTTTCCTTTAGCACTGCTATAAAAACCTACATCAAGGTTCCTTCCATGTGCAGATCAGCAAGGAGAATTTAAGGTATAATATTGTAACTTGTGATTTTGTAACTTGTGATATGAAATGATTCATCGATTTTTTTTTTTCTAGATATTCCATGAACACAAACATGGGTTTTCTCACAATTGTGATCCTTTCCACTTTGGCTAGTAAGTACAATAAACAAGTACAATGTTCTGCTTTAGTCTTGACTTCTGGGGTAATACAACTAAAGGTTCCATCACATACATCGTAATGATATGTGTGTATGCTGAAATTCCTCACAACCTCTCTCCATTTATGGTGAAGCCAGAATCCACGTCTTCTGTTTCTGATATCACAATCACAAGATATATGCAGCTGGAGTCTATGTACAGTCAGCCCTTGCCACCGTAATCCATGCCTAATTTATTTACTAGGCTCACACAAGGATATTTATTAAGGCACCGACTAATCTGCAGTAACCTATTGCAACTACTAAAAAATCTAAATGTTTTTGCTCTGCACACCTAAATGTTAATTCTTTTTACACATTCATCTTGGAACATAGGTCCCAAGATTGTTTCTTTCTTAATAAGGTCTGTTGCCGAATATATGTTTCATAATTGAAATTGAAAAGGACAAACCTAGTGTTCAGCAGTTTGTTACACTTTGAGTAGCATAAACTCTAACTGGAGACCTGACTCAAGTCTGTGTATGTGTTTTTGTAGCTACAGTATATACATCGGGAAAATATGGGGACATCAATAAAGTTCCCACAACTGGTGCTGCATGTGCAACAGCCAAACAGGACAAGTTGAGTTATTGTGGTAAGTCATTATTATTTGAATATAGTAAATACCAGGGCTATTAAAGATGCAGATACTGTTTTCTGGAGAACACCACAGTGTAGACTTCATACTGTTTGTTACAAATTATTCATAAAAAAGAAAGCTACAGTGTGGAGCCTGGGTTGTCCCTACGAGTAATTTGTTCAAATAATGCTACAAAATAATGCAAAGAGAACACTCAATGATAGGGGGAGCTTAGCAATAGGCCATGTCATTCACAGAAAGTTCTTTATTCCCATTTAGTCGAATTGGGGTTTGTGTCTTGTTGGAGCCCCGAAGCAAGTAAAGTCGAATGCGCATTAGTATATATATATATATATATATATATATGCACATAAATTATAAAGTTTAATATAAATAGTGTGTGTCTAGAATGTCAGTTGTCCAGTAAGGTAGGTGCATGCACAGGATACATGCACAGGATAAGTGAAATTAGAAATCTGTGACTATGAGAATAAAAAGCTAGTCAGGATAATATTGTTTTTTTTGCCACCTTATAGCTGCGGGAAGGCAACAGGGAAATTGAGAGGTTGATCAATAGCGTAGTTAAAGGACAGTTACTTGCAAAGTGACCCAGATAGCACACAGAATTCTGACAGAGCTACGGACACTTCTTCTACTTCAAAAAAAAAAAAACGTTTTGGCTTACATTTTAACTTCTAATATCTACCCAATAAGTATGAATTATATGTCTTACCCAGGAACTATGACACCTAATATACAGATTGGAATGAAAGGGAGCTGGGCACTTACAAATATTCCAGCAAGTTTGGGTGAAAAATTGCCAATTTTTCTATTTCACATTTTGTCTTTCTAGAATTTTCTTAAATGTTTTTACAAAAGAATGTTAATTTAGATCCTACCTAAGAGTTAACCAATTGGCAAGCAGCAGGTCCTCCTGCCGAAACTGCTTTCGGTGTTTCAGAGAACCAATAAAGGTAGACAAACTTTTTACCCCTGTAATTAACGGGTTCAAAAGCTCTTCCTTGAGGGAGAGGATTGTGGGTTTTTTTCTTGTGTAAGTTATTAAATTGTTTTGAGAACTGGAGTCATAGTCTAGGATTGAAAACATTTGCTAGCAAATGACTGAAGAAATCCATTTCAGGGTTGCAGGATCACCCAGTCTCAATGATGAAAGTGTATCCTCTCCAGCCTTGGAGAGCTTTATTAATTAAGACCCATAGAGGCTAAGTTCTGTGAGAGTGAATGTTTTGATAATTTTGTTGTATGAAAGAAGGTTTTAAAATAATTTATGATACATTGTGATATAAAGCTAGTTAATAAAAATTATTAAAGGCTGTGGCCATAAATTTCCATTGCTTTTGTGCGTTTCATTATTTAGTGTTAAGAATATTTTTGGCTATAATCCTATCCTATCAAGTTCCTATGATGTAATCACATCAAACATATCCTACACCGATTTTTAACCCTACATTTTACAAACTTTCGTTGCATTTTCCATAACAATAAAAACTGACATCATTTAATCTTTTTCTTGTTATCCAGGAGTGGAGGCTTCAAAAAAATTGGCTCAGAATGACTTAGGACGGATAAATAAATATAAGAGTAAAATCCTTTCAGTGGCTAAACAAAAAGAGATGGATCCCTCTGTTATTGCTGGTATTATGTCTCGGGAATCACGTGGTGGAAACGTTCTGAAAAATGGTTGGGGTGACCATGGCAATGGCTTTGGCCTGATGCAGGTACTGGGAATATGTTTACACATAAACCACATATGTGTGAAGCAGTGTTGTCATTATTCCATATCTTCAGTTTTTTATGATAGGCATATTATGTTATTTAATACATAAAATAGAAGGCATGTTTGCATTCTGTGTTCAGTAAATAAAAAATAAGTACTAATGTGTAATGGTAACATGCAAGTATTCATAATTTCTAGCAAGCAGAGTTTTCTGTTTGTACTGTAGAAAGTGCAGCACATCTTATTTGGTATTGGAATGTGTGTCTATAGAAAGTTACATAGGAATATGGAAAAAATAATATAGTCTCATGCTGTACTTTTTAATCTGACAAAGGGTAGGAGCACCCCAAACAGTTATTTGTATGTACCTACTATATGTACCTATTTCCACAAAAGAAGTCACAACTACAAAAAAGGTGTGCTACACTTTATTTGGGCACTTTTCATTCATTGCTCCATTTAAATCACATTTCCTGGAACTGGTCCAGACAGCGCAGGAGCAGTAGCCAGGAAAGGAAAATACCTGGTAAAGCTACGTACACACTTCCAATAATTATCGTTGGTAAACGAACGATCCTGCACGATATCGGCGAACGATCGTATAGCACCGATCCTGTACATGCAGATAACGACACGATCGTTCGCAGATATTGTACAAACAATAGATGCGATCGTTTGAACGATACAGGAAGTGACGTGCACCACAGGAAGTGAACGAACGTTCGTTCATCACGCATGCTCAGACCATGGACGATCAATGAACGACCGTACACACGATAGATGGTAAACGATCGTCGTCCAATCCGATCTGCCGGTCCGATCTTCTCGTTCGCCGGCGTCGTTGGTTACTTTTTTTACGAACGATTTTTGACCAATCGATCGTTCGTCGTTCGTACGTCGTTCATTTCCAACGATAAAAATTGGAAGTGTGTACGCAGCTTAAGTATGACAACAATTATTTCCTAATTTGTTATGTGTGTAATGAACCACAGATCATACCTGGAGACTGAACAAAAGTGTAAAATTTTATTATCTGTGAGCCTGATAACTATTTTTTTTGGACAGATTTCAATGTCCTATACGTAGAAGGTATTTATTCAAGGTTGGCAAACATTTTCCTATTTTAAATAAATATAAAAGCTGACAGTTGTAATACATAGTCTTCTCTGCCCTCTTCATGTTGCCATTACATGAGTGCTAGTGCTAACACTATTTTTTGGCATTCATTAGAACTGCTAATATATCTTGCCTTTACCTTTTACTCTTTACTGACAGATTGACAAAAACAGCCACAAAGATTTAAAGGGAACCTGGGATAGCGAAACACATATTGCCCAGGCAACAGATATTCTAATTTCAATGTACAATCTAATCCAGAAAAAATTTCAAGGGCAATCTTCCGAAAACATACTAAAAGGTAAGAACCATGATTAAAACTAATCTCTGTTAAATGCATTGACTGAGTCTGTGATATACTATCCCTCCTGAGGTGTGCAGTTGTCCCATTACATCAGTGGTTTATTATAGTGGTGATCTATAATATTGCAATTACCATACACTGGTCTAACATAGTATGCACATTCTAACTGTTGTACACTTCATACAGGAGCTATTGCTGCATACAACACTGGTAGTGGAAATGTGAGGAACATAAATGATGTTGACAGTCGCACCACTGGAAAAGATTATGCCAATGATGTTGTTGGACGATCACAGTTCTTCAAAGCTAATGGATATTAAGTAAAATAAAGTGCGTAATGCAATGATTTTAAAAGAAAAACCTGTTGATAAATTTTGCTTTCTGAGAAATAAATGCAACTTCATTAAAACATAGGGCTTTTTATACTGTCAGCGCTTCACTTTTTGTTCCTAATTTTCCGAATATATTTTCCTGATCATTGTACATTCTTTAAAGTCCTATTGTCTCTGATAACTATGACTCCTGATAAACCCAATACCTTTTTGCCTCTTTTAATTATGTAATTGTTTAATATGCTCTTTAAAAATTGTACTTAAAAATAAATAAATAAATAAAATGGAAAACATGTAAGCAGTCATGACTAGGTGCCTTCATTTATAAATATGTGCATTCCTCACCAACTACAGAGTCATTGTCTATTAATATTTGTGATATATGTATATAATGATACTTTTAGTTGACATTTATCTAAAATGAAAAACAAAAAATGTAACTGATTGCAGCCTATCAGTCCTAAGGTTTGTCTAGGTTTAGGACGAGTAAGTATAAGAGTTAGGGAAGGGGTAATTTAAAGAATAAACAAGGCTGGTTCTGGACATCTTGCTGTCCAGGGAACACATTAACAAAATGCAGACTTACCAGCAAAAAAAATTCCCCTAGTAACAGACCCTAATGCAGACCCCTCAGTGTCAGACCTTCACTGACTGGCCCCTGGTGCTAGACCACTGTTTTGTAGATAGTGCAGACTCTCAATACAGACATGGTTAGTGACAGATTCCCCCAGAACAGACCCCACGGGTGCCAGATATTTGACAACATGCCTCAGGGCAGACTCCCACACAACTGTTTAGACTCCCAATGACACACCTTAGTGCAGACCCCTCAGTGTAGGCCTCGGTACAAATTCCCAGTATGAACCCCCAATGACAGACCCCAGTGACAGGCCCTCAGGTGTTAGACCACCACCCTGTGGGGACCCTCCTAGTGCAGGCTTTCAGTGCAGACATCACCTAACAGTAATATAATTACATTCCTCAGTTTATAGTTTGGGTGTGGTGTAGAGTATATGCATTGTGGCTGCTTTTTCCCCATCATTACAGCAGGGAGCCCATTGCACACAAATCATCAAGCAAAGGTAAGTAAATAAGGCGAATTAATACAAAATATTTTCTTTGTTTTTTCAATTTTCAGATAGGTTAGTGTCACAGTTGTTCTGCCAGTTCCTAGACAGAGTTTTACAGAAGTGAAGAGAAACTTTAGTAAGCCTTGAGGAGAGCCGGAATCTGGCACTTCAGAAAATGTCAGATTCCGAGGATTTTTCCAAACGCAGCTTCTCTGCAACACAACACTAATAAGCAGCTCAGGCACCAAGAAAGGTGACTATTAAATATGTGTTTTGGAGGGGGTACATTTTTTACCACCTTTTTTGTGCACATAATTTACCCGAGCCTAACTGCACAGGTTTAATTGTACCCTGTACAGGATTCCAGTCTGCCCCCTCTTATTAAAATGCTGGTCAAATTTTTAAGTAAAACCTTACTACTTCATTTATCAGTGCTCAACCCAGAAATTTTTTTAAGCCGGGTGGGAAGAAATTGTAGGTGGGTGGCAGCCCCTGTATTGTGACCAAACTCTTTAGTAACCACCCAAAAACAGCCGGGTGGGTGCTGAAAAGTGCCGGGTGGTGAACCCAGCTAAAAGGGCCTGGGGAGAACCCTGTTTATTCATGCCAAGTAGAGGCATCATTGAGCCATCACTGGGTATCTTTGCTTATCAGGCAGATAATGACTGTTGGCAGTGGCCAGTCAAATCCTGTACATAGCTCTCCTAAACAAGATAACTAATCATAACTGTAGCAACCTGCAATCTAAGTTAGGGGAAGAATGATGGTCCAGCCAGAGGGACCATGCACTATAACATTTAGGGATTGTATCATTAAAAACTGCAGACATCCTCTCCAAAACCATAGTGTCAGATAACGGAGATACAACTCCAGGAAAGCTAAGGGTAGGTTTTCTCCATGCTGCTGCTATAACTTGGCGAGTGGCTAGAAGCTTTATGTGTTATTAAAGTCAAAGGATACAGTCTGGTACTGTAAAGGATTTTAGGGTTCTTGTAGTTTATCTTTCAGGTTAACATAAATCTATAGACTAGATCTACAACCTGATCTCACTGAGTCAGTACATTGGCATGCTACCAGCAAAAGCTAAAATTTCTGCACACGGTCCAATGGAGATTTCCATTTTTAAATGAAAAACACCTATGGCAGCTTCCAAAGGTTTCCTTTAACACAGTTGTCATGGAATGTTCCTGAAAGACACTAGCTGGCATCTTCAATAAAAAAGCATAAGGGAACTGAATGTGCTGAATGCAGAGAGCACAAACCATAACAAACAACCACAATTCAACTTTTTTTCTTCTCTACTTTAGATTGTTGTCCGCTCTTGGTACTTTTCACAGTAGGAGTATACCTGAAATACTCAGTATACCTGGGTGATCCAGCAAACCTGAAATGGATATCCTAAAAGTAATTTGCTATTTATTAGCAAATGTTTTCAATCCTGGACCAGATCGATTCCAGGTTTGCTGAATCGCCCATGTTAACTGATAAAAGTGTATCTTCTCCAGCCTTGGAAAACTTTAATAAATCAAACACAGTGATGGAAGGGACCCTGCATGGTCCCCAAAATGGCTTTTCAGACACGGTATGACCGTTTTTTTTACAATAAAGCAAGAATCCTGTAATCTGGAATGCTGGTGACCTCATCTTCTGTTTTCATGAGCTACTGAGTGACATTATTTATACCAATTAGTCTATGTAGGAGACTGAAACAATGAATATTTGAATTTGTTGTTTGCTGTAATTTAATACCTATTACCTTTACCTTAGTAACCCAATTCCTGCCCACAATCTATACATAAAACCTATACATTAACATTCTCCAGCATAATGCCCCATGACAGGGATATTTTATTTTTCATAAATGCCTCCACTTTAACAGCCAACACTTGCACTTGTGTTGCCACTGACAATTGGAAACCAGGTATAGTAGTTACCAAACATGTAACCAATATGTCAGCTATGGCAGTGAGAGACCCATGCATGCTAGAAGCTGATAAAATGAAAAGGCTTCACTCTGCAGATGAATACTTCCACCCTTGGCTGCAGTTGCATCACTAATGCCTTATGTTTGATGTTGTATTCATCAGAATATAGAATTTAGTTATTTATTTATTTTTTATGCATTTGCCAGCCTATAATAGCTTTTATAAAATACCATTTTTTATCTTTTGTAGCATTATATGGTGATCTTAATGAGATTCCTTCCAACGGAGCCTCACTTGAAACCGAACGGCAAGATGTGCAAAATATTTCTAGTGAGTACCCGCACTTCTTTACAAAATTACTAATTCAGCTTTTACCACTGTACCTTCCCCATCCCCTAGGGCAAGGGTCCCCAAACCGTGGGCCACTAGTGGGCTACGGCCGTCAGACAGGTGGGCTTGTCAGGGTCAGATGAAGGACTTTGCTTGGGGGGGCGCACCAGCCAAGGGCCGCAGACCATGTCTCCAGTACACATTGCAGGCTCAGACCTGTGATGGGAGCGTGGGTGGGTTCTGACATCATGACGCCACTCTGGGGGAAGTTTTTTCCGCTTTGAGTGACACAGCGCTTCCCACGCGTGCAGGGTCGGGAGTCTGCGCATTTAGCTGTGTGTGCGCTACAAACGTGGGGATCACTGCCCTAGGGCAACTTTTTTTTACATGTTCTTGGTTATTGGGCAATAACTATGTCACTGTGTAAAATAAGAAGTAATATGCATTTTAGGATAAATGGGGCTCTCTTTTGGTTATATTGTTCTGCTCATATTTGCTTGTATTTTTATAAAACACATCAACAAAAAAAACTAACAAACCTAAAAAATAATATTTGTCGATTTAGTTTTGAGGTTTATTTTTTTTCTTCATATTAAAGAAAGAGCAAAATTAAAAAAAAAAATCTATTTTGAGTCAGATGACATGTATTGTATTGTGAGAAAGGAAAATGAAGCAAAAACCATTGTTTTATCATATAAAGACTCCACGACATACTGTACATATATGTACATATTTAATATGTATATTATTTTATATGTATATGTAATTATTATTTTAATTTTATTTATTTTTTTGCTTTTTGGATGCAGCCCAAATTGCAGCAATTATGTCTTATAAACCCTAGGAATGCTTTAGACTCCTATAAATGGGGTGATCATAGAAATTCTTTTGGGCTGATGCAGGTAATTAAAGGTCTCTAAAAATATGGTACTAGTATTAAGTAAAACATTAGCCAGAAATGCAGATAGATAGAATAAAATTTATAAAAATCTTAAAAATTGGAAAATACAGACAAATATGCACAATATCTAAAATGAAGTATAGTTTTACAAAACACACCTATATATATGTAATATATATGTAATGCACACACCAGTTTAAGCTGCAGGAGTAAAGACTTCTGACTTGTATCTGACCTTTTTTTAGGATTTGTTTGCATCCTTAANGACAACTATGGGTAGTTTACCTTGAGTTCAGTTTTAAAGTCCATGCATTTTGTCTGCTCAGCTGATTTACATTTATAATTCTAAAGCTACATTTATAATTTTAAAGCTTCTATATATTTTTGTGTTCAGAAACCTGAAAATGTGTGGCCCAAAGGGTTTATTACATGTTTTTTATTCTGGCAGGCACGTAGTTACTACCTAATACCATTCTTTTTAGTTTCTTTAAATGACAGATTGACAAAACATGGCATTCTCCTAGAGGAGAATGGAACAGTGAAGAGAATATTTTACAGGGTGCCGAAATACTGGTTGATATGTATACATCAATCAGGCAAAAATGACCAAACTGGTCACCCAACCAAGTTATGAATATTAATTACCATTTGATGGATTGTCAGCTTTTGAGAAAGCTAATATAGTGACACACATCAAGCAGAGGCGAGGCCAGCATTTAGTGGTTTACCAAAAGAGTCTAAAAAAACTTAAATAACATTTCAAGGTGTTTCAGTGCAATTCCTAAATTTATGGCCAATCTTAGAAAAATGAGTGTCCTAATTAAATAACTAAAAATCTTCTAAAAATGACAGAGAAAGCAAATATAGATTTTGGACTTGGTGCATTCCAGACCCAGGATGTGGGGCCTCAGCTGCCCAAGTTAATGCACAACTCACAAGAAAAGGGTAAGTTTGACATTAGTGTATGACATTATGATATTTTGCCTCTGCAGATTTTTTAAATAGTTTTTTTTATACTTATTTATTCCTATTTTTTCACATTTACCTTTTATTTTTTAATTCCTTTTTTTATTTTCACAATCAACCAAATTGACATTTGCTCTGGTGTATAATAATAAACACTAATAAACAGCAAATAGTATAAAATAAGAAATCCAAAAAATTAACAATCTGTTCAATGTACAAATAGTGGTATGAAAGTCTTGAAAACAATATAACAATGTATCAAAACTGTATAACTCTTACTCAAGCTGAATTCACAGTAAGGTTTAAGCTAGGTACACACTTCCAATAATTATCGTTAGAAAACAAACGATTACGACCGATCAATGATTATGCACGGTTATACTTGAACAATCATATTGTGCACAATTCTGTACATGCTGTAACATGCACAATCACTGAACGACCGTACATACGATAGATAGTGAATGATCGTCGGCCAATCAGATCCGCCGTGCCGCTTGTTCATTTCCAACAACAATCCTCGTTCGTCGGCTTCGTTGGTCACCTAATTTTAGAACGATTTTTGGCCAATCAGTCGTTCGTTTCTAACTATAATTATTGGACGTGTGTACGCAGCTTTAGTCTACAAGGACATTTTCCCCAGTGTTTACCAAGCTAGTGAGATGACTATGGACTTTGTAAAGCGCTGTGTAATATGTCGGGGCCATATAAATAATGTGTAATAATGTGATAGGGACCTCTAAGCCCTCAACAACTTCCTCTGGCAAATTGAGCATGCCATTTTTTTTTAAGCAGGAGATTATGTGTTGATATTTGAGATGTGTCACTGCTGGGTCATATGGGGGGAAGAGGTTATATAATCCCTTATTGAAGTGGCTGAGGGCCTGTGCTATTGCAGGTTGTAAATGAACCAGATTATCTCTTGAAGTCTATATGGTAGGGACATATGCTTGAGCTTGCTTTTTACCAAGAGCCCTGGCCATAATTCATATAAAACACATCGCCATTTTGGCATTTCTGCTGTAAAAGAGCGGTCACACTTTCCTCACTGTTAGTAGTTCTGCTGCATGTGATGCAAGTAAATATCGTTTATGTAGGGATTCTAGTTGGGTAACCCTAGAAAGCAAAGAACCTGTCGCTGATATTCCTTTTTAAATTCTGGAGCCATGTTTAATGAGCACCCCCTTATGTAGCATTTATGTGTCTCACACAGAATGAAGGGGCTGTCTGTGGAGAAAAAATTCTGTCAATTCTTTGGTAATGTCTGTCACCACTTCAGGCCATTGTTTGTTTAACCTCCAGCTCCAGGCTGAATGTAAGGTAGATGGAAGAGTTAAATCTATATATACTGGAGCATGGTCGGAAAAAGAACGGGACCCTATACAGTAGGCAGTGACAGTGTCCAATTGTGGTACAAATATATTGTGGTACATATATATAGTCTATGCAGGAGTAGCTTTTCTGACCAGCTGAATAGTGAGTATAGGCCCTGGTCTTTGGGTACTGGAGACAACAAACATCCAATAATCTAAATTCAAAAGGTACCCAACAGAGAACTCTTTTAGCTGTGTCAGAGCTTTTTCCAAAAAAAAGGAAAGTTGGCTAACATTAGGTACATAAAAAAGGCAAAGGTAAAATTATGCTGCTGAATAGACCCCTTCACAAACACATATCTGCCTTGTGAATCACTCTGCACTACCACACATTGCCATGGGAGGGCGTGAGAGATTAAAATACTGACTGCCTTAGATTTAGAATCTGATGATAGACTGTGATAGCCGGAAAGGATTCTGTGGGAGCAGAGTTTGTTAATTTGGTATGTTCAAAATGAGCAGACATGTAAATGCAAACGGTGTAATTCGGGAAAAAAAGTGGATCTCTTGGCAGGGTGATGTAGATCTTTGACATCTGGCACTAGCCCAAATGTATCCATTTTTTGGTGGTGGCAGGTGGGCCCAAAAGGGGAAAGTAGTGGCCTAAAAAATGGGGGAGGTAAATGGAAGGGGAACAAGGTGCTAAATAACAGTGTGTGTCTGAAAATACAACACACAGAAACCTATGTGGGGGGAAAACGTGAAAGCCATAGAGGCGAGCAAATCAGGGGGAAGCGAGAGCCATTTTAGGTAAACAGCAACAAAACAATGTGCAGGCATTAAATAATTGTTAGTTTTTGAATAATAATATTTAATAACCTATAAAACAATTAACACAGAACAATAGTGACATCAGCACACTCATGTATAAAACAGCAGAGGTCAAGAAAATGAAAAAAAAAGAAAACATAAGCATAGGCAAATGCATCACTTTCAGAGCTGGTAATTTTTGGATAAGGATACATATTGATTGTGCGTATGGGGTATAGCAGGAGCACAGTCAAAGTTCAAGCAGAGTGATGGGCATTGGCGACGCATGAATCTATTCTGTCTGGTGCTGGTAGTAGGTGGTGGTGGTGGTCTATCTTCTGAGAAGTCAAGCCAATTAGAAATTGGTACAGGGTCAGTAATGGGTGGTCCGCTGCGGGGACGTACCAGGCCAGAGCCGCGGACCATGTCCCCCATACAGTTCCTAGGCTCAGGAAGGTGGGCGGGCTGTATCCCTGGACACAACCCGCCCACTGTTTCATCACAGGCTCAGGTCTGCGATGGGAGAGTGGGTGGGGTTATGTCATAATGACGTCACTATGGGGAGGTGTCTCCCCCTTTGAGTGACAACCGGCTCCCTGTGCATGCGCGGTCAGGAGGCAGTAATTTTAGTGGTCGGCGGGACTGAAAAAGTTGGCGACCATTGGTCTAAAGCTACGTACACACGGCAGATTTTTATCGCTCAATAATCGGCATCGGCCAATTATCGGATCGGCCAATTATTATCAAAATCTGCCGTGTGTACAGTCGGTGTCATCCATCGTCCGGACGACCGACCTGCCGGATCCACGGACGATGGA
Organism: Pyxicephalus adspersus; assembly: GCF_032062135.1. NCBI lineage: Eukaryota > Metazoa > Chordata > Amphibia > Anura > Pyxicephalidae > Pyxicephalus > Pyxicephalus adspersus. The sequence goes on along the minus strand of NC_092858.1, from coordinate 68,757,997 downwards.
CGACAGCCGATCGTAATGAAAGGGAAAGGGGAGAGCGCGCAGCAGGGTGCCGCTCCATCGCTCTCCCCCCTCCCCTCTCCATAGAGCATGAACGGTGCTGTATGTACAGCATCGTTCATGCATCTTGCAGCCCATTGTCGTTGGAAAGGATCGTGAAAGATCCTTTCCAACGACAAAAATTGCAAGTGTGTACGCAGCTTAAGAGTTGGTCTGGTTTACGGTGAGCAAAGAAGGGATAAAATTTGAAGAGGGAAGAGATGACCCCATCTGCACTAGGCTCCAGCTTGCAGATCAAAGCAAGCAGCAGACACACTACTCCTAATATCTGTAGGGTGAGGCTAGAGGTCCGGCAGGAAACTAATTGTAGATATGTCAAAGTCCACTAAACCATTGCCCCAGCCTCTGCGCATATTTTCTTTTTGATTGTAGAAGTGGACCCTGCAGAGAATATCACATGAGTGATTAGAAGGTGAAACATCCACGGAAACCACTCCATGTACTCTAACTCAAGGGTAGTGGTAGGTGGTTGCCCAAATTAAAAATGGCGGTTGCAGAGGTCCATAGATCAGAGCCAGATGTTGTTTTTGGGATGCCATGTAACCTGATGTTATTGCAACAATTGTGTTTTTAGCCGTCTTCTATGCAGAGTTGCATGGAGCTCAAGTGGTGGCAGACTGTAGACTGAAACATCTCAAGCGTCGTCAATCTGCATTCAACCTCATCTGCTGTCTTGGTGAGTGTAAGTACTTGCTTGTAAATATTCACAATTTGTTGTTTTTATGTCATCCACTTTTTTTCGTAGGGTAGTCTTAATTCTTGACCCCCATTGATCCAAGTCGTTTTTTAGTAGGTATGGCACGGAGTAGGTCCTTGAGTTCTAAATCCCTCTTGAGCGGAGTAGATGAGAAAGTAGATTTGCAGGAATCACAGGAGAAGCTGGAACTGTGTTGCTTGAAGAATTAGGGATTGAGAAACATCCTGTAGCACCTGACACAGGTTATTAATGCCTTTGAAAGCAGTCCCCTGTGCTGCAGATTTTGTGCCTGTTGTCTTATTAGAGGACTGGCTCCTGTGAAGTACTGCCACAGATCCGTGGCTGCCAGCAATTTGCGGTTAGCCGAGGACTTACGGTCTGCACGTTTTTGCTGCTATTTAGCCACCTGCGGACCAGAGCTCTAAGAAGCCATGTGCGCCCGGCTCTATGGCTAGCCACTCCTCCCCCATATTTACCTTTCTAAGTGATCTCTAACCGATTGTACTTAACTGGATCCGGGTTTATGTGAGTACGTTCGCCACTTTGCACAATCCTTTACAAAGATGCATAGCTGCTACAGAACCAAAATCATGTGATTTCACCCTGGCCCCTATATATTATGCCAGCTCTCGTGTATATCTAGAAAACCATTTTATTACATTTGTATATTTTGTCATATTTATTAGAGAAATGCTGCTAAAGTAAAACATAGAAAAGTCTTTGGGACTGGTACCTGAAGAATGTCTGTGATGTCTTGCAGAGGTGAACAGGCGTCAGACAACTTCTAAGTGCATGTACTGCACATAAAGAAGTGTGTCTTATGAAGGGTGCATGGGAAGAGTGTGTTTACAAATATTAATATTTTTATTAAAAAAAAGGAGGACCAGCTTGGAGGAGGAGCAACCTATACCATCCTGGTTCTCTGTCCAGGCAGAGATGAGCAGCCAGGAGTGTGCATACTGAGGATGGAGAGAACATGGAGGCTGCAGAGGGTCCTAACAGCAGGAGAGATGTCAGATGGAAAAGGGGTGAAAGGATGAAGTGACTGTGATGGAAGTTCAGGCTTCTGCTTGAGTTTTTTACTTTAGCACAAAAATGCCAGTGAACATGGGAAGAACAAGAAACAATAGCCTGGCTGGGCAATTATTTGGTAGTACCAAAAAACACAAAAGAAATTAAAGGAGCCTAACAAAATAATAATTAAAAAAAACATAGACAAAATTCACACATTTTTTTCACATTAAATATCGAAATAGCTCTGTTCACAAAAACGACTCTTGTTATACACAGCACTGTACATAAACCTCATCCTAAAATACATTAAATAGTTCCTATTAGCAGTAAAAAGTCCATTTGACTCAAAAAAACTTGGGAAGTCAGCTTCCAGCAGTCTACTCCTGTTTTCCGATTTAGACCACCTATGCTCCCTAAGTCCAGGTGAAGATCCAGATATGGACCCAGCAACACCTGTCACACCAATGCTTTCTTTTCACGTAAGTAGTTGTGAAGGACACATGCAGCTTTTGGTATCTGTCCCATTTCCCCACAGGACCAGGGGATCTCTGTCCTCTTCTGTGTCACCCACCTTACACTCCTCTGCAGGAATCCCATTCTCTGGTGAATTCCTTCTCTAAATAATGTGACTCCCTGAGAGCTCCCCTTTTACTTCAAAAGACTAGACTATTCTGCATGTGAATACATGGTAGCACACCCTTTGGAAGAAATAACTGATGTCAATCACTTTGCTGACAATGATATCTGGTGGATACCGATAGCCATCAGCCACATATATGGAGGAAAGGTGCTTTTTAAAGTTTCCATTGTTGATGGAAGGGGACATCTGCATACAAATGTGGTTCCCATCCACAGCTCCAGCACAATTTGTAAAATCCACATTAAGCTCAGTGTACAGTCTCAGCAAAATTCCATAGGTTATCCTGACCTAGACAATAAAGCTAGAGGAGCCCCTTTTGGCAGATAGGTCCTTCATCATGTGCAAATCTGCAAATATTTTGTGCATACTATCTCATTATGAATAAAGCCTCCAGAGGGCCCAAAACTTTGTGGAGTTAAAAAAAAAACTTTAAATGGAGTGTTTCTATAGCATTTTGTATTTGCAACTGTGCATTAGTAATTTTTTGGTATTTTTATCCTAGTTGAGGGTCAGTATGAAAAACCCAATAGAATATACAAATACTCGGGGCCAAATCTACCAGAAACTAAAAAAAAGTTTTGTTGGTGTTATAGTTAAAAACCTATAATAACAGATTCAATCCTGTCTTCACATTCCACCAATGCAATTATACCCAGAACAAAACTGACTTTGCGGTAAATTGGAACAAGCTTGCACATATATTTATTTTGTCAGTATTAAAAAACCTTATTTGGATTTTTAAGCTTGATAATTATGCAAATTGTAAAAGACAATACTTACATAGATTTTGCAATTATTTTCTACAAAACAGATTTCAGTGTAATCAGCCACAAACCACACCTCTCCTTTAAGATATCTAGAAAAACTTACATACAAGCTTGGCTACTTAGAATATACAGGTACCTAGGCTTTGTTTTGACAATAGGAACTGTTTTAGTCTTGACTCCTGGGGTATTACACATGAATTTAGTAGAACACATTCATCATATATACCATAATGATGCTAATGTGTGTGTTAGATCCCCCCACAGCATCTTTCTATTTATGGTGAAGCCAGAATCTACATCTTCTGTCTTTATCACTTTTATAGATTCACCCTTAGCAGAAAACACATAAATTTACTGGGCTCATACATTTAAAAACAAGATATTTATTAGGGCACCTACCAAGGTACAGTAACCATTGTCAACTACTGAAAAATCATATGTATTTGCTCTGCACACCTAAATGTTGTTTCTTTACAAACATACATCTGGGAACGACCCCATCTCTTTTTTACTGTTCTACTATATATTTGCAATTATAATATCTTCTACACTGGTGACCAGTGTGATTGGTTGTTACAAATATTGCATGATCTGGAACCAGTATTATTGGTTTGTGGTCTGTAGAATGTCCGCTGTCCAGTAATGTTTAATTTGACAAGGTAGTATGCACAGCATCAGGTACAGAGTCAGAATTTGTGATTGTGAGAATTAAACGTGGGTCAGGAAGTAAGAGTCCTTTTGCCACCTTTTAGTTGCAGGAAGGGTTATAAGCAACAAGGAAGTTGAGACGTTGAGCAATAGCATAGTTACAGGAAAGTAACTTGCAAAGTGACCCAGATAGCAACACAATTCTGCTGACAGAGCTAGTAATACATGAAAAGAACCTTACCGGTTATGCAAATAACTGTGAAAGATGATACTTACATAGATTTTGCAATATTGTCCAATTATTTTCTACAAGACAGGTTTCAAAAACAAAAGGCCTTCTTTACTCTGTAATATCTTACCGAAGAGAATGCATTCTTTGTTTTTCCCTGATATGGTGAAACCTTTTGAATAGTTTTTATATTTATTGTTCTTATGATGTAAATCATAGCAAACCTTTTCTATGATTGTGTAATTCTTGTACTTAACATGCACAGTCAATGCTACTGCTACAAAAGTGTTTTAAAAAGAGATGATGCTGATTTTTTTTTCTTCTGCATTTTACAAACTTCCAATTTATTAGATTTGTATCATCAAAAACAGATAGCAACAGAAGGATATTATGTTACAGGATACACAACGATACAAAAATAAAATCAACAGGAGTCATTAATTTGAAGAACAAGCGATCAAATTACAAAAGAAAAAGACAGTGTGAGGGCAGGAAATAATTCACCCAAGACCTAGGTTGGCATAATTGTAACAGTAGGTGTAAGATTACAGATTTGGGGTTCTTATATTTTAGTCTTACTAGGTATCATAAGGAGTGCTGGAAACTCAGATGCAGTTTCAGTTTAGTAGGACCATTTAATTATGTTATTAAAGTTATTAAAGCTTTCTGAGGTGTCAGACATACATTTTTAGTATCTTTGCACTGGACAGTTTTGATTTATTCAATATTGTAGCTTTGTTAAAAAAAACTGTGTGGGTGTGTGGGGGCCAAAGTTGCAGTTTTTCCTTCTCATTAGATAAAAAACCTTTTCATATGGAAACAAGGTGGTTTTGTTTAACCTGGAACAAGCCTATAATTTAGAAAGAGGTACAAGATTTTTTTTTTATTATTTTATTTAAGAAAAAATCCTATGCCTCCTTCTCTATTTGTAGCCTTATGAGTTAAATTTCAATGGTAACTTTTTTGCACAGGCTAACAATAATAATACCACATTTCTTCTATGAAAATTCAACCATTCAAGTCCATGCCTTGGAGTAGCAAGGAAAAGTATGTAAAGAAAACATTTATTCAAGGTCAAAGCCAGATACCTGGCATCTCTTCTTGGATGCTAATTTTTTAATGTTTAGGGTCAGGCTCTGAGCTGAGGATATCCTCAGGATTGAGTGAAGGTGTTCATCAGTAAGGCGACTCCTGTACGATGTTTTGTTCATCTTCATCTTGGAGAATAGTTGCTCACACAGATATGTGCTACCAAACATAGAGAGCAGTTGAGCAGCTTGGGTACGGAGCTGGGGCATTGTGTCAGGGATGTAACGTGGAAATTGTGCAGCGCCCACAGTGTCATACACTTGGATAACAGCAGGCTATGCACAGCCTGCGACACTGCTATATGACACAAGGCCATGGGTCACCAAGAAGCCCCTGTAACTCCAAAAGCCTTCTGGCAAATGCCACGTGTAGCTGAGGGGGAGTGCTGGAAATGCCAGATGCAACCAATGCAGGGCTAAATTTTCTGAGTGGCCTCTCCCTGGAACTCCCTCTTTATTGAAATAGTACTGCTACTACAATTCCCAGCATTACTTGCATCTATAAAACAGTCCAATGTGGGGCCACGCAAAGGCAGAGATCCCGCTGATCTATAGATGTGAGTGATGCCGGGAATTGTAGTAGCTGCGCTATTTCAATGGAGCTGAGGGCCAGCTGCAATTTAAATTTAGGATTCCTTTAGGGGCCAAAAAAAAGGACATTGCGGGCTAGATTTGGCCCCCGAGCCAGAGTTTGACACCTTGCCTTAGAGAATCAGATGCCATTTTTTCAAATTGCACCCATGATTGCCCAATTTGGGGTTGAGTGGCATGAATATTGAGTACAGCTGTAATGAACTACTTAAAGGCAAAAGGTGCATTCCTATGGGCAGTGAAACAGGTCATCTTCAAGGAAGTTACATTTGAGACAGTGATTGGTATTACTCAAACCCATATGGAAAGCCTTGGAGGGGGAAACATATGCTCTAAAAAGAGATTGAAAAAGTCTCCCTATAAGATGCTACAGAGGCTTTCCTGGAATAGCAGTATATATTAGGCAATTTAGCTGCAGAAAGGTGGGGGAACAATGCAATGGAGAGTGGGCAGGGTTATGCCATCATGATGCAACTGAAGGTGACGTCATGATAACGACGTGATGGGTTGTATGCAGTGACAGCCCGCCCACTCTCCCATCGCAGATCTGACACACCCTGCCCACCTCCACGAGTGGGGATACCAACGGGGGCTGTGTTTTGCGGCTCTGGCCGGTGCGCCCCCCCAGCAGGGTCCTTCTCCTGACCCTGCTGGGGTTGGCACCGGCCAGAGCCGTGGAACACCCAAAGGGCCAGAGAAACAACCGTATTGGGCTATAGTTTGCCCATGCCTAGTCTAGAGACAGCTCTGTGTTCCACAGGAATTGTAGCAAATCAGTTGTTTGTTGGAATTTGTGCATCCACAGAATACAAGTACATAAGCACACGGAGGAATGGTGTGAGTTTATGGTGTATTTAGTAATATAACAAAAGGTGGGCCTGCTCAAAATAGTTTTCGTTTGTACCCATTTCAAACTGAAAAAAAAAATTCTGGTTTCCTTAACCCTTAATATTATTGCAGATCCTAAATAACAAGATATTTATTGACAGAGAAAAGAGCTAACAAATATACAATCATTATTTAAGAGAGGCTAAACATTATTTACAAAGACAATTTGAAGTGATACGTTACACAGGGATTCCATGCTTTATATCTTGTAAATTGGCTGGGCTTCAATGAAATAGAGAGAGAGTGTATGTAAAAGTGTTCATAGGAGTGAGAATGGCTATCTGTGCAGTCATTTGTATTATATCCAGGATCCCATATTACATTCAGCCATTTCCATGAATCCACCCTTCATTCAGGTTTCCCCCTAACCCCACTTCTGGGATCTTCTGTGCATGTGTTAACAGTGGATGGCACTGTCGAGGAAAAAAAAAACTGACTCAACTAATTCAACTACTTAAAGAGGAACTAAGCTCAAAAACAGCCAAAACATTATAAAAAATTTGGTTACCTTCAATCCCGCAGCTCAGTCGATTGGTCCGGAGATCTCTTCCATCGGGTTCCACACCGTCCCAGTATCCCACTTTAGGCCTGCGCTCCAGGAGCCGCCATCTTCTCATCTTTTTCCAGGTTCTTCTTACTATGTAATCCGACCCAGGCGCAAGATCGGGTGACGTAGTTGGGAAAAAAACTTGCTGATCTCACTGCTCATGCGTGAAATTAGCTCATCATCCCACCCCAATGTAGAAAAAAATCTTTCTGTGCATACCCGAGGTTGGGGGTGGGGGCAAACTAGCTAACTTAAATGAAAACCATAACACCACAACTACGAGGTACACAATAATTATTTCTCTCATATACAGCTCTCTGAACAAAGTTTGCCTGAACAATTACCAAACTATGTATAATGGCTGCTGCGAGCATTGTGGTTTAAAATGGAAAGTGAAATTGTGTTTTTTAGAGATGATATTACTTTAAAACAAAGACATGTGGGATAATTATATGGGCACTAAGCAGTTTAGAAACATATTTTATTATATTTTATGCCAGACTTTACTTTAACCATTGTTGTAAGATTATCACTTCCTACCAGCATTCCACATACAGTCACTTGATATGTCCTGTGTGCTCAAAGTTTATCTATGACCAACTAAGAGACAAATCTGAAAAACATAATGTGGACAAATGAGTCCTGCTAACCCAGATCAACCATCTGTCCCCTGATTTATGTCCATTAGTCCAAAAATCTTAAAGTACTGAAGGTTATTCAATACTTAATGAGAATGGGAGGTGTTAGTCTAAGCTGACCAGTTTTCTGTTAACCGTAAGGGATGACATTAGCATAGCAATCACTGGAAATTGGGAATAATGACACTGTTATAATTACAATGTGTTGGTGAGTTCCTAATTTGGGTTTGGTGTTAACAGTAAATGTATTTGTGTGTCAGAGAATACCTGCATTATAAAGTATTCTATTGCCATCTGGCGCAAAGCTAACAATTTGCTTTTCTTTGCCTTCATGTAATACATGACAATCCCTCCCCTGCATAACATTTTGGGAGATTTAGAAGAAATATGTTACTATCTTTAGAAAATAAAAGCATTTTATACACTTAGTAACATACCTAACCTAAAATAAAGAACTTTGTTGGCCACAGCATACAAAATGTACAGGAAAATGTCAGCAGTCTCTGACAATCTCTTGTAACCTGTGGCCATCCCCTGTAGGTGGATACAGAAAACTAATAAAATAGGTTAAATGGCTTCCCCCCAAGTTGCCCTTAGACACCCTTTTGAGGGACAGCTAGTGACATGACAATGGACTTTGTAATGCTTTGCGTAATATGTCCGTGCTATAAAAATACTGTATAATAATAGTAACTATGTGTGATGGATGCTGCTAGCATTGTACTTGGAAATTAAAAATGAAATGGAAAGTAGAAATATGTTTTTTACCCAGATGATATTATTTTGGAACAAAGACTTGTAGGTTAATTTTAAGGGAATTAAAGAGTTTAGAAACAGGTTTTTATTATATTTCATTCCGGACTTTAATTCTACTTTTACCATTGCTGTAGTATAAACTCCTCCTACCAGCATCCCACATACAGTCATTCGGTATGTCCTGTGTACTCAAACAGATGCCACACAGGAGGACGCCGCAGGCATCGCTAGGGGACGCTTCAGCATCACTGGAGGATCCCGCAGACACTGCTGGAGGACGCCACGGGCACGTGGGGACTGGGTAAAACTTGAAAACTCCCTGCCAATTCCACCCCAAGTGTGGCTTGGGGTTACTGCTTTTGGTACTGAAAATTAACCTTGAGCCACACTCGGGAATACCCCCAAGGAGGTTAATTAAAGGGCCATCCAGATTTCAAATAAGCCCCCAACCCACAGACCTCCACAACACTGGTCAGGTTGTAGAGAAGAGGCCCTTTTTCTGAAGGATGGCCCTACCACTATTGGGGGCAGGTGGGTATGTTTTTTCCAAAAGGGAGGGGGCTACACACTTTTTGCCTTCATTTTTTCGGGGGAAAAACAAAATCCAGAGGACCATTCATGGATAGAAAAGGGTTGCTGCCCCATTTCTTATCTGGTAAGGTCCCCAACCTATTCTATTGAAGGGTTTGATTTTATTATTGCAGGGACCCTATGATTCTTTTTTTTCTGGTAAAATAGGACTTTAGTCATTAAAAAACATGGTGTTTTACATGAAAAATTTGTGTTATCTATTTTTTGTCGGTGTGAATAAAGGGATCTGGTGCAATGGTAAATATTTTAGATGTTTGCAATAAAGGTGAAGGAATATAGTAAATTAGTCTGTGATAGTGAAATTTATTTTATCTTTCAATATTTTTATTAAATTTTACAAGTAAATATACAATTAAGGCAACATAAATTACAAGATATTAACAGAAAAATAACAACGGAGGATGAAAAAATATAAGTGTACGCAAATTAACATAAAGGAGCATATCAGAGGATGTCTGGACAACATAATCAGTATAGACTAGGCATATCTAGTAAGGAAAATTTGTTAAAATAAAAAAAATTAGAGAACATGTTATACCATCCGAAGCTATTGGTAAATGTAAAGCCGTACACAGCAGGATTTTAGGTGGTAAAATAGCCCAAGCCTGCGTCCCCGTTATAAAATAAGACAAGGACAAACATAAAACAAATGATCTACTGGAAGGGGAGGGGAGGGAAGAGGAAGTTAGTCCTGTCAGTAACAGTGACGAATAATATCCCGCAAGGGTATCCGAAACTATACCTTACTTATTATTAAAGGCAATCCAGGGCTCCCATAAATCTTCGAATTTATCTAACGAGTTCTTTAGAGTGTGAGTCAATCTGTCATTGACCATAATCCAGTTCAATTTAGTGTGTATGGGGTCCAGGGATATCGAGGGGGACTTCCACGCTTTGGCCAGAGAAATTCTACCCGCCAATAATATTAATCTAATCAGCTTTTTTGAGGGGCCAGGGTGGGTCATATCCAGTTTGCCAAACAGAGCTGCTTCAGCCGTGCTACCAATCGTTTGATGGAAGATGTTAGATATCAGATCAAATACCTCACCCCAATACCTCCTGGCAATAGGGCATGACCACCAAATGTGCAACATTGAACCTCTGGCGTCACAGCCCCGAAAACAAAAAGGGGACGTTGAAGGGAACATCTTCGCTAGTCTGTCTGGAGTAAGATACCACCTAAGAGCTACCTTATAATTGGCTTCTATTATTGCAGAATTTAGGGAGATCCTGGAGAGGGAATCCATCCTATCCCACCATTCTTCCAAATCCCAGACCGTACCCAATTCAGATTCCCAGTCCCGCATGTATTGCATTTTATCAATAGGGGCTATTAAGGCTGAGTAAATCACTGAAATTTGCCCCTTGGTGGAAGCCAAAGAGAGGCACGTACTTTCGAAGACAGAGGAGCGCATGGGTCTCGGGGAAACTTTAATTACTGTGTTAATATATGAGGACAGTTGTCTATAGCGGAATTGTTCCGTATGAGGAATTTCAAAACTACTAACTAAATGGTCCCAGGAAATACTGCGCGGACATCAATCAAGTCCTTCACCCTCCTGAAACCTTTGGAAATCCACCACTTGAAGTTAGCTAGATCGAGGCCTGGTGGAAACTCTGGATTATTCCATAGTGGGGTTAGAGGTTTATGAGGTGAGGGGGGGGTCCTTATATCTGCCCAATTTGGATTTATCCAAAATATGGTCAAGAGCTAGATTAGTATCACCGAGTAAGATCAGGGAGCCCTGCACCTTGGGCCAAATTTCACCCAGGAGATTACGGAAAAACGCCACTTGACCCTCATTAGGCGCATAGTAGGACACCACCGTGATCAGCTGTATGCCAACATAGCCAGTAACCACCAGAAACCTACCCCCTGGGTCCCTAAAGACCTCCTGTGGGGCAAAATTCAAATTCTTATTAAAGCATAGGAGAACCCCACATGTCTTCTTATCAGAATTGGCCATGTAAAAAATAGGATAATTTTTGTGAAAATATCTTGGAGCTAAATTCTTGGTAAAATGAGTCTCCTGTAAAGCTAGGATATCAACTTTTAGTGAGTTGTAATAATGAAAAGCCTTGGCTCTCTTGACCGGGGAATTAAGGCCCTGGACATTATGGGAAAGCAACGTCAGTTTGGCAAGGGTCACAGGCCCAGCCCGTGAGTCAGACAACATGGGGATATATTAACAACAGAAGCATTAGGAAACTTCCTCTGCCAGTGGGGAAACCAGGGAAGGGACTACCAGGAAACAGACAGGACAAACAAGACATAAAAGACAAAGAAGACAAAAGCATTTGGCACAACCAAAAATTACAGTGCAAATCAGAAAGGATTGGGTGCCCACCCGAACCCCGGAAAACAAATATTCTCGGACCTCGAGGGGCAGCCTCGCCTCCCGTGCTCCCAGGAGCTCCAGCAAGCTCCATCTCGTTAGGGAGATTTCCTGCGGGCCCAGGAAAATAAATAGGGCCCGAATCAAATTCCCCGAAACTGGAGGGCATGTGTAACCCCCCGGATCCCCCGCCCCCCCAAAAATCAAATATGAACACATCAGGAACCCAGCAAATTAAATCTCAACAAAATACAAACAAAACTGATCAGGGGAACCTCATGGTTGCTGATGGCTCGGCAGCCACATAACAAAAGTAACAAAGCAAAAAAAAAAAAAAGAACAGTATCTGCTATCGCACATTCCAACCTTGAATTAAGAGAAAGGAGACACCTCCAAAAAGGAAGGCGTCGGTGGACCTAGTAAAGAAAGGCAGCACATGTTTAACCAAACAAACCATTTCTTTAGAGACCCCA
>NC_092858.1:68732717-68745468 GCF_032062135.1 Pyxicephalus adspersus | reverse complement strand
GGACAACCTTCCATCTCAACCCGATCCAAGCCCCTAGTTGCTTTCAAAAGCGCTTCCTTCGTGCTAAAGTAGTGGGGCTTGACAATCACATCCCTCGGGGGACCATCAGGTCTAAAAGCTACTAGCGCCCTATGGGCCCTGTCCAGATGAAGATAAGGCTCTGGGGTGTCTGGTAACATTTTTCGGAGAAAGCGTTTCACCGCCTCATTAACATCTTGGACTGATTCAGGAAGACCCCTGATCCTGAAGTTATTTCTGCGAGACCTGTTTTCCAGGTCATCCATCTTGACCTGTAGCTCGTCAAACCGATCACAAAGGGCCGAAATCTCCTTAGAATTCTGATTAACTTGAGAGACCGTGTCATCCACTTTTTTTCTCAAAAATATCAATCCTGGCGCCCAAGCTCTGCAAATCTTGGCGGAGTTCAGATGTTATAGTCTCCGTTGCTTTAGCTAGCTCAGACTGAATGAGGCCCGCCAAATTCACATAAAGCCTGCGTTCAGCCACTGGAAGTTCACAGGGGGGTGAATGAACTGCTGAATCCTGTGATAGCACTGTATGGCTTGAGCCCTCCGCAGATATTCTGGCATCAGGACTAAGATGCCCTAAATCTTCCCCCTGAGAGGCTGCCCAGTAAGTAGAGGGAGGCAAAAACCCTGATAAGGGGGGGTCCTGGATCAGAGAGGGACTGGGGGATGCCCGAGGTGCCTGCGAATGTGCAGGGGAAGGGGGAGAAGAACTCCTTTCCCCCCCCTGTTCTGCCAAATCCCCACTGGTACCTGGAGAGGGGACCTGCAGCGTGTCCTGCCTCGCTGCTCCTCCGTGTGTGTATCCCGGGTGGCCGCCATCTTGGAGCCCAGCTTCACAGTCTGAGACCGCGGATTGCGGTCTTTTACTTTGGCCCCGGTTTTCCCAACCATCGCAGGAGATGCAGGAGAGGGAGCGGAAAGCACACAGCGGTGCGGGTGACGTGGCTGCCGAGCACGTCGCCTAGCAGGGCGGGTTAAGGGTCCGGAGAGCGCCGAGCCGTTCACAGTGCGACTTGCATGAACGGTGGCGCATGCGCACTCGTGAAATTTATTTTATGATCCTATTACTAAAAAGGGAATTTTGTTGGGTAACATTGAGTCGTGACAATTATTAGATGGGCCTTGTTTGCCCATTTTAATATAATAGAACCACCAATAGAAAAACTGTTGATTGATGGCTTACCTTAAAGTGAGGTGGTTTTATATTTAGTGCATACTGTGTTATTACGTGTTGTTGTATCATAAATTAGTTAATGTGTGTCCATCGTGCTTTAGCCACACCCGGTACAAGCCCTGTCCCTGTACCAGGTACAAGTCCACACCCACCGTCCCTTTTGGGCACTGCCTGAACAATTACCAAACTATGTATAATGGCTGCTGCTAGCATTGTGCTTTGAAACAGAAAGTGGAATTGTGTGTTTTACAGAGATGATATTACTTTAAAACAAAGACATGTGGGATAATTATATGGGCACTAAGCAGTTTAGAAACATGTTTTATTATATTTTATGCCATACTTTACTTTAACCATTGTTGTAAGATTATCACTTCCTACCAGCATTCCACATATAGTCACTTGATATGTCCTGTGTGCTCAAAGTTTATCTATGACCAACTAAGAGACAAATCTGAAAAACATAATGTGGACAAATGAGTCCTGCTAACCCAGATCAACCATCTGTCCCCCTGATTTATGTCCATTAGTCCAAAAATCTTAAAGTACTGAAGGTTATTCAATACTTAATGAGAATGGGAGGTGTTAGTCTAAGCTGACCAGTTTTCTGTTAACCGTAAGGGATGACATTAGCATAGCAATCACTGGAAATTGGGAATAATGACAACGTTATAATTACAATGTGTTGGTGAGTTCCTAATTTGGGTTTGGTGTTAACAGTAAATGTATTTGTGTGTCAGAGAATACGTGCATTATAAAGTATTCTATTGCCATCTGGCGCAAAGCTAACAATTTGCTTTTCTTTGCCTTCATGTACTACATGACAATCCCTCCCCTGCATAACATTTTGGGAGATTTAGAAGAAATATGTTACTATCTTTAGAAAATAAAAGCATTTTATACACTTAGTAACATACCTAACCTAAAATAAAGAACTTTGTTGGCCACAGCATACAAAATGTACAGGAAAATGTCAGCAGTCTCTGACAATCTCTTGTAACCTGTGGCCATCCCCTGTAGGTGGATACAGAAAACTAATAAAATAGGTTAAATGGCTTCCCCCCAAGTTGCCCTTAGACACCCTTTTGAGGGACAGCTAGTGACATGACAATGGACTTTGTAATGCTTTGCGTAATATGTCCGTGCTATAAAAATACTGTATAATAATAGTAACTATGTGTGATGGATGCTGCTAGCATTGTACTTGGAAATTAAAAATGAAATGGAAAGTAGAAATATGTTTTTTACCCAGATGATATTATTTTGGAACAAAGACTTGTAGGTTAATTTTAAGGGAATTAAGGAGTTTAGAAACAGGTTTTTATTATATTTCATTCCGGACTTTAATTCTACTTTTACCATTGCTGTAGTATAAACTCCTCCTACCAGCATCCCACATACAGTCATTCGGTATGTCCTGTGTACTCAAAAGTTTATCCATGTAAAGCAGAGGCAAATCTGAAAAACAGTGATGTGGCCAAATGCAAATGAGCCCTGTTGACCCAGATCACCCATCTATCCCTCTGATTTATGCCCATTAGTTCAAATACTTAAAGTACCAAATATTATTTGATATTTACTGAAAATGGGAGGTGTTAGTCCAAGCTAACCAGTTTTATATTTCCCAATGTGTGATGGCTGCTGCCAGCATTGTACTTGGAAACTAAAAATGAAATGGAAAGTAGAAATATGTTTTTTACCCAGATGAGATTATTTTGGAACAAAGACTTGTAGGTTAATTGACCTTAACTTGTAGGGTAAGGGCATTAAGGAGTTTAGAAACAGGTTTTTATTATATTTCATTCCAGACTTTAATTCTACTTTTACCATTGCTGTAGTATAAACTCCTCCTACCAGCATCCCACATACAGTCATTCGGTATGTCCTGTGTACTCAAAGTTTATCCATGTAAAGCAGAGGCAAATCTGAAAAACAGTGATGTGGCCAAATGCAAATGAGCCCTGTTTACCCAGATCACCCATCTATCCCTCTGATTTATGCCCATTAGTTCAAATACTTAAAGTACCAAATATTATTTGATATTTACTGAAAATGGGAGGTGTTAGTCCAAGCTAACCAGTTTTATATTTCCCATAAATTATTAGAATGAGGAAACTAGAAATACTGAACTGACAGCTTTATAATTACATTGAATTGCTGGGTTTTTTGGAAGGGAGTGGTGTTAACAGTGAATGTAAGCAGTCTGAATACAGAAAACTAAAAAGTCTAATTATATGTTTTGATTAGTCAGTAGGTAAATATATTATGACGGGAAAACATCTTGCAGCCAGAATCTGGTTTTAACTAGTTTTCCCGGCAATTGAGGATTACACCTGTTTTTGGGTGAACATTATTGGAGTGCCTAAAAAAATAATAGAAATAATAATGAATGGAAAAATTTAAAAAATAAATAAATAATAATGTCCCACAGGGGTTGCTTTCACAACCTTTCCAGCAAGATTCTTGAAATGTTGAGCATCCCAAATCCTCATAAATCCAAAACCAGGCAAAAATGTAAAATATTGCAGTCCTAAGATGTGGAAGTTACATTACCATTCTCTTTTTTTTCAGGCTTTTTACCTTCTTCATCTGGTGATCCTGCCAATTACATATATCCTGTCCAAGAGTAAAAGATCGCATTCAAAGTATTATATTTAAAGAGGAGCAATGCTGACCGGCAGTGTCTTAGCTGTGCAGCACAAGCACATTGTTTTTAGGCATGATATATACCTTGTACATATATGTACCTTTACTTCTGCAGAGCCCCCAATCCCTCCATACCTGGCCTCAATTTGGTCCTGAATTCTTCCTTTGTCCTAGTGCAGAGGAAGCACCAGGTGCGGCCATCTTCTTCTGTCTTCTTCCTTCTTCTGCTTTCCGTCACACGATCTTGATGTCCCCGGCCTGGCTGGCATCTG
Organism: Pyxicephalus adspersus; assembly: GCF_032062135.1. Taxonomy (NCBI): domain Eukaryota; kingdom Metazoa; phylum Chordata; class Amphibia; order Anura; family Pyxicephalidae; genus Pyxicephalus; species Pyxicephalus adspersus. The sequence goes on along the minus strand of NC_092858.1, from coordinate 68,741,347 downwards.
TGTCCCCTGGCCCCGCGTTCCCCAACGTTCAATTGCCAAGAATGCAGATACCATGCAGAAGGACGCCGCAGGCATCGCTAGGGGACGCTTCAGCATCGCTGGAGGATCGCGCAGACACTGCTGGAGGACGCCACGGGCACGTGGGGACTGGGTAAAACTTTAAAACTCCCTGGAAATTCCACCCCAAGTGTGGCTTGGGGTAACTGCTTTTGGTACTGAAAATTTACCTCAAGTCACACTCGGAATACTGCCAAGGAAGTTAATTAAAGGGCCATTTAGATTTCAAATAAGCCCCCAACCCACAGACCTCCACGACACTGGTCAGGTTGTAGGTAATAGGCCCTCTTTCTGAAGGATGACCCTACCACTGTTGGGGGCAGGTGTGTCTGTTTTTTCCAAAAGGGAGGGGTTACTCACTTTTTTAGGGGGGAAAACCAAATTCCAGAGGACCATTCATGGATAGAAAAGGGGGTGCACAGGGTTGCTGCCCCATTTCTTATCTGGTAAGGTCCCCAACCTATTCTATTGAAGGGTCAGATTTTATTATTGCAGGGACCCTATGATTCTTTTTTTTCTGGTAAAATAGGACTTTAGTCATCAAAAAACATGGTGTTTTACATGAAAAATTTGTGTTACATCACAAAGTTATCTATTTTATGTCGGTGTGAATAAAGGGATTTGGTGCAATGGTAAATATTTTGGATGTTTGCAATAAAGGTAAAGGAATATAGTAAATTAGTCTGTGATAGTGAAATTTATTTTATAATCCTATTACTAAAAAGGGAATTTTGTTGGGTAACATTGAGTTGTGACAATTATTAGATAGGCCTTGTTTGCCCATTTTATTATAATTAAACCACCAATAGAACAAACGTTGATTGATGGCTTACCTTAAAGTGAAGTGGTTTTATATTTAATGTATACTGTGTTATTACATGTTGTTGTAGTATCATAAATTAGTTAATGTGTGTCCATCGTGCTTTAGCCACACCCGGTACAAGCACCGCCCTTGTACCCGGTACAAGACCACACCCACCGTCCCTTTTGGGCACTTTCAAATGCTGGGAGGTATGCATTGCATATATAAGAAACTGTCTGCCTTTTCCTCTTTGTCACAGGAAAGGGAACATTACAAACAAATCATCCAGCAAAGGTAAGTAAATGACACTAATTATCAAGAAAATATTTTGTTGAAACGTTTTGTATTAAATTTTTCAGATATGTTGAAGTCACAGTTGTTCTGCCAGTTCCTAGACATTTTTAGATTTTTAAGTGTCATTCACTCATTCCTTAGTGATCTCAGCTTCTCTCTGGCATACAGCATTTCCTGGCTAAAAATATTCTTAGCATAGAACTACACATAATTTTCAGTCTAGTACACACAAGCAGATCTACTGCCAAATTAAGGCTTGACTGATCCGTACTCATAGATTTTATAAATGTCCCACACACTGCACAAACATGTACAAGATTCTGCACAGAGAAAAAGCCATCAGATGTATTTGAATATCTGTACGTACACTTGTATCATATTAACTAACACTTCCAATTTATCCACAACCTCCCCCCCACAAAAAAAAAAAAACAAAACAAAAAAAAATTGGTCTCTTATGAATGAATGGATGGTGAATTCCCTTTATAGTTGATCTATTATTGGATTGGCAGTGAAAATTGTTCATGTTTACTATCTCTTTATTGTCTTTGCTACTAAGAGATTTAAAGTACACCTGTACCTTCAGTACAGACCCCATACCGATTCCTCCTATACATTAAATGAGCCAGCAGGACAAAACCTCAGTGTGCCCTGAGGGTAGCAGGAATCTGGTTCTCCTGAAAATGTCAGATATTCTTCCATAGGCAGCTTTCCTACAGTACAGCACTAATAAGCTGCTCAGGCACCAAGAGAGATGACTATTAAATATAATTTTCACAAGGGTACATTTTTTTTACTTTAGTAATAGGTTTGTGATGAACATTAATATCTAAACGTAACTGCTCAGGTTTTACATCATGTAAAGAATTTCATTCTCCTTTTATTTTGTCCAGAATTGGAGAGCAGGTCTTCCTGGGATATCCATGTCTCGCATCCCAGGAGGCTCCTGGCTGCTCCTTCTTTTTCCAATGTAGGCAAAAGCCACAATCTCGGCCATGTGCAAAAGGCGCCTTTTCCTACATTAGGGGAAAAAAGTGATCTCACCCATTCATGGTGAGATTGGCACTCTTTTTTCCCCTTTACAGCAGGCTATGTCACCCGATCTCATGCATACGCAGTGCAAGATAGGGTGGCATACCCAGAGGAAGCAAGAAAACAGATGAAGATAGCTGTGGGACAAAGGATGATGTGGGACCCAATCGAGGACATCTTCAGTGGGACTGAGGAATCTGTGGAATGAAAGGTGAGTTTTTTTTTGTTTGTTAAGTTCCACTTCAAGCAAGGCAGTTCATTTCAGTGCTATTTATTTTAAATGACACCCCAAAGTCATGCAACACTGAGCTTCCTTTTCAACTAAGATCCCTTGTCTAAACAAACAAATGTTCAGCTGCTGTGGGGATCTGAAATTAGTCATATTGCTGGTCATACAGGCAACTCTTGTCTATTGATGATAAAATAGAAATAAAATAGAACAAGAATTGGTAAGAAATGCTTACTTTACAACCAATTTCCAGTTCCATGTTGTACATATATATATATATATGCCTAAGCCTTTTTTTTTTCATTAAAAATATGATAAGATATGTTCTTGTTGTTACAGGAATATTTGGAAAGCCACCATGTCATGTGAGTATTAATTTTAATAAACTGCTATTAGTGCTATGTTCTGTGGAATCTATAGAAAAAAGCTGTAAAACTAATAAAGGAGAAGCAGCAAATTGGCAGTGCACAAAGCATGCAGTTCTGAGACTGATGGAGCTAAATCTAAAGTTCCTGAACAAGGTGCTGTTTGGAAAAGTTATTGTTGTTACCAAACTAATATTGTTGTGCTGAATTGTTTTAAAAACGTTAAATAGGTACAGGCCTGCAGTTTTTTTTTGTTTTTATTTTTATTTTACAAATGATCTTATAAAATTCTTATTAGGCAGTTAGATTTTGAGAGCTTTGTCCTAACTAAACATTTTTGGACATTCATCCTTCAGTTGTATGGAAACCTGTAATTTATTATTTATTCTGAGTGAAGTCATTTATAGCAATCAACTTATTTAGGTGACTGAAACAATGAATATTTGAGTATATTTGTAGGTTACTACCAATTACTTTTACCTTGTCAAGCCTATTCCTGCCCATACTCTAGACATAAAACCTTTACACTAACATTTCCCAGCACAATGACCCAAAGCGGATATATTTTTTTTTATAATGTTCTCCCTATAAGTGGACCTAATATTACATTTTGAACATTATGTAAAAGGGTGGCTATCTGACAAAGACTGAAGGGGAAACCAGCAGGCTCCTGGGATACTTGCATCATATCACAGGTTAGCGTCTCCTCCTGCTCATGCCCTACATCGGGCATGCATCAAGGGGCTTTCCTCTAATGAAAAAAACAAATGCTCAATCTCACACATGCAACAGCCAACTGACAACTGTAAATAAAGTTTTTATCAATCATGTGACCAATATGTCAGCTATGACAGAGACCACATGCTTTCTAGAAGCTTCACTTAAAAAAAGCCTTCACTCCACCTATAAATACTTCTATTCTTAGGGTGTCTGACGCTGTATATATATCAGATTATAGAATTTTTTTTTTATTTGTTGGCCTGTAATAGTTTTATAATGGAGCATAGTAATCTTCAAAGAATAAAGTATTTTTTTCAACTGTATCATGTCTTTTGTAGCCCCATATGGTAATCTTGGTGAGATCCCTACGACCGGTGCCTCACCTGAAACTGGTCGTCAAGATGGGCAAGAAATTTCTGGTGAGTACCAGCACTTACCTATATACTAAATTGACCAGTTCATTTTTTACTCCTGTACCTTCCCTGTCCCCCTATGTTCATAGTTATTGGGCAATAACTTTGTCACGACATAAGATAAATGAGTTTCTTTTTTATGCAACCCAAAAAAAGTAACAAACAAAAGGTCTTGATTAAGAGAGTCTTTTGGTAAACTAGTTTCAGAGGTCAAAGAACCACAGACAGCTATAAAGTGGGGGGCCAAAACATCAACAAAAGTCTTATAGTATGGAAGTGAGAAGCCATCAGGACCAGGTAAGGTTTTCCCAGTCTTAGTGAGGGTTGCCTTGATTTCTTTAACAGAGATAGGCTATTTTATTTTATCTCTTCTGGCTGATGAAAGGCTAGTGAGGTCCAATTTCTGTAAGTATTGTTTCATCTTTCAATATTAGGATGTGGGGCCCCACTTTCTCTGACAGCCTGATTGAGGTTATACAAGGAAGCATAGTGGTCTCTAAAATTGGCTGTAATGTCTTTAACCAGGTATATCTTTTCCCCAGAAGGGGTGGTCAGAAAAGAGACATGTGTACCCCTCAGGGCCCTAGTAAGCCCTGTTCATAGTATGTTCTGCAACATTTGGTTAGGGCCGTTTTTGCTTTTCCAAAGCAGAGAGACGTAATTCATTTCTGAGCAGAGTCAGTTCAGCTGCAACATTTTTTTAGGGTCTTCTTCTGAAATATCTCTGGATCTTTTTAATCCTACGTTTTTAATCCCAGAGCCATTCTGAGTGAGTAAACCCCTCATCACTGATCTGTGAGCTTCCCATATTGGGGAGCAATCAAAGGTAGTGTTCGTATCGAAGGAGAGAAGGGACTCATTCAGCTTTCATTTGCAAGATTGAGGAGAGGAATAGGATAAATTAAGCATAAGCATGACCGAAGCATGATCTGAATATGTGATTGACTATAGAAAATTTCCTGACCTGGGCTAAGTCAATATGTCTGAGCCAAAAATGATCCATCCTGGAGTACATCTGGTGTGGGTGAGAGCAAAAAGTAGAATCTCAGGTTGAAGACTTTTAAATCCACTTAACATCAAAGAGCGTTTGAGAGCGTTTGATAGGACACACCAGATGTATCCAGGGCAATCAGGAGCAAAGGTAAACTTTGCAATGGAACTTTGACAGCATAGGTGGGGTAGGGCAGGGCTGCCCATTCTGCCAACCAACATCGATGAACATAGGGAAAAAGCCCGAGTGGGTGAAAAACTTGCTGATTTGATGGGTCTTATCTTACTTTGTTGATTGGCAACAAATCCTGTAAGCTGCAGGTGCAGTGTGTGGCAGTTTGTTGGAACGCAGGGCAGGAGTGGAAAAATTCTTACTCGTCCATGCGCATGGGCAGTCCCCAAAGTGTTAAGTGTGTTAAGTTTTTTTATTATGACACAGAGATATACATAATAATCAATAGAGGGTGCTGGCAGTGCATATATTCTATCTCTCTCCTAACAACTGCGATAATATGGGTGCATTGTTTTAAGAAATCAGTTCATGTATATTGCATTGTGAAAGGGGGAAATAAAGCAGAACCATTATTTTAGCACTACAAAACACAACATACAATGCATATTGAATGAGTACATACTGCTGGCCCATGTAAGAACTGTACACAAAAGAAAGTTTTTAAAGCATCAATCAGATTGCTTAGTTCAAAGTATTCTTTATATAAAACATCATTTATTCTCTATAACAACTAGTTTTGTTTATTTTCCATGAATGTCTGTATACATTTAAAGCTGTATCTGAACCTCAAATTTTGGTCAAAATTTTAGCATTCCTTTATTTTTTTGCTAAAGGTATACCAGCATCTGAAGCACTGGCAAGAACAGATCTACAAAGAGTGAACCTCTACAGACCAAAGATTGAATCTGTGGCAAGGCAAACTAATGTGGATGGAGCTATTTTAGCAGCAATAATGTCTCGTGAGTCCCGTGCTGGGAATGCTTTAGACCCCGATGGCAAGGGTGATAATGGCAATGCTTTTGGGCTGATGCAGGTAATTGCGGCAAAGCTCCTTATTCTCTTGGTGGGACAAGCATTAAGCATCACATAGTGAGAGAGGGGTACAGTACAGGTTTTTTTTAATAGCTTTAAAATACTATAATTGCCTTAATCGTTAATTAGAAGTAACGGAAGTGTCATAAAATTCATTATTACAATAAAAGCTGGTATCGTCACTGGAATCACTATTTTTTTATCTGCCAGTGATTACACTTTTATTTTTATCATATTATACATATGTAAAACTCTTATTCGGTTTTTAAAGTTTATCACACACGTTACGGCATGTGGACATGAGGATCAAATATAGATTCACTGGATTCACATGCTAATTACAAGATTTTTTTTAACTTAGCAGGCAACTAGTTTCTACCTAATAACAATTATTTTATTCTCTATAAATGACAGATTGACATAAGATGGCATTCTATTCGAGGAGAATGGGACAGTGAAGAGCATATTTTACAGGCAACGGAAATACTAATAGATATGTATAGAGCAATCAAGGCAAAATTCCCAAGCTGGTCAGCCAGCCAAGTTATGAAAGGTAATCATACACATGAACAAATATTGTACAATCCATGGAGAGGCAAAACTTAAAATTAGTCAACATAGTGTGTGTGTTCTCTATTATACTTAACCCCCCCTCCCCCCACCTCATCTTCCTATTGGGTAACTTACGGACTAGTATGTGATACTATGTGATTATTGAATTAAATTATATAGTAATGATGATAAGAGTAAGACATAAAGGATTTTCTGTATTTGTTGTCACTTCATGTTTTAAATATTACAATTAGTGCCATCATGAATTTGGATGCCACAACTGGAAAAGTACCCTGCATGCATAATTCTCCAGCTATTTATCCTATATCTTCATGCCTTGTAAAATGGACTATAATACAAATCTGTCACCATCATACTCATACATAACTTTCCTGTAGTCTTTAGCCTTTTAATTAAGCCATCAGGCATTTTGGGTATATGGATGCAGGTGACTTTTTCCACTTCTTGCTCTCATGTGACAGTGCTGGTTCTTGGTGATTGGCCCAGTGCTGTCACATGGGTGCAGAAAGTTCCTAGTCACGTGAAAGCTTGGCTAGGGTGATTCAGTGCTTATACAGAGCTTTATTCCTAGGAAACTTAGGATAGGTAAATGTATGTGTTAATGTATGTGTCTAAGTGCATAGACAAGATACAGGACTGCTTTGAGAACTTTTGTTATACATCCAGAGATTAAGAGACTGTTATTAGACTTGTTATATGAACACAATTAAGGTAAAAAAAGTAAAAAAGGTAAGTAAGGTAAAAAAGTTATGCAGCCTAATATATTTTACACAAAACTGTACTAATACTCATTTCAATGTTAAAATTACCATACATGATAGTGCCCAATGTGAATATAATTTAAAATTTTTTTGTTGTAGGAGCACTTGCAGCATACAATATGGGTCCAGGGAATGTCCACAGTTTTGAATCAGTCGACAGTAACACTACTGGCAGGGACTACTCCAATGATGTAGTTGCACGGGCAAATTTTTTTAAAGCAAATGGATTTTAAAGTATATTCTTTTAATAATTAACTATCAATGTTTTCACAGCTTAAAGCACAAATAAACAAAACCAGTAAAAATACATTTATGTACTGTACTTTTCTTTGTTAAAAATATAATTTCATATACAAATACAGTGATATAATGACATTCTCAATATGGGAACACACAGAGTAAAGAGACATGTATAATATTAGAGATTAAAAGAGATTACAGAAAACTCTGTATGCATACTTTTCACTTTACACTTTCAATACAGGTATGAGGTGTAATTATAGTAGTAAGGCATGGTAATCTGCATTCCGAATTGATCAGCTACAACACAAATATTAGTCAACATATGCCAGGTTTTAGGTTATTTCAACAATTGCACAGATTAGGAGAACCTACTTCATATGATAGGATAGGATAGGATAGAATTTCTATCACTATTGCTAATTATTGGAAGGCCCATAGATGGGAGATCCACATATACCATACTTACAAGGTTCTTGATCTTTTCTGGAGAGACCATTCATCTGGGGATGTTGAATGGTAAATTGGTTTGTATAGAGATTGAGTCTATTATGGATGACTTCTTCCTCCATAACAACTCTGAAAACACACCCCCCTTACTGTCCAGGAGGCCTAGTTAAGGAAGAATTTAAAATTGCCTCTGAATTTAAGTGGTCTCAGTCCCTTATCCCGAATTCTTAGCTCAATGAATATCAGGAACCTAAGCACAACATAAATGGAACCTTTAACTGGACTTACGTCCTCAGATTGAGGCCTTGCGTACTGAGATCAACCTCTGTCTGACCACTAGAACGGAAAAATTGCTCCACTGGTCAGGTCACAAATTTTTCACATGGAATGATAAACCGGGTAAACTTCTGTTAAATTAAATCCTAAACCCAAACTTAAGGCTCTACCCAAAACTAAAACACACCCAGGGAAATACACATACAATCTGGAACAAATTTTAGCAGGATTTAAGACATTTTACAAAAAAATGATATACCTCTATAACACAGTTCTCCCAGGAGGTGGCTGAGAACTTTTTTAATTCCTTGTAAGCTTGGACCAGACCACAGATAGATTGGCTATGCTGTTAAATATAGTCCTTCAAAAGGCATTTTTTTTTT
>NC_092858.1:68719545-68729067 GCF_032062135.1 Pyxicephalus adspersus | reverse complement strand
ACTTGTAGTAAGGGACATTTTAGTATCCTCATTCTTGAGGAGAAAGTCATTCAACCTCCAGTGACAAAGTCTAGTTCTGTCAGGGGCAAAAAAAATCTCCAAGGTAATTGGGGCGTGGTCTGACCAGGAAATGGGATGGATAGCAGCAGAGACACTGTTCCGCAACATTGGCAAGTTAATACTTCAAAAGGCATTTGATAGCTTTATGTGTTTGTCCATAAACACATGGGATTTGGAGGGGTAGCTAGCTTGTATAATGGCCCTGAAGCTTGGGTTACCCTGAAAGGGTATTTATACAATAACATAGCTATACAGAGAGGAACGAGACAAGATTTCCCCTTATCCCTAATGTTTTTTTCCCTCCCTAACTTATTACTCTCAACTTCAAGTCCATGGTTATAAATATTAACCTGGATCACACATCGGTGTCCTCGTTAAAGCAGTCTTTTGATTTTGAGTGGTGCACCAGGTCCCTATATAACTTGCGGATCCAACTCACTCAGTTTTAGCTCTCTCTATTAATGCAACTATGCGCCTTTGTTCAGGCAGGTTTTTGCAGACCTCGCCAAATAGTCCTCCCCTCCCAGCCTGGCTTGGGAGGATAGCTGCGTTCAAGATGAACATTCTGCCCAGACTGCTATATCTGTTTTGCACCTTTCCCATCTAAGTGCCCTGAGGGGAATTAGAGATACTCTAATCTAAAATCTTAGCCTTTATGTGGGTCATAAGTAAAATACATAAAGCCACCATGATTGCCCTGAAACCCAAGTTGGCTTGGGAGTCCCCCTTTTGCTATTATCACAAGGTAACTCAAGTGGCCAAATTATCACGCTGTTTAATATTGTTTGGTAAACTTTAGTGGGTTAAACCTCTGCCCGATATGATTTGTCAGTTTGGGATAGGATTAAGGATCGCCCTAAAATTTGCTCAGCTTATGCTCCCTTTACTCCAATCCAGATCCCCCCCTCTCTTTCACTGGTGATTAAACAAAGGATTTTTATAGTAGGGTACCTTCTTTTTGGCAGATCAGCTCTCAGCTCAGGCCAAAGAAATCCCCACCCTAGGGTATTTCCGGTTCTGTCAACTATCCTCCTTTGATCTAAGATGTCGCTTAATATAAAACTTGTGGAGCATAATTATAAAACAATGTTAAGATGGTAAATGGTACCAGCCAGAACTGCTCAATACTATCCAGGAACCTCCTCCTTATGTTTTAGGGAAATTATCTATAATTTCTTGGGCTGCAAGATGGTATCCTCCTTGATTTCATCATTCTATGTTGTTTGCCTATTTTTTCTTTTAATGCTGAAAATTAAAATGGGACAATATTCTTGGTAGTAATACCCAATTTTCCTATTGGTGAACTCTGGAACGTACAGGTTATTTTTTTATCCATGAACCAAAAATTATGCAGTCCTAAGATGTGATAGCCTGAAAAAGGCAAATATGAAACTATCTTTATTTTCACCTGGAGATCCTGCTAACAACATATGTCCAGTCCTAGGGTAACAACGCTCATCCACTGTATGGAACTTATAGAGGAGCAGCATTGACAGGACGTGTGTTCGGTTTAAAAACATCTCTCCTCATCTCTACCATAGGGGTGGAAGGTGTTCTATAGTTTAGAAAAAAGAATCTCTGAAAGCTGGTTTAAAATTTCATGGAAAATATACATAAATAAAATAAATGCTAATGCAATCACCATATATATGGACAGATAATTTACAAAATATTACATTTTTATTCTTGGGTTTTTCCTACATATATTATTGCTATATACTGTATCTGCCTATCAAGTGGTACCTGAGGCAATGTTGATCTGTAAAAAAGACTGGAATATATTCAGATTAGAAGTTTGCGTGCAGCACAATAATGCCATAACATGATTTTGTGTACTCCCCTCCACATTCCTTTTCTAAACAAGGCAGTTTTTCATTTTCAGTTTTAGATACAATTTCGCCAAAGAAATTCTCAGGCGTTTGCCATTCCACAAAAATTTCGTAAAAGCCCTATTAAGAGCAGTTACATCAGTATGGGCAGTAGAAGAGGCAGTGTTTGCATGGGGTAAAGCAGTTTAGAGAAAGACATCATCTTCACTAGGTGGCAACGGCCTAAGAACGATAGGGGCAAATGCTCCCACATTCTTAATTCTTTTTGTATTTTGGTTATCAAGGGCGGGTAATTTAATTTGTATAGAGATGATGGCAAACGGCCAATGCGAAGCCCTAGTTATAGTATAGAGTTTGCTGCCACTTTGAACGGTACATGTGCCCTCCAACTCTCCGCAGCTTCCGCAGACCTGGCTAAAGATAAGATCTCACTTTTATCAAAATGTATTTTTAACCCAGAAAAACTTTCAAAGGTATGAAACACAGTTTGAATGGTATTGCTGTCAAGTCGAGGGCTAGAAGTAAAGATCAGAATATCGTCTGTGAAGAAGGCGGTTCTCAATTCACTAGCTTGAACCGGTATACCATGTAATGAAGGGGTAGTATACAAGTATCTGACCAACGGTTCCAGTGCAAGGTTAAACAAGAGAGGGGATAGTGGGGATCCCTGTCTAGTCCCTCTATGGAGAGCAATGGGACTGGACAGAAATCCTGGTGTATGTATACTGGCTTTTGGAGATGCATACATAGCTTCCAACAGTTTGAGGAAAGAACCCCGAACTCCAATTTGTCTAAGCACCGTAAAGAGCCAAGGTATATTCACCGTATCAAATGCTTAGTGTGCATCTATTGCAATGATAGCTAAGTCTTGATCAGGCTGGTGTTTCGCAGTCTCCAATGCCACCAGTACTTTTCTAATATTAGTTACTGCCACTCTGCCTTGAACAAAGCTCACTTGAGAAGGAGAAATAAGAGAGGGTAGTAACCTGGCCAATCTATCTGCAAGAATTTTAGACAAAATTTTTGCATCTATATTCACCAAAGAGATGGGGCGATATGATTCCGGATCACAGGGGATTTTATCCTATTTTAAGTGAAGCTTTATGTATGCCTCTTGACCGGAACGAAATTACATACCACGTTCCCATGGAGTAGAAAAAAGCGCATGTAGATCATCTGCCACCTCATCTTTCAACATTTTAAAAAATTCAGTGGTGAACCCGTCGGGGCCTGGGGCTTTTCCTTTTTTTAAATTGTTGATAGTCGCCAATATTTGTTCTTTAGTGATAGGTGCATTAAGAGCATCTATATCACTTTGTTGTAGTTGGGGTAGGTCAACCTCTGAGAGGAATGCTGTCCCGGCCTGTACATCTGCCGCTGGGGAAGAGTACAAATTTTGAAAATATTGCGCTAGGCAGTGGTTCACTACTTTGGGGGAAGTAACCACATCACCCGTGGGTGTGTACAGTTTTGGAATATTAGTCGGTTTGTAGCTGGTACGGACTAGATTGGCTAACATTTTGCCCGATTTATTGCCATATTTGTGATATTCCAGGGATCTGTATTTGCACTTTAGCTGTTCATATTGGGACAGCCAGGAATCAAATTTAGGTTTGGAGGCATACCACATTTGTTTAGTATCAGAAGTAGGATTATCAGTCAACGCCTGCTGTGCTGTTAAGAAATGGGATAAAGTGGCTTTTTTTCTTTTCACTATAAAGGAAATAATTCTACCTCTCAAGTAGGCCTTACCCGCCTCCCAGAACAGTACCGGATCATTCCTATGGATATCATTGTGTTGGACATATTCAAGGCATGCAGTTGTTAACACTCCCTGGAATTCGGGGTCCTTAACCAAATAGGAGGGGAAACGCCAGGGAACAAAATCACCTTTAGGGTATTGATCTCTCAACACAAGGGAAATGGGAGAGTGATCCGGGATTACCATAGTATGAATCTCTGGTGACTCGGTTTTGTACATAATGGCGTCCGTACAAAATAGATAATCTAAGTGGGCCTGAGACACATGAGCTTGAGAGACAAATGTATACTTTCATTCTAGAGGGTGGTACTGTCGCCAAACATCATTTAAAGACATGGCGTTGGCAAAATCTGACAACACCGAGCGAGGTGCATGTCTCTCAGTGCAAGTGACAGAGCTAGAGCTCCTGTCTTCAGAATCCACCATGACCGAATTGAAATCACCCCCTACTATTTTATAGGGAGTGGGAGCTTGAGCTATCCAGCAGGACACCGCCTGAAAAAAGGACGATGATGGGGAATTTGGTGCATATATATTATATATTGAGAGATCATGGTCATGGAGTTGTATAAGTACTTTTAAAATGCGACCCTTAGAGTCGCTTTGTACCGTTTTGACCTTGCCCTGAAAAGACCTATGGAGCAAAATCATCGCCCCGGCCTTTCGGTCATCAGAAGGTGTACCATAAACTTTGCCTACCCATAGCTTTTTCATTCTGTAAAAATCACTGCTACCTAAATGTGTTTCCTGTAATAATACAATATCTGCCCTCATTCTTTTTAAATGACGGAGTACAGACATGCGTTTGTTAGGGGAACGCAAGCCCTTAACATTCCAAGAAATCACTTGCATAGAATACTGAGATAGGGCTTAATCACACATGAAATAAACCAATCACAATATAATAGCAGCATGGTCAATACAGGTAGTGAGGAGAATTGCGGCATGAGATTGTACCAGTACAGTTGGCAGGCAAATAGCATGACTAACACATGTAGCCCGTAACAATCGGGCCAAACACAGTAGGCATATGAATTATATCGGCTGTGAGACCAAGTGGGAGTGTTTCCAGGGACAAAAACATCAAAACAAGCGGAAAACATCAGTGAAACATAAAGGAAAAGATGCACCAGGCTTTCTGCCTCCTCAGCAGAGGTGAGAGAATATTTGTGCCCCTGACCATCAGAAAAATGCAGGATCGCAGGATATGCCAGCGTGAAGTGCAACTTGTGTCGGTATAAGACAGAACATACTTGTTGAAAGCTTCGCCTTTTACGTGAGACTTCTGCAGAATAGTCTGCAAATATGAGCAGGGAAGCACCCTCAAAGTGTAGATTGCGCTGGTTGCGAAAAGATTGAAGAACGCAGTTTCTATCAGTATAAGAATAAGCCACCAGTACCGGTCGGGGATTGAATATTTCTTTGCGAACAGGGCCCAATCTATGAGCATGTTCCACTCTGCAATTTAATCTGAAGACCCAGTAATTGCGGTATTACGGTGGAGCATATTTCAAGCAGTTGTGAAGGTTTAACACTTTCTGGGAGACCAACAATACGTAAATGATTGGGTGAACCACTACAGACTAAAGTTTGAATCTGTGGCAAGGAGAACTGGTGTGGATGCAGCTATAATTGCAGCAATCATGTCTAGTCCTGTGCTTGGAAGGCTTTAAGCCCCAACCACATGGGTGATCATGGCAATGCTTTTGGCCTGATGCAGGTAATTGAAGGTCTCTAAAAAAAAAAATAAAAATAAAAAAAAAAAGTTCCAAGTGGAACAAATATGCAGAATAAACAAAATGAAGAAGTTTTACTAATCACATTTTTAGCATATAATAGTAGAGCACACACCAGTTAAAGTTGCACTAAATGAGTATTGAAGAGTAAAGTTATTAAAATGCTATTAATTTTCTAGTTACCGTATTTTTCGGACCATAAGACGCACTGGACCATAAGACGCACCTGTTTTTAGAGAAGGGAAATGAAGAAAAAAATATTCTGAAACAAATAGTGTCCTAAAATATTTTATGTGCATTAAAAACCAACAGCACAGTCATAAACACATGTAATCAACCCTGTAAAGTAAACAGCAGCATTTAGAACCATTATTAACATTATTTATATTTATTTATTATATTAAAATCATAAATTATAATATAATACATAAATATAAATAATAATTTTAAACAATAATGAAATAATAGACAACAATGTAATCTAAAAATAAAATCAAAATGTACGGTACTTTTATTTTTATGTTGTGTGGTGTTTTTGTACTGTAAAAACCATTTAAAAGCAGATTACATTGTAATCTGCCTTTAAATTTCCCTCCCTGACACACCCCCATAATTCACCAATCACATCACTGGAAGATGACTCCGGAGTGATGTGAGGGGGGGGATTTCCCTGCATGCTCACACAGACTGAGACAGATACGGAGGCTGGAAGCTGCTGGCATGTGTGGAGAGATACATAGCATAATGCAGGATTTCTGCATTGTGCTATACATCTCTCTGCAAGATGCCAGCAGCAAGCAGAGCTGCGGACACCTGGGTGAGTATTTCCTTTCAGTTGTAATCCGATTGTCATACTATGTATGACAATCGGATTGCAATATAACATTTGTTTACTTTGTGTTGTGTACGTGTGTTGTGTATGTGTGTGCTTTCCTGCTCCCAGCATGACTTTGTCAGCCAATCATGCTGAGAGTGGGAGGACGCAAGATACCAGAGTGACAGGAGTCACAGTCACTCTGGCCGCGCTGGACAGGAGAAAAGCCGGAGGGGGGCTACACAGGGGGGACGGGACGGGCTGGGGAGGATACCGGAGAGACGGCCCGGGCACAGAGGCTACATTTGGACCATAAGACGCAGGGACTTTTTCCCCCCACTTCTGGGGGGGAAAAAGTGCGTCTTATGGTCCGAAAAATACGTTATATCCATTATCTGATCATTTTATAATCTAAGTAGTGCCTACATATTATGCAGCAATTTTACATACAGTAGTTAATAGTCATTTCACTAAGTGCCCATTCTAGAGGCTCATAATCTACTATCCCTATCATAGTCATACATCACTAACAGGGCCAATTTTGGGGAAAGCCAGTTATTCCAATTCCATGTTTCCATGAAACCCACACAAACACAATCATACAAACTTCATGCAGATAATGTCCTGGCCAAGACTTAAACATAGACCCTAAGAGCTGCAAAACAATGCTAGCCACTAAATCACCATTCTGCCCATATGACCTATTTCATGATTTAGGTGCCAAATTTGTCACCACGTGTTTAGGTTGGGGACATTGATGTCCCTTCAATGCACACATAAGTTAAAGTACCCAAACGTATCCAATACCCCTTATTCCTTAGAAGGGACAAGCATGTAACCCTCGCATGGAGACACCCAAGACATCAAGACGCCTTTAAGCCATAAGCACTTGCAGTGCATTTCAGGTTCATTCAGCTTGCTTACTTTTGATTTTTGTCTGACCTTTTATTAACCTCCCTGGCGGTATGAATAATGAGGATTTTTAAATGTCAAAGTGGTACATTTAAAAATCCTGATTATTTTAAATTTCCTGACCATTCCTGCCTAACTGCCTCATGATTCTGCCCTCCAGCCTAAGACTTGCGAGCAGATGCCTAGCCAGCATCTGTTTCCCCTAGCCTCGTGTCCATAATGTTCACAAGGCAGGGACGCAGATGCCGGCAAGCATCACCAGGTAAGCAGATGCCGGACAGCACTGGAGCAGCCGCGGGCACTGCTGGAGGACGCCGCTGGAACGTGGGAATCAGGTAGAACTTGGTAAACTCCCTGGCAATTCCTGCTTTTGGTATTTAAAATCTACCCCAAGCCACACTCAGGAATACAGACAGGGAGGTTAAGCTGCATAGGATTTGTTCTTTTAGCTTAGATTAGTTCTTTAGCTCTTCTAAAGCTTCCATATGTTGTCTTGTTCAGCAACCTGTGACCCAAATTGGTGTTTTTTTAACCTGGCAGGTAAGTAGTTTCTAGCAAATAACATTCTTTTTATATTCTATAAATGACAGATTGACAAAAGATGGCACACTCTTCGAGAAGCATGGGACAATGAAGAGAATATTTTTCAGGCCACGGGTTTACTGTGTAAGGTACTGACCTGGAAATAGCATGTGATTATTTGATTAAATTGTATGAAAATTATAAGTATAAGACCTGAAGAAATTTCTAAATTTGTTGTCACTTTATATGTTGGTATTACAAACAATTAGTGCCATCATGATTTTGGATGCCCTGCATGCATAATTCTCCAACTGCCCATCAGATATCTTGTTGTAAAACAGACCTTAAAGCAAACCTGTCACCATCACATAAATGTATTACCCCACTCCTCAGCAGCACATACCCATACATAATTTTTCTTTAGCCTCTCCATTAAGCCATCAGGCATTTTGGATATAAGGAGGCAGGTGACATTTTCCATTCGCTGTCTGCTTTGAGAAGTTTTTTTGTTATACATTTAGAGATTAAAGAGGAGAAAACGCCCAAAACAATATAAAAATGCACTTATTTTCAATCCCGCAGCGCAGTTGAGCCCAGGTTGGAAACTGCGCATGTGTGAGATTGGCAATTTTTTTCCCCTTTCACGAAAAGGAGCACCTTTTTGTTGTAGGTGCAATTGCAGTATACAACAGTGGCCCAGGGAACATCCACATTTTTGATTCTTTGGAGAGTAGTACTACTGGCAAGGATTATTCCAATGATGTAGTTGCTCAGGCAAAGTTTTACAAGTGAAATGGATTTTAAAGTATATGTTGTTAAGAATTAGCATTTAATGTTATTACAACAGAAGGCTTAAATAAATGAAATGAGCAAACATAGATTATGTGTATTTAATGTATTGCACTTTTCTTTATTAAAAATATCATTACATATAAAAATACAGTGATATATTACCATTCTCAATATGAGAACACACAGAGTAAAGAGACATGTATAATATAATAGATTACAGAAAGCTCTGTATGAATACTTTTCACTTTACACCTTCATTACAGGTATGGGGTAAAATTATAGCAGGACATGGTAATCTGCATTACGAAGTGACCAGTTACAGCATAAATACTAGTTAACACACAACAGGTTTTCTGTAGAAACAACTGAACAGATTAAGGCAACCTACCACCATCAGGTTCCAAATCCTGAGACAAAATCTGTTAGTGGTGGGCTACCTTGATATAGTCCATCATTTCTGCCATTATCAGCTTTGTGCTGGACAGTGTCATGTGTATGGACAGCCTCTTACCATATGCCTAAAGTGTTTAACAGCTAGTAAATATTTAGAAAACAGTCTGAAAGTGTCCCAAATGCTAACACAATTGGCAAACAGAACACACCCCAAAAGCAATAGTAAAGAGCTTTCTTTAAATGCCAGGAAATTGTTTGATATTTATTCCCACTGTAAGAAAAATGCGGGCAGGAGGCTGATGGTTAGGAAACACTGTAAGAAACATACTGGGGTTCACCTGGAAAAAAACCTTTTACTAACCTCCATCAGGTTTGCTGCCCTAATCATACAAAGTATATACCTGTTCGGTCACACTTGTCCCCTTGTCCTTTATAATTCTGTTTATAAAAAAATAAAAAATAAAAAAAAGTATAACAAAAGCATTGGACTGTCAATTTGCATTTTTGGAGAGTGCATATTTCCTTTAGTTTGTGCTGGTAGATATGGCAGCTATATTTCTGCTTCCTTGGTTCCCTCTCCTCCCTCCTCATTAAAAGGAAGCAAGAGTAGAATCATGTGCTCCCAACTCCTGTAAGCCATTGCCGGAATGACAACACTGCAAAAATCAAAAGGCCTTACATAGGTTTAAATAAATCCCCCCC
>NC_092858.1:68703066-68718043 GCF_032062135.1 Pyxicephalus adspersus | reverse complement strand
TGATCTCAAACACATCACTTCATGGAGTAAAGCACAATACACATGTCAAGTAAAAAAATATTAGCATGCTATCATATTTTTGCCAATTATCAACACAAACACAATTTTATAAATAAAATTAAAAGCCACGAAACACAGGTATGGTTTCCCTGGTAAAACAGATTTTGTAAAATAAATGTTCAGTGTTCTAAAACAGTAACAGAAGCAGCAACGTAATAAATAGTTGTTTCCAACACATGTATTGTATGTGCTCCACAGCACACTTATACCTTCAAGGGTTCCTGAATTACATTATCAACTCCAAAAACAAGACTTACAAAAATTCTTCACCACTCCATAACTAATTAGAACACTTCTGTAAAGTGACTCCATCGTACAGTCTTTAGTCATGTTTTTCTTGTATGATTGTTATGGAAGATATCAACTGATGTTTCATAGCAGGGTCGCAAGTCATAGTCACAGGAGCCAATTGAAAAACGACTCTGTAAACACATAGCAAATTTTTGTGTCATCATTACACCTTAGGATAATCATGGTAAATAGAACATAACAAAATAGGATAGAAGCCCACAGCTAAATAATGTACACATACAAAAAAGAAAAAGGAAAACTTTCTTTGGAATAAATTTACCACTATGTGAATTGCATTTCACACACCTGGTATGCATTCATGTGCAATTTTAGTGCATTGCAATGCTTCATATGGACATCCTCTTTTTGCCGAAGGGCCAGATAGCAATGCCAGTTCTTTGGAACTAAGCTGCCTCTACAGGACCAGTCCTTGCTGGTGTCACCTCTAAATGATGTAAAGACTTTCTAGTGACCTCCCTGTTGTCTTATATATCTCTGTTGCCATTTACCTACATTAATTCAGACAGCAGGGGAGAAAATGTGAGTCTGGGAAGTATGGCATATTTTGGCCACATATGTAGAAGGCAGAGAACTGAATCCTGCTGAAAACTGTGGGGTGACACACAGATCTGCATACATGTCAAAACAGCAGCAGCCCACAAGTCTTTTTTTCCCCAAACAACATCTTACATGGAAGACAACAAAACATGTCTTTCTTGAACAGTTAAGTCCAGTACAGATGTCTGATGAATGTCAGAGAATAATCAATGGGAAGAATCTTTTGTGATTGTTTCCAGTCACAGATGAATGAGCGCTCAAATGGAGCTGTTTTGTTCTATATGGAGGGGAAGGAGAAATTTTCTAAAAGTAAACTGGCTTCTTATTTGATTTGATTTTTGTCATCACATTTTTTAAAGTAAATTTACTAATGTGGAACAGTCCTTACCTGAGGTTTCTTAAAATAATCAAGACCTCTTCCAATTTTTATCATCCAACCATTGTTAAATCTATCATAAAAAAAACTTTTTTTTATATAATTAGAAACACAGAGCACACAGACAAAAAACAATCATTACATTTGAAGCAAAAACCATTTGACTTCCTATTCCAATCAACTTACTTGTACATTATATTAAACACTGTGTAACCTGCTAAATTGTTACCTGCCCCACCCCATGCTTTTCCTAAAAGTTTACAGTGTTAGAAAAATACGTGTAATGAGAAGTAAAATTTTGCCTCCTTATGACATGAATTTAACTTGTAGGCCCCAGGTAGACTGCATTTTTACACTGAAATATTTGAGATGCTACTGAGTGAGTTCTGGACTGCTCCAGAATGTACACAAGTCCTTGGAAGAATAATGACATCACAATTTCCATACATACTCTCACATGGCTTAATACATTACACACCAGGCTTCAAACAAAAATTAAAATCTATCATTGAGAAAGAGGTAGCAGGAAAGTATTAAATGTCAGTCTGATTCTGTACCTGATTTCCCGGTCATGGATAGATGGGGAGAAGCTGAACTCGAGTATAACGCCATAATCTTGAAGGGAGCTTCTGATCTCTTGCAGAATACACATCTGTTGATCTTTCCCATTTTCCTGCTCCAATTAACCAAATACCAAAAAACAATCCAACATTTATTTTTACTTGTAAGATAAAAACAAAAATAAATAACATATACAAATTCGTAAAAAAACATTATATATAATAGACACGAAAAAAAAATCCTGACAACACGAAGCTACTGTCAAAATATCTTACTGCTCCTTGAAACAGATTGTTAAAAAAAACATTATTTTCAAAAGGGGACTCTCTTAAGGCACGAATAAATAATAGTAAATAATCCATGATTTGGTAGATGACCAAATCTATTCAGAATAGAAAAAGAAATTAAGGCAAAACCAACAGTTCTAGAATGCTAACTGACTTCTGCTAGTAGTGTTGCACAAACTTGCTGTTACCACAGGTTGATGTTTGAGTACTCATCATTATTTACATTTACAACAGGATTATAAAGCCATACAGTTACATTAGTTGTGATCTTGAAAGTAATGCAATTATCAGTCTAAAATGCAGATATTCTGTGTTCCTGTGAACCCAGTACTCCTGCCATCCTGTGATCATTGAACAAGAGAACGGTTACCTCAAACAAGAAATTTGTTCAGATTTACCAGTTATCTGAGAGATGTTTATATATGTCTCTACTGTGCTACATGGTATATAATCTCAAAGAATACTCACTTCATCCCTTGAAGTTAGTAAATTGATTTTCTTGATCTTAGAAGGACCTTTGATAAGGGTTTCACAAAATCGCAAAAAGTTAAACAGCTGTAAATATAAAGACAGTTAAAATACGCATTAGGTAAACAAAAAAAACGTTTTAATGCTGAATTTAATATGCAACATGAACAACTAAAACATCCAATATATGGTATTTACTGACGACAAAAAAAAATATAATAATTTAAATGATGAATTGAAACTTTGGGCAAATAAAAAAAAAATAATAATAATGCAACTTGATTGACAGATAAATATTTGTTATTGTGCTGTGCTAAGGAAGCAGACATTCCCAGAAATTTCCCCCTCCCAGGCACAAGATTAGTTAGGTCACTCAAGGTGCAGCATGTTCCAGATTCTGGACTCATAGAAACAAGAAGAAAATGGTGAACACAGATGATAAATGAATTCAAAGTATCTGCAAAGTTTTACCAATGAAGCCCCGTGGAAACAAGCTACAATGATGTACTTGATGAAAATCCACATAAGCACTTTACATTTTACTTAACATGTAGCAGTGTGAACAGATCACTATCTTCTACAGTACTGAAATCATCAACAGGCATATATATACAGATTTACAACTTGTGAAACCAACTACTATATACTACACTCACTTGATGAGTGTGTCGGATATACGGGTCCTCCACCCACACTTCTGTTAGCGTTTCATCCACATATGGCTTAAAAAGGTTTTCATAGCTGTAACCCGTTGCATTTTCTACAATCTTTATTTGCTTGTGATATTTTCCCTCTGCATAGGAGATATTTTGTGGTTATTACCAAAGCAAAAATAATCAGGGCTACAAAATTAATGCGTAATTTCCTCTAAATTACATGTTTACCTTTTTACATATATTTTGTAGGTAACAATAGCTTTTCTAATGCAACGTTGACACAGCCAGCTACTGTGATGGTCAAAACAGATAGAAAAGGGCAGTCTGAATGGGTGCCAACCTTTCATATTGAATGTTACTGTCAAATGTCTGTGTCGATGTAGGGTGCAGGTGAGAATTTTCTTGGCTTATCTGCATGTTTGTGAGCAGCTCAAAGCAGAAGCCAATAATAAGTAAAATACTAATAGAAAATGCAAACGTTTTGGTTTTAGATGAAAATCAAAAGCAGCCAGTGCCATAAACATTTATTATGTCTTTATTTTACATTCAAACCTATGTATAGTAATGTACAACAAAGGATTTTTTTTTTTTAAGGAACTACACAGATTTAAAGCTTAACTGTCACTTATCTGTATAGGTAGAGAGCTGGCGATCCCTCCATCCTGTCTTCCCTCGTAGTTCCGGTACGCGCTGGAAACAGTTCTCTACGATCGGGTACCTCACCTTCCCTGGAAAATAGCGGGGAGGGTGCCAATCTGATTGCACCTGTATAAATTATAAACTGATTCCAAAACCAATACAAGAAAAATGATGTCATTTCTCTGTTGTCTTTCATTGTAATCCGTGAATTCTGACTTTATCTCATTATTGAGCAGGATGATACTTTATGTAAAACTTTATAAATGTATGCTTTATGGCTGGGGCAGAGAAGTAATCTGATTACTAATACTCATTTCATTTGTTTTTTTGTATTTCTTAGATCATTACAAGCTGAGTACACAAGAATGGCATTGCAATTTTGTAAAGCTTTAGAAACCAGTACACTGGGATTAAAGGTAAATCTACATGTATGTGTACGCTGAATGCAGTTCTAATAGATCAAGTTTACCAGTAAAACAAATTTTATTTCATATACAGTTTATTTTATTAAAATGTGCCCCTGAACGTATTAGGGAATTCAACTGCTCCAGGAAGAGCAAGGTTCCTATCGCTGTATCTTCCCTCCTTGCATATTACAGTCCTTTTCTCTTCTAGGAGTGTCTAACTATTATATGTGCTGGCCCAGCTCCCCTATTCACCTCTCTACATAACCTTTTATGCCACTGCTGGGGACAGTGAAGGGACATAAGTGAGCAGTCTTAGTTTGCTGGCAATGCCTGGCAGCCACCTCAGGCCTTTTAGATGTACAAAGGAGTATTTTGTCCTGTAAATTACCTGCATAAAATGTGTTTTAATGCACATATATTTCTATTTTTATCAGTATTCCTATATAGCCTCTTTTCCAGTTAATAATGTATATTCTATCTGTTTGTTATACAGCTTTTTACAAAGCACCCTGCCCTGTCACTTTTATGGCCTGGCTCAGTTCGCCATAAATTTACAAGATCTCGTATTCCAGAAGAGGTAAGTGTATAATGTTATCTCTCAAAAAGTCATATGTTTGTGTGTAAATGTTACACAGTATAGCAGTGCACACATGTAATGTATAAAATATAGTCCATGCTCAGGTTGTGTCTTCCATGGGACTATAGATCCCAAATACCATCTCTGGGCAATGAGCATACATTAGATGTTCAATGCAATGTCTGAGGTTTATTCCACTCTCAAGAGTTACAATTAGTATTAAGCAAGTAGAGGTCTGAAAGCAAAACTCTACTTACATATATAAATATGTTTGTTCAATTGCCCTTCAAAGTGCATCAGAAATCTAAACTGGGCTTCTAAAAGATTTGCCCAATGCAGCCTAGCCCCCCTAAAATCAGTTATAAACAATTATAAGGTTCGCTTCTGTCCACCTAAAATAAATTATTGAGGTGAAGGGTGCATGGCAGTGGAAGTCTGGGACTGTGATGCCTTGACTAGCAGAATCTTTTCTCCCGGTCACTAGAAGCTCCCAGACTTCATCTCTCCCCCTGCCCCTTCCCTCTATAGATGGCACACCTCTCCCTCTTTGATGGTCTGGGTTGTGGCGAGCCCCCATTATCCTGACTTACAATGCAGGGCTGCTGATCTAGTAAAGTAGAGCAGGTGGTGGACCACTAAATGCATGGACTCTGGACCGTGCATGTGCGGGGAGCTGTGTGACACTCAAATTTTTTTTTTTTTTTGCATTTTAAACCTACATTTGCTGATTTTTCTTTACAATCATTTTTGTAATTTTGTTTATAATATTGTAGTACTGTTTTTTTCACTTTTGTATATATGATGCATTTAGACTTTTCAGCCAAAGCCTGAAGACCATGAAAAATATGGAGGAGATCCAGAACAACCACACAAGTTACATATAATTACTAGAATAAGATCCGTTATTGGAAGGCCTTATTGGGAAAAGGATATTATAAAAAAGCTTGGACTTGAAAAGGTAGTGTGCTGTAACTTGTCTTTTTGACAGATATAAAACATGCATCAAACCTACTTTGATTCTTTTTCATTATAAGCATGTTTTGTACATCACTTTAACACCATGTAATTTTAATATTTTCCAGGCTCAAACACCAGTAATCCATAAGAACATCCCAACAGTCAATGAAAAACTTAAAGTTATCAAGCACTTAGTTAGGTATGTTTAATTTTTTTCATTGATGCCCTAATATTTAGCTAAAATGTAGTAAATGTTTAAAAACAAAAAATATCCACTTAAAAATTTCAGAGAAGGTTTATCAATTGTGATTAAAATCAGAGCCACTGATCACCTGCCACATGATTTTTTCAATGACCAGCATGGCTCTGCACAATCTTTGCTTATTTACAAACAATTGCCAAGTAAATGTCCTTTGATATCATTGCTGAAACTAAAAGTAAACTAGCAAGCATATCCTGGGTAAAGGATCACTTGTAATATTCCACTAGCTTCCGTATGCCCAGTGAGAATACCTCAGTCAATGACCTTTGCTCTTTCCTTATTCAAATCCATGTAGACATACCTAAGACCACACACTTCCAGTGAGCTGCATCACTTCTTGTAATGAAAACATCCAGTATTATGTGTCACTTCTGGTTACCTGTATTAATAAATGTTTTGTTCAGTTTTCTACAGGATCTCAATGTTTATTGGATACATAAAATTTTACCACAATACCTTGTAGGCATTCAGTTTTTTTTTTACTCTCTGCTATTAAAAATCTGAAAAGTAACATCAGAGTAGACCCGGTTGTATCTCCTTATTCCACCGTCACAAAAGGTGATTAGGACAATCTCAAATAAAAATATATAAATGTTCTTTTCACTATTCAAAGAGTTAATTAATGTTTCACCATAAATTATAAATTGTGATCTGCCATTTATGTTTTATATCTGCACAATATTTCAGCAGCAAAAATGTCCTTGCACCATTGGACGGTAGTATTTCAGGTTCTACTCCTACTACTGACAGCTTTTCACACACAATTTACTTTTTTTTTTTTATAGAAACTTTCCCCTTTTGAAATTGGCAGCTACCCTCATCATGTTGATTTGGTTTCTTTCATACTTGCAGATTGGAAGTCATTTAAGAATATGGACTGACCAGATAATAAATATTAATTCTAAATTTTCTTGTCCTCTTTTTCTCCACAGTATTAAGCCTCTGAAACTTCCATATGGCCTTCCAACAGAAGAAGAAATGTCTAGCACTTACCTGAACAGTAAGGGTGAGCTGGTGATTTGTAAAAAGCTGGAGCCATTAGAAACTAAATCTTTGGAATCCTAGTGCCTGTTATCTGTGTAATTTGTTAAATAAATCTTTTGTACAGAAGAAGTACGTGTGTCGTTTTACACATCAGATTTGCAGGTACATTTTGTAAGTTGGACACTATCATGTTCTGTCCGGGAAGGGATCCCAAAATCTTCATCTATCTCCCAAAAACTTATGGGTGATCCAGCAAAAAAAAATTAAAAGAAGAGGCTTAGTGGCATATAGTCCCACAACTGCCATCTCCACTGAAATTGTGTGTCTGCAACAAAATCCCTAATTATGGTCCTATGTGCCAAACATGCTGATTCTGTGCCATGAATCAATTTTCTCTTGTGGGATGAATATTAGAAGTGTCCATAGTATCCCCCCCTCCCCGGACAGGAAACATTGCAGAAAAAAAGAGAAAATTACTTGAAACTTCATTATTTGGAACTAGGATTATTTGTGAAAATGTCTTCTCTTGAATCAGTGGTTCCCAAAGTGGCAGCCACAATGTTCCACTGTGCCAAAGGTGCCTTTGGTCAGAAGCAAATATATTGCTCCTGTTGAGAAATGTGTTGGTACCCAGGCTTGTTATGATTTGCTAAGGGACAGCAAGAAATCACACTACCTGTCATTATCTTGACCACAAATAATATATGATTAATATACAATAATGTTCTAATTGCACTTTAACGGAACCCTCTAAACTCTGTATCATTATTTTCTACATTGTTTAGTTTACTGTGACCATCATAACAAATTAACATAAATATGTGTTGTCCTAATCGCTGAGGTATTACAACAATTCTCGTATGAAATAAAAAGAAACGCAAGGTTCAGATTTAAAGTAAGCAATGATTGTCCATCTAATTAATTAGGGGCAGATGAGGAGCATGGCATAAGTGCCTTAGGACAGTTGTTTACAGTCATATCAGCTATTGAATGATAGTGTGGATAATATGAATGTGCTGGCATTAGTTGGACATCTGCTTTACAAAAAAGAATTAACCGCCCAAACTTTGTTACTAGCCAATCATATACTTTCTAAGAGATTAATTAGTTCCTAAGGTTTATGAGTAATCCTTGTCCAAGCTTCCAACATTCAAACATACAGTATGCATGGTTTTGAAAGAAAAAGCTTTTACACAAAGGACCTTTAGATAGTTAGATCATGCCAGCATGTCCAACCACCGTTTCATGTGCGTAGGAACCTTAAGATTTTAGATCGGTGTGCCTGCATTCTGCTAAATTCCCCAGCCGTGCCTACCAATTGCAGGTCTTTTGATTGCTGTAGTTGTAGGCCTATCCATTGTTTGTGTAAGACTAAAGCCAAGTGGGCCATTTTTCTTTCTTGAGGTCTACTTATCCAAAGTTGCATTTTTCTATATTAGGCATAAAGTTCTTTTCTCAGTTTGGACTTTTCAACATTCAGAACGGGGAAAACCATTCCAGAGAGTTGGGGCAGCTCTATAAAAGTCTTATATCCGTGTGTGTGATGAGGTTATGAGTGAGGAAGTCATTAGTAGATCATTGGAGGAGCGGAGGGAGCGGCTGCGGGAGTACTTTTTTACCAGGTCAGAAATGTAAGTGGAAAAATAACTGTGGAGGGATTTAAAGGCAAAGCACAGGAGCTTGCATTGGACTCTAAGGTGAAATGGAAGCCAGTGTAGAGATCTTCAAAGTTAAGGCAGCAGAGGAGGAGCGGTGGGAAGGATGGATGGGTCTGGCTGCAGCATTCATAATAGATGGTACAGGAGAGAGTCGGGTTAGTGGAATACCAGAGAGGAGGAGGTTACAGTAGTCCAGAAGAGAGATGATAAGAGCATGTACAAGGAGTTTGGTGGTCTCAGAGAACAGGTAGGGGCGGATTTTGGAGTTGTTGCGTAGGTGAAAGTGACAGGACCTGAAAATGTTCTGATTATGAGGGGTAAATGAGAGGGCCGAGTCAAAGGTGACACCAAGGCAACATGCCTGAGGGGAGGGCCGAATAACAGTGATGTTAACAGTTAGATAAATGTCAGGGGGAGATTTGGAATTTGAAGGGGGGATGATGATGAGTTCTGTTTTATCCAGGTTGAGTTTCAATAATCGCCATGTTTGGTGTTTCAAAGAACTTTAAACACAAGTTATTTATATATACAAACTTTGTCAAGTTTGAGAATTCAGTTTAGTGCACAGGAAGGACACAATGGGCCTGATTTATCAAAGCTCTCTAAAACTGGATAATATAGATTATCATGGGTGAACTGGATTGATCCAGCAAACCTTTAATTCATCTGGTCCAGGATTGAAAACATTTGCCAACAAATCAAAGAAATCCATTCGAGGTTTGATGGATCACCTAGGTTCACCTATCTTCTTCTTCAAAAAAGGGTGAATCCCCTCCCCTTCTATCCTATTGCTGCAGTGGGAAAGACAGAATGGGAGTGCAGGGCCTGATGTGGGTATTCCAGGAGGCTCTGTGCTCCCATTCTGTCTTTACCGCTGGTACTGCATACATGGCGATCAAACAAATTCTGCACAATCATTTCACAGTATTTTAATAAACCTGGCTCAGTCCAAGGTCAATTCTGTAGAATCTTATTGAGCAAAAGTAACTGAATTTTCTACAACCCCCAAAAATAATTTAAGCAGGAGGTATCAGATTTGATGAACATGCTTTACTGTTTCTGGATACCTTCAGATGTAAAATTTGTGTAGTTATCAGTGAGGTATACATACTTGTTGTTTCATGTGAGTTTTTTCTAAAGCTTTCCACACTTCTTCATCTGTGTATTGATTTATTGGGTCCAAATTCAACCTATAATGTATTATTTTGGTAAATGTTCAAAACACCATGTGGTATTAAATATTGGCATTGCTGTTTTTACCTAGACACAGATAACCTTAAATCTTTATTTCAAGTGTGATAGCTATAAATAACAATCAGTTAACTGTTTTATCTTTCATATTGTGCTTTATAAATGACTAATTAAAGTGGAACTCCAAACAAATCTTTATCATTGTTTTAAACAAAGTGGTAGAGCCTGAACCTCTCTGTCTTCATTAAGTAGATTTGTCTTCAATTCCTGTTCAGACACACCAAAGGAAGTGAACAGAGATCCCCAAAGTGAATGGAAATTTTTAAACAGTGTCCCCATTAGAAGAAATCCCCTCCCCTGTATTCTGTGTCAGTGACAACATTACATTTTGAATCACTTCTTCCTTTGGTTCCCAGTTTTATTAGTTACTAGAACTAACATGAGGATGAATCTTCCCAAACAAGACAGCAATGCAAACCAGACAAAAGTTCTAAATGTTTCTGACTCCATCCAAAATGTTAGCATGGTAAAAAAAATATAAAATATATAATATAAAATGTGCTATGTAGGTTCCAAATATCTGTCAGCCCAAATAGCACAAAAATTGATTTTGCATTTGTCTATAAAACTGAAGGAGATTATATGTTGGGAATAAGTTTTTTTTAACTCACCTGATGCTTCCAACAAACAAAACAGGTTCTTGTGGAATAATGGAAAGCTTTTTTCTCAGGTCCTCCAGTCGGATTGAACTGATGCAGATGTTATCAATACTGACCGAACCTCTAGACAGTTCAACCAGTCTGAAAAGTGTCATTGCCAAGGATGACTTGCCTATTAAGCATAAGATAAACATAGTGTAAAATATCTGAGATGAACAATTCTGAAAAAGAACATAGTCAAAGTAGTTTGTTACATATGAAGACACAGTCCCATCTACTGGTGGGCAGCAACCATGCATAACAAATCACTTGGGAGCAAGTAACCCATTGAAACCAACTCAAAAGTAAAAATAATAAAAGATAAACTAAGCCTATCTGATTTATTTTATTTTACCTTTTAAATAGTGACCTAACTGTCATTTTATTGGCATTTCTATTGATTACTGTTTTAAATATTAGCAGTGACAGCCACATTTTGTGCTGTAGGTTTGAATGATTTTGCTTCAAAATATCCTTTTCTCTTTAATTTTGATGCCCCTTTTTAAGACTACTTTACTTGCAGATCTAAATGAAACGTACACAAAAATAAATGTCAACTTACTTAAAATAGATAAGACCTTTAACCGGGCACTAATTTTAGCTACAGCATGCAGAATATCATAGAGAGTACACTTACGTCCATCGACACTTAGAAAAGAGTGACTTAGAGTGATTATTAACCACAAATGTTTCCCAAAACATTTTTATATACGCAATGCTCCTTTTTTTAGCCACAACTCTACAGTATATTTACTAAGTTTGATTCAAAATTGCTATATCATCCCACTACAAATAATCATATGTGCAATTTATATAGTTTATACCAGTACTTCATACAGAACTGTAATGTACAGTAAGTGGTAAGCAACAGTGAAAACAGATAGACTGGTAAAGAAAACCCAAAAATATAAATATTTTCATTTTTGAGGAAACAGGCTAGATTAGCTTTATAAATAAGTAAAACTTAGTCTTATTAGATTCAATATGTTATTATATGTTTTAAGTAGAGGAAATGTTTATTTTTTTAACTTTTTAGGGTACCATTTATATGAATTTTAGATCAGCTGGAAAAATCATTTATATAGGTGATACCCAGAACAACCAATCAGAATTCAGTAATTCGGTAATTCTGTTGGGCCTCAAATCAACTTGGAAACCAATACTTTTCTTTCGCTTTTGTACGAGATCTTTACAAATGTAACTAATAAATAATGATTTATTTTATTCATAGGTCATCTGTATTAATCATTCTATAAGTTGAAGTATGTTTATCAGACATATATATATTTGATGAGAAAAGGTGTACATACTGAAAACTTTAAACAAAAAGTAAGTGAATTGTATCATGTGGAGGAGTTTCTAAAAGTTTTTTCATTTGTGAATTATATTATCTGGAAAACTAATGACATCACAGTTACATAAACTTTACCAAGGTTTAATGTATTATACACTTCTCAGTAGTATAGTGGTGGAATTTGTACTGTTCTAGCCCAGTTTAAACATTGACAGGGAACACCCAGTAGAATTGCAATGCTTCCTATTAAATGTTTACTAAGGGCAATGATCATAAAGTGTGATATGTTATGTTGATGTAACAATAACATTTTCCTGAATGTTGCGTTTAAACAAAAAGCAGATAACAATAATAATAGTAACCTGTAATTATGAGGATAATAATCATAACAGTAATTTCTTATAAATTAATTGAATGTTTCAAATATTAAACACTGCAGAGGAATACAGCAACCATTATAACATATTATATTATAATACATACTTCTATCAGAAGCAAAAAAAGTGGACTCATTATTGCTAGTGTAAAAAAAACAAAATGATAATAGAGACAATTTACCAGGTTTTACATAAAAAACCTATCAAATTCTACTTTTTTGTTCTATATACCTATTTAATGCATACATATACACCAAAGCAAGTAACTGTTACATGTTGACATCTACTTTTTCTCACAGTGCAGTCAAGAGTTTTTATGCTTGGTGAATGTAAAATCTTGCCACTTCTAATTTTCCAACAATGTTCTTCCTGGGCTTTTTAAACATTTTTTTTACTGACCTTATTACATCCTGATATGGCAGCACTCTTTTATTAAATGGTAAAAGCTTTAAGGCACTAATATTATTTGTTGTATATAATTTTTATTACAGGTTGTATTTTTAATTTTTTTTTTACATTTCTGTTCTACAACAATAATATCAACTAAAATAGACGTTACTATTAATTATGTATAATATATCAAATAATATTATAATATTTCCCCTAATAATATTTTCTAATTCCAAACAATATTACCTCCATATAGTAATTTATTCTTTCAACCGAAGTAAACCTGGCTTCTGTTTCTGTTACTAAACGAACAGTAAACTGGAACAGCCCTGTAAGCTGAAAGAGCAGAACACAAAGTTACATGAAAAGCTGGCTTATGTCATATATACATATAGTAATCTATAGCAACCAATCTAAATTTATCTTCAACAATTCTGACTTCAGCAAACAGAAAACAGGCTGCAGTGAGGTAATCAACTGTGCATGTTAACCTTCTTTAAATCATTTTGTGGAATGTTTTGGATACAGCAATCAGAACGTAACTCTGAGTTCAGTACCTGTACAGCATAGGACATAGCTAGGCCTGCGTAAGCTGGAGCTATTTTTCCATGCATGAACACCACACATACTGCAGTCACAGTAATGATAGCGAGACTTATCAGATCCAGGCGTACTGCAAGCCATCGTGTAGCACAGCTGAAGAGGAAGCATGGAGACTGGTTGACATCTAGAAATTTTTGATACCTGAAACAAGTAAAGAACAGAACACTGTGTTAAACCCAACTAGCAACATAAACCCCAATTTCACATGGAGAACATTAGCCTCTAAAAAATATCTACTAAAAAGCATGAATGAGGGTAATGCCAATTATTGTGACTTGTTAAACTTACTTCATAATGCATTCACTTGTTTTATTGAAGGCCTGAATGGTTGTTATTCCTTGTAGTGTTGACGTAACATGAGATATAAATGGAGACTGGCTTATATTATCCAAACGTTTCAGTTCACGAATCAGAACGCTGTAAAATAAAGTATAATACTGGAATACACAGTCATAGCTACCAAGAAAATTCCTCTGTACACAATTCTGGTAATAACATAGCATAACATTTATTAAGGTTATATGTTTAGCATTGTCCAGAATAGTCATAAAGAAATATAGATAAAAGCTTTCAGTACAATGCAAAATATAATTCTCCAATAGTCATTTCATTTTGATGACCTACAGGACACAATTCATTTTAAAATAACAGATGTAGGGTCTGGTAGGATTTGAAAGATCTTTAAAGGATGTGTTTTGGTAATTTAAAGAAGGATTGTGCAGAAGGAGATTATGGCAAAATCTACAAACTTTATGTATTGAACTGGTATTATCTACTATGGCATTATACATTTTTACCATGTAATCTGATTTAATCTTCTAATTTAGTACATACCCTTAATCTGTGACAATACAAATCTTTCTGGGTGGTCATTCTTGTCACACACTTGAACTCAATAAATTAGAGGGGTCCCCATATGTTTTGGCCATATAGGTGGGAATGATGTAGGTGTCCGCAAAGTTTGGCAATTTAATGTATATAACTATATCACATAGCAAATAAATATGCTGTTTGGTTCAATTATTTAATTATTAGCAAAGCTTACCTTGAAGCCCGGTTTACCAAGTAGAAGATAACACTTAGGGGTACCACAGATAAGAGAAAGAATGGAAATACTGAGCTGATTATACCAAGGCAGAAAAAAACAAGAATCATATTTTGAATAAGCTGCTCCATTTGGTTTGGAAGTCGCACATCAACTGAAACACAGAACATCCACTGATATATTCACAGAAGCAAAGAAATTGAGTCTTTTTAATGCCAATATCTTATGATCATAAAAAAACTACATATAGCAGCCACTGATACTGAACATACAGTTTTAATTACACACAACTCACAAATGTATTCATTAGGCCTACAGAGAGCTCGGACCAATGCCTTGGTAAAATATATCAGAGATAGCCAAAGCTTACCAAGGTGATTAACCCCTTCCCCATATTTCTCACTTTCTATTTTTTTACTTTACATGTTGTTATTAAACCAAAGAGTTGTGTTGATGATGACCAAACCTTTATTTTATATACCCAATAAAACTTAGGTTT
Source organism: Pyxicephalus adspersus (assembly GCF_032062135.1). Lineage (NCBI taxonomy): Eukaryota > Metazoa > Chordata > Amphibia > Anura > Pyxicephalidae > Pyxicephalus > Pyxicephalus adspersus. The sequence continues at coordinate 68,703,205 of NC_092858.1, read as the reverse complement.
ATTAAGTCCAACTAAAGTCAACGAACGGACAAGACAAGCTCCCAAAGCAAATATGTTGATTACTATTACCTTTGTAACTTAATTTTCCAAATTCAAAGACACCCATTGTGTAGTTGTGCCTGCACCTATTTACACAGCC
>NC_092858.1:68652188-68701388 GCF_032062135.1 Pyxicephalus adspersus | reverse complement strand
CACACACACACACACACACACACACATATATATATATATATATATATATATATATATATATATATGAGATTCAGTGGTTTGGTATTCAGTGAATCCCTAAAAAGATTAAAAAAAAAACAATTGTGGGGAGGCCTCTTCAGTAAGTGATAACCATTAAAAGCCATGGCCAGATACCGCCATATCGAAGGAAAAGCCATTAATTGTTTCTTTTAGAACTAAGTAACTCATTTGACTATTACACAAAATGTTATATATCATCATGTTGTAGCAGTTGTAATAATGTGTCAGCTGTGACACACTATTAAGTTCAGGGGAAGGTAATACTAGTTTGAGTAAATGGATTAGACAGACAGTGGTTAAACCTTACCTTTACAAAGACATATCCTCGGACAAATCTCAGCAGGAGAACAGCCACCATAGATACAGCATAGATGTAAATATAGAAGTGCAGGTCAGGGTTGTCCTTCATGCTGCCCCTGGACAACGTTATATTTGCTGTTGTATCAGTAATGTTCTATAGTAAAATACAGTGAGAAATGTAGAATTAATTTACAAATGTATGGGCTATTTTTACATAGGATTTTAATCATTTTCACATCAAATAGTCAATTTTGTTAATCAGCATGAAAAAACACAATTAAAGTACAACTAATGAACAACAAGTGAACACCTTTTTCTAATATATTGGTAAGGGGTTAGACACAATGTCAAGTGCTTTGTGCCCCTATAGGTATATTCACTGTAACTGTACCAATGTAATTGTGGGGTCACACTGATTTAAGGAATTAAAAAAACACATTTTTTCATTGCCACCAGAACAAAGAGGGAGGGGAAATCCTACAATGCACATTCTTGTTCCTATGATAATGGGGATATGCCTCAAATTGGAATGATTTTCAATTATTTCCTGGTAAATCTACAAGACAGGAAATGAAAGTAAATCTCTCTGAGACACAGTCTGGTAAAAAAAAAAAAAAATGACAGTGGTTTTTAACCTTCCCAACTTTATCGAAAAATGTAACTTAAAAATGTGGTATGTTGTGCAGGTAGTACTAGGCGTTTCTCCGTCCTTTAAACCTTCTACATTTTAATTTGCCTCTTACCCCATTTCCCTGTTTAATCCAATAACTCAGCCACCAGTTACTGAATGCTGCGCTTCCTGTAGTCAACAAAAAGAAAATGGCATTGATAATGACTGCCAACACTCCTCCAGCTGCCTTGATGTACACTCCATAAACTGACCAAGACACAGAACCATCTCCTTTCTCTTCCACCCGCATAAGACCTGTGAAGACAGTGTGAGCATGAATAAACATTTAAACAAGACCAACAAAAGATTACAGCTTATTTGAATCAAATTAGTATTTTGCACTGGGCAGCCTTACAACCTGGCCTATGACAGTATAATAGTAAAACAAGTGTCAGTCAACTAATTTTAGCAATGAAACTTTGGAGGTAAAATATTTAAATAAGACCTAGAACTATCTTAAGAAAGGATTTTCATAGTTCAATATTGTTTATTTAAACTGAATAGAGGTTAACAAACTGATTTGCCTTAGACTGATAAGGGGTTTATGTAGAAGAGGACACCCCTGTGACCAGTAATATTGAGTATACTGTCTGGTTGATTGTGTTCTGCTTTTATCTACAAATACAGCAATTCTATCACAACTCTTAACTTTTCTTTTACATAAGTTTTTCTTGAGCATATAAAGCAGACCTTTCACTGTGACATTACATAAACTGCTACAATAGGTCCACTTTAAGGCATGCCAGGCAGCAGAAAAAGCTACAGTACAGAAAAAAGTACCTTAAAATCCAAATAGAGACATACTATGGTATATTCACATACCTTGGTTTTCCTCTTCATTGCTATGTCGGTCATGGAGTCCATTTAAAGGTAATTTCATATCTTCAATATTTTCTTCAGCATTTTTATCTCTATGGAAAATACCTGAAGACTTCTCTGAGTGGTGAAAAGAAATAGTGCCTGCATGTAGTTTTACTGCTTCATTTTCACTGTAAAGATCCATCCCAACTAAATCCACCTTTAATAGTTCTGCATGATCTCTGGTCTCCACTCTCAAGTCTGTAAAAGAAAGACATAGCCAGGTGTTGAATTGATTCATTTGTTTAATCTGACAACAGATAAGTAATCTAACAAAAAAAAAAAAAAAAACTAACTAACCAAAAGCAGTAAAATGCAAGATCCTTTCAATTTGCTTGGGTTCTCTACCCTTTACCGGTAATCTACCATTAGTAAATGTGAGATGTACATGAATTGCTAGGGAATGCAGATCAGGCAAAATCTGGTAAGAAAACAGTGCATTTCAAGGACAATATTTGTGGCATTTCATCTGCTATGTATTTCCCAGGATCTAGCCAGGGGTGGGAAATCATCCTTGCCGAGGCCACGCAGGCAGAAGAGAAGTTGGTGGGATAACCCTAACTCTTTTCTTTACATCTTCTAATATTGGGACATTTGGGGACAGATAAGGGGGCAACCAACAATTTTACTTCAAATTGCACTTTAGGGGGCTATTCAACAGTGACAGATTGGCAACTGGATCCTGCCTGGGGGTGTGGGGGCACCTAGGAGGTTAACGTGCCATAAAGCACAAGTATGCTTTAAAATAATGTGGTATGTTATGTGCCGGAACGTGCAAGTATGCTGTGCAGTAATGAGAGCCTAACCCCTTAGTACTGCTCCAACCAACCAACTGGGGCAGAAAAAATCTTCTCAATAAATAATTGCTAGATATATGGGTTGACACTTATTTTTGTTCAGTGGGCTGGACAATGAAAAGTCTTATGTTTTCCATGCAGAGGGTTGCAGAATGCTGTTACCAAGTAAAGCTTAACAAGTAAGTAATTTGAAACTGTAAACCTTCCAGGTATTTATTACCTCTCACAGAGATCACAATACACCTAACAATGCCTTTATCTGTTTTTTTCTTCAGAAGGATGACATTGTTTGTGCATCACACTAGGTCACTATCTATTTCCAATATTGACTCAAAAAATAAAAGCATATTGGAGCCTAGACATTCAAAATGAAACAATTGCAGGGTTTGTCTTGGTCATTAGAGAGTTAAAAGAGGCTGCAGAAAGATCTCACCTCCCTACAATCACCCACAACCTCAGCTGTGTTTAGCAAAAGATTTCTTCTGCAAGTCATAGAAAACGCTCCCTCCCACCTTCAAGCCTCCATCCTGCACAGGAGCTAGCAGGGAAGCCCGTTTGTATAAAAGAGGCGTCTGTATGTCGGATGTCCTTAACTTTGCCTGTGTATATATATATGTTACACAAGTGTGAAAGCTGAAGTGGTAAAGAGTGATTAAATATTCATGCATATTTGTAAAGATTCTGAATGGTCCATTTTTTTCAATAGCTTTATTTCTTGTTACCTGTATCTTTATTTCTTTGCAAATTGTTGTTCTGTGTTTCTATGGAACAATTCACATTATTCCTAATGATATGCTGTTAAAAAAACAAATAGGAAAAGTTTTAATGAATAAATAATTAAAATAATTATGTGAATAAATATAATAAAATGTGAATAAATAAAAATGTGATTATATCTTAAAAAATTACAAGAAACAAATGACATGGAGTGTTAGGCTGTAAAATCATCATGTGCCCCTCCTGAGCTCAGGGCTAATAACACTTATTGTGAATAGAATAGGAGATATGAAAAAATGAAGAATGGAATTTATAAAACTATGATTTAGAGAAGAGATACAATGGGCCTGATTTATTAAAGCTGTGTTTATTATTATCTCCAAGGCTGGAGAGGATACACTTTGATCAGTGAAGCTGGGTGATCCAGCAAACATGGAATGGATCTAGACCAGGATTCAAAACATTTGCTAGCAAATAGCAAATGACTTTGAAGAAATTCCAGATTTGCTGGATCACCCAGGTTCACTGACGAAAACGTATCTTCTCTAGCCTTGGAGAGCTTTAATAAATCAGACCCAATAAGAGAAATAAAAGTGATAAGAGATAAAGTGATTATAAATGCAAGTATTATAAATGGGAAAGGAGAGGAAATAAATACAATTTAATTGATTTATTTAGAGGTAATCCACATTCTAAAAATTGCTTAGTCTCTGACATTTAAATGAAGGAACCCCTAATGCAAAGAGAATTAAATGAAGATAGTCGATAACAACAATGTTATTTTTTTTTTGTAATTTTTGGCAGTGTGTGCTAATAATAACAACAATATTACCACACAAATAGTTCAGTTTGTTAGCATAGATTAGGTGGTGAAATGCTGACTGATACAGTAGTAGAAAGAAAGATTTATTCTGGTCAGATATACTTACTGATTGCTGCATACTGTCAAATAAGACAGCATATTCACCCTTGAGTTTCATTAGGTCTTCATGAGTCCCTTGCTCTGAAATATACCCATCTTTCATGAAAAAAATCTCATTGCACTCTGTCAGGTACTACAATAAATCAATACATTTAATTAGTGTTAACACACAGTATACATTTTGGCACATTTTAACAAAAGAGAATTCCACATTGCCAATGTGAAACATTTATTTAATTTATAACATATTTAATTATTATTATAAAAGTTTAATGGTATTAAAATGACTCTTTTATTTCAATCTTCAACTTCAACTGGTTTTCTAAAACTGTCAAAAAATTCAAAAGATGCTTCTTCATAAACAGGATGTTCTGTAATTGACTATGTATATTATAAATATGCGGATAATGTATTACACTTTAACTAAGGTCTCTATTTATAAAGCAGTTAATCTGACATTTCCTCAAACATTCACTGGTGAGAGTCAATTACTATGTGTTATAACACCCACCCAGGGAATGTTTAAGGGCATGCCTAATTCCCTATTTTTATAAATAAAGCCCTAAACGTCATAGAAATGTCAATGGTTGGTGTCACAAGCAAATCAGCAACAAATTTAAATATATACTTATTTCATAACTTTCTTTTTTATCTCAGTTTCTTAGGACATGGCCCATGGGACAAACTAGGCCAATTACCATAGGCATGTTCATATTCACTTATAGTACACCTGTACCTGCAATTGATGTGTGACCAATATGACGCTCCTGTTCTGCATTTCATTCTTGATGGCTTTGTTAAACAGTTCTGCTCCTACATACACATCGACAGCACTGAGAGGATCATCCAGAAGAATGACACTGCTTGAACTGTAAAGACAACGTGCCAAACTGATCCGTTGTCGCTGTCCTCCGCTTAGGTTAACACCACGTTCACCTATCTAAAAAAGAAAATGTATTATTATACAGCAAAAATCTTTTTTTTAAAACTATGTATGTCTTATGTATTAATATTAGAACTGTGTGCAAGTCCCACAGCAACTAATCAGTTTATTCCACTTTCTTTTAACTCTCAATTGAAGAATTGGTTAGTCTAAACCTGATTCCTTCCTTTAAATGTGTGTTCTGCAAATGTGCTTTTACCATTTCACGTTTACATAGCTGTGTTACAGAAGCAGCAGATAAAGAAGAGAAAATGTACAATAGCAAGGATGTTGCCATGCAATAGTTATTTGCAAAGCCGAAAGATTGGATAAGCAACATTATATACAGTATATAATACAGATTACAGAATCTAGAATATGACAGTATATATGACAGTATATATAAAGTAACTGTCATATTCTGTGGAAGCAGTTTACCTCAGTTAGGTCCCCACTGGGTAGAGATTGAATGTCAGGGTACAGACAACATGCTTCCAAAGTCTTTTGGTACCTGTCAGATGTAGAGTAAAATAAAACAAATCATATCACTTTCTACAATTAAAAATAATACAACCACTACTCATCCTGATTCTATGTGACTACCAGAGTAGCATACCGGTAGTTATCCATTCTCAACCAGGGTTACAAAGAGCCCTTTGGAGCCCCTAGCTCCAGGTATTGCTAGGCTTCTGCCTTTCTGCCGGCTTTGGGCTTTGTGTGATAAAAGCACCAGTTTACCATGTTTCTAGGATCATTCACAATGCATTACCATGTGTATATGACCTGTACCTAGCTTTCTTGACTTGAATTTTACCTGTTTCATGCAGTTTTTCCTTACTAAAGACGTATCAGAATGTGAATCTGCATAAAGTGAACAAAGCCCTGTTGACACAAGCCCTAACAGGCTTAAATAACAAGGAGCAAAGTACAAAATAAAAGCTTCAGACATCCCATAGCAACCAGCAGAAATCTTGTCATTACAAAACAAAGCAGTACAGGGTGGATCCTGATTGAATGCTATTAATGCTCAAATTTGCCCTTAGCTGGACTGCAGCAGAGGAAACCTATGTCATATTGAACTGCCTGTCACAGCTGTGCAAATTTCACATCTCTTACTTTTCACACAACATCAAGAATTTACTTCAGTCTGATACCTGGTGAAATTCAGGTACTTACACTTCTTTTATTTAGAAAAATGCATGCAAGCATGTATTAATGGACACTGAGTGGTATTCATTTGTGTATTTTATATCTGCATGGAATACAGTTTTAAACACCTATACGGGTAGTACCCCGAGTCTTCCCTGCTCGGGAAACGGGGCTTCCCTGCTCACTCGTGTGCAGGACAGAGGCTTGATGAGGGGGAGGGAGGAGGTTCGCAAAAGAAATCTTTCGGTAAACACCCCTGAGGTTATGGATGATCTTAAGGGCTGAGATGTTGTGCAACCTTTTGTAACTCTTTAATGATCAAGACAAACTCTGCAGTTGTTTCTTTTTGCATATGAAAGCACAGCTTGCTCCAGAAGTTAATGAATGTCTAGACACCATAAAGTTTTTTTTGTTGCTTTGTTTGTGATTAACTCAAAGTGAACATTTTATACAGTAACTGACACAACACTGTGCATGAAAATTTACCTGTTCCAACTTACACACAAATTCAACCTAAGAACAAACCTTCAGTCCCTATCTCATATGTACCTTGGGACTACCTGTATACTGCAACTGAAATTTTACCCATGTTTATTAAAAATGATCATTTGATTGCCATATTATACAAGAGGTCCTGAAAAGTTCCTGGCTTTGCCCAGAAAGAAGAGGGGACAAAGAGCCAGAGTTATGAAATAACACATTTATTCAACATATTCCCCTATTAGACTGATGCACTTGGTACAGCGTAGTTGCATCTTTTCTAGACCGTTCAAATAAAAGTCCTTTGTTTGGGCTGCAAACCAGCTCTTAGCAGCATCTTTGACTCCAGAAATGTCCTCGAAGCGATGCCCCTTCAGGTGTTTTTTCAAATTCGGGAACAGATAATAGTCTGAAGGGGTCAGGTCAGGTGAGTAGGGGGATGGTGGACCAATTGGAAACCCAGGGTGTTCAATTTGGCAGCCACAGCGTTGGACGTGTGTGCATGTGCATTGTCCTGCAAAAAAAGGATCCCTTTCGTCAACTTTCCATGGCGTTTCGTCTTAATTGCCTCCTTCAGCTGGTCCTGGAGGTTAGCATATTACTGTCTGGTGATACTAGAGCTCTGAGGTAGGTAGTCCACCAACAGAATACCATCTTTGTCCCAGAAAACGGACGCCATTACTTTTTTGGCCGATTTCTGGGTTCAGAATTTCTTTGGCCACAAGGATCCGCTGTGGCGCCATTCCTTTGACTGTTCTTTGGTTTCAGGATCATAGATGTGGAGCCAGTTTTCATCCTCAGTCACTAACCTAGCCAAAAAGTCCTGTGCAGCTTCAAAATGAGCCAAAACGGCTTTGGATGCTTCAACTCATTCCTTCTTCTGATCACTGTTCAAACATTTCGGCCCCCACTTCGCTGAAAGCTTGCACATGTCCAGGATAATGGTGATAACAAACCCAACACGCTCCCGTGAGATGTCAAGTATCTGGGCAATCTTTTTTGCTATCTGGTCCTCAGTAATCAGCTCATGGACAGCATCGCAGGTTGCCGAGTCAGTTGAGGTTGGGGGGCGCCCACTGTGGAGCTCATCTTCAACGGTGAAATGCCCAGTCTTGAAACGAGATATCCAGGTTTTGACAGTGCTGTAGGAAGGACACTTCTCCCCCAGTGTTTGTGACAGCTCAGTGTAAATGTCCTTTGCTGACTTTCCCTGGAGAAACAAAAACTTTATGATGGCCCGTAATTGCAACGACGTGAAACTTGCTTGTGCTTCTGCCATCACAGCTTCTCACTAAAAGAAAAAACAGTTTTAAGAATCGCAAAGACCTGATATTTGCACAGTTACGTACTAAGATGTTAGGCTGTCATATGCCCCCACACTCATTTTCCTATTTTATCTAGAAGGGGGCAAGGCCAGGAACTTCCCAGCACCCCCTCGTACATTTGTTTGAAGGAACATCGTTTGAAATCTTTCACATTTCATGGCTTTAAGTTATAGCTCTAGATGGAAATATTGATTATAAATGTACTCCTAACTGGGCAATCCTGTAGTTGTTGTTTAAAGAGGTGACAGACCTCTTTGCCTTGCTGCTTGCTATTGTATCATCTTTGTCAAGGGAATGCCCCAAGTCAATGCAAATTATAACATAAAGATTTTAATATAGTAACAACAACAATGATATAAAATACTTATTAACCATTGCAAAAATAAATAAATAATTAAATACTTTTTTTTCTTTATTTCACATATGTCAGTGCAAAGCCGACAACCTGCATAAACAGGTTACCATACTGTCAAAATTTACATAGTAGATTTGAACATAGCTTACTTTTCTTCTTCATATTCTTCCCCAAACAATATATTCTCTCGCAGGGATGCATTAAATATCCAGGCCTGCTGGGCTGCATAGGCTATGCTGCCACTCACTGACACTGTTCCCTCCAGTAGGGTCATCTAGATAAGTTAAAACCTCACATCACTAGGTGTGTTTCATAACACTGCATTTTTTATCTCCACAATCAAATAATCAAATAAAGAACTTTAACTGAACTTAGGGAAGGTTAGCAATCACATTTTATCAAAAAGAAGTATATATGTGAGTATATATATATATATATATGTGTGTAATAATTATATATCTTTTCTATATAAATTTTTATATTTATTTAAATAGTAAATCATGTACAGATCACAGCATCCACTCATACCCATAAAAGTAATCACAACAGATTTCAAAAGACATGCAGGGCTATTACTCTTTAGGAATAATTCTTCTAAGGAGCCAGATTTATTAAAACACTATTTAAGAATGGAAAAGAATGAAAACTCTTGCAGGAGAACCTGGGTGATCCATCAAACCCAGAATTGATTTATTACAAACCTTTTGCTATTATTTGGCAAATGTTTTCAATCCTGAATCAGATCTATTACAAGTTTGCTGGATCACCCAGGTTCTTCCATGACAGTCTATCTTCTCCAGTCTTGGAGAGCTTTAATAAATCAGGTCTAAGTGGTGAAATTTTCTCCCATTGGTTTTTCTCTGCCCCATCCTAAGGTTCTGTGTGCTTGGGGTATTAGTGACTTAACCGTGTCTAGCAACCAGAAAAATATTATACACATATATTATATTAATATGTATACAATAAATTGTGGTATGGTAATATAAATGTAGATAGGATAGTATAGAAAGATAGAACATTTTAAAAGCTATACATAGTGTAGTGTCTCTTTCATCATCCAGGAATATATGTATTTTACAGCCTAACACACCAAGGGAGCATGTTTAAATGGCAGGGGCCACCTTCAGTTATCTGTTTAGCTCATATGTTCTTGGAAGAGCAGATTACAGAATGACTTTGCAGTACTGAGCGTGCTTGTGATGTACTTGGCTTTGTATGCCCCGTTTGATAGATAACAAAGTTAAAGGTTCACGTGTGTTTGTGAAATGAATTAAACAGTCTTTCCTAATATATAGCATCAGTTTTCATTGTAGAAATACTGTGCTGGATAAAAAAATTTGCAGACCAATTTACACAGTATAGGTATTGGAATGATGATGATTATTAAAATGTTTTACGCATTATGCATAATGACCTTAAATGTATTTTTAAATAGAATTTGGCACATGTAAATTATTATCAGTGTGCTGTATATGATGGGAGTTTTTATGCACACCTCCAGCTTTACAATTAAAGTTCTTGGACACTGCCAAACCAGATTTATGTTTATTATGGCCAAATTATTATGTCAAGCCCCTCCTTAATAGAGATAGTTGAACAGGTCTGGGTTCAATAACTTTCCAAATCTTAGCATTTTACCCTACTGAGGTCCATGGGAGACAAATCGACCACCACAAGTCTGGCCATAAGCTAATGTAATGTAAAGCTAATAGGTAAACTGCCTTCAGAACATATGCAAACTAGAACTCATTCACTACAAACCTCCAAAAGCAAGACCTGGGTGTTACTGAGGACAATGTTGTCCTACTAAATCTTACCCTGCTCACATATAACACTAGGAACAGTTAGGGGTGAAGTGTCACCCTTGGAGTCCACCCCATTTCTCCTCTTTTCTGCTAGTACCACCACCCTGCTTCTTCTCATAAACCTCCTCAGTTTTTTGGTACCATTGACTTTAAGAAATGAAGGGGGAAGGAATAATCTCCTGCTGTACCAAAGTTATCAGTAAGTCCTCCTGCTGTTGTGTGTCCAGTGCCAAGTCTATGACGCCACACACTGTGTGTTTAAAGAGAATCCCAGAGCATGTTCTTCTACTATATATATACACAGGTACTTATTAATAGAACACCGCTCTGCATTGGTGTAATACAAATACTAATCCCTAAAAGGGAAAACTGTCCCAGAGTGAGTGAACTTTAGAAACCCATACACTATTCAATGGAAAAGTATATTGCACATGTCGGCACAAACTCAATCTCAATCTACCTATTAATCATGACCGGTGAAGTTTTAGATGTATGTTCACTTTCTAAAACACTGTAATATATTATGTTCAGCAATGGTGCAAACCTAACACTTTATACACAAATATACAATTAAATTAGTAAGCAAAATAATGAAACTTTTTAAACAATTATACAACATGCACTTTAAATTTACTGTACTGCAAAATGAGGTATATATGTTTGTTATCCCAACATACCTGACCTAGTATGGATAATATTAATGAACTTTTACCACAGCCAACACTTCCGCAGACTCCAACAAGTTTACCCTGTGGATGGAAAATGTCATTCAGTCAAAATTTGTATTTTGTCCTACTTTATAGTTCTATAGTACCTACATTGTGTATATAACAGGGAGAAAAGATATTTCACACTTTTACTAAAACATAATTGTCAGCATAGATAAACTTTCCACCTAACTTAAAAAAAAAACAAAATCTGGAGCTTGGCAAGGTTTTTCCAATATGCTAAACTGACTGCTGGACAAAAGAGAATCCTGCACACATCAAAAGCTTTATTCTAATGCACCTGGAAGCTCTAAGGCCTAGGGGGATTCACAGCTTGTGAGGTAGCATGGGGCTGTTTTCTTAAAAAATATGGTATAGTATGAAAGGTAGGTAAGCACTGATCAAAAACAACCGTGGTCACATGTTTAATAGAGATTCTCAAGATTTGGGGCACCTGGTGTGTTATTTTGCCTGCCAAAATGTTTGTGATCTGACTGCTCTACAGCAGTTAACTACTATATCTAAAGTCTTTTAGGTCTTTAAGTAACAAGGGCTTAACTCTCTTACAGCCTATGGCTGAACAGTGGAGAAGAAGATGATCATGAACTTCTCTCATTACCAGTCTGTGAGTCTGCTTTCTTCTCACGTCAGCATTCATACAATCCAATTGTCCCCCAGTGCTTCTTTTCCCTCCATTAGTCTGAATTTACCAAATTCAATCCTGGTGCTAACAATGTTTTTTTTTTTGTTTCTTTTTAAATACATTTTTTAATGAACGCATACCTGAATTAAATGGTGCCCTTTAGAATTTACTGTTAACTATGCAATTGTTAATCAAACAAGCAATTAGAAATTCAAGGTAATGCTATCACTAAACTAAGCATAGGAAAACTTACTCTTTGTAAGGTGAAATTGATATTATGAAGCACAGGTGAACCTGCCATTACAGGTATATCCAAATCATTGGCACAGCTGGGGGTTGACTTTACTTTCTGCGTTCCATTTGTCAAGAATGAATCTTTTTGGGGACAGAATGCTTCATACTGCTGTTTCCTCTGCATGGAATCCCCAGATGTATGGTTTTGCTGGTCTACACACTTCTCTGTTGACATCAAAATTCCTGAATCCCATGCAAGGTAAGCACTTTGGTACTCAATAACGAAATCTGAGTTTGTTTTTTCACTGCTGTTCATTGTGTTTTCTTCCATCAGAAGCAGCTTCTACAACCAGGTGGAAAATGCTAATCAGTAATGGGAATTGATGGTCAGTGCATATATTACAAACATCAAGACATCCACTTTTGTTAAAAAAATGATATAGCACATACCATTGCTACACAAGCAACTTTTGATTTTATGTCATTAAACTACCTATTAGAAATACCAAATAGTGGAACTCCAGGCCAACAGCTGATTACACAGTTTAAAAACTTTTGCGTTGCACTGGAGAAGTAGATATAAACAGTTTTTTGCTAATAATTAGAGTTTACATCAACTTTCGTTTTCTTAGTGATTGAGGACTCTACGTATGTTAACTACTTTAACATTTCTGTTTGAACTGTAGTATTGAAATGTCTTTGATTTTGTTTGTTTGTCCTGTACCTCTTGAAGTGTCAAAACTAGAAACGCTAAGTTCACCTTTCAATCATCCTCAGTTTTCCAAATCAAGCATAAAAAACATAATTTCCCCACCTGAAATCTGGAAATGGAAACTGAGGCTTCAGAAGCAGCTCTCACTGCAATTGGAATCATTTTTAGTGCTGAGGTCATTGAGTTGAACACAGTTACGACAGTGAACGCCTGTACAAATTAAACATTAGGATAGTTTAAAATCCATTTTTTAGTTAGTTAATTTACACAAAGGTCTCTGATCAGAAGTTTGTGATTAACATGTGTTTTTGAACAACCACAGATTTGCCTTAAGCATTATTAATTTTACATAGTATTTATAAAGCAGCAATATATTACACTGCGTTTTACAAAGTCCATAGTCATGTCACTAACTGTCCCTCAAAGGAGCTCACAATCTAATGTCCCTCAGTCATATGTCTTTAATACTGTCTAAGGTCAACTTTCAGGGGGAATCCAAATAACTTAGCTGCATATTTTTGGAATGTGGGGGGAAACCAGAGTACCCAGAGGAAACCCACACAAACATGGGGAGAACCTGCAAACTCCATGCAGATAATGTCCTGGTCGGGATTCGAACCTGCAAAGGCCAGAACGCTAACCTCTGAGCTGCCGTGCAACCCATATCCTAATTAATAGCCAATACCAATCAATGTGATCAACTACCCTATTGTCTTATATTAATGAAGACCTGCTGAAATTACCCATTTTCTAGCCTTATTAACATTTTTATGTTTTTGTACATAGCTAAAGTTTTGTAAGGTTACCATCTACAATAGCAGGAATTTCTATGTTAATTTAAGAAGTGTCAGAAGTTTTGATAATCTTGGCAATTTTAGACTGTTCAGGAACTAAGAATAAATTTCTAATTCATAGAGTTCAACTATAAATGCCCATACATATGTAAGCTCTCCATTGCCATATTTCTCACCTGTGGTGCTGTCAGATCATATCCAAGAGCCATGTGCAATGTGAATGTGCATACACTTGCAATCACAACCACCACTGGTGCAATTCCTGATGTGACACTTTGCACATACCCCGCCTTCTCCAAAAAGGATTTTTCTACATTTCTGATAGCTAAAAAGGCAGAATTGTGAAAAATCAGATAAGTAGCAATAAAGAAAAAAACTTGTTGAAGAACTGCCATTACGTTTATGTTAAGGTAGTATTGTCATGATACAAAATTTTAATTGTGAACACTTATAGAAGCGTTTCTAACAATTTGTGCCTGACTTAGGTGATGATATTTTGCAACATCTTAGCACTTACCAGCTAATGTAAAGCATTATTATAGGCAAATTTTAATTTTATCTTTCCAATAAAAATTAGACAATTGAATTGATGCCTGCGTGTCCAAAAATTAGGGGGAGCTTTGTACTACAGTTCCCATTTTGCATATCTGCTGGGCCACTGTGAAGGGAACCAGGGTCCCAGATGTTTTTTTTAATTCTACTATGCAAATTGGAAAAAAAGGTTTAAGAACAAGTGGGCAGAATCACCTAAACTCCCAAGCAGGAGAAAAGTTTCCAAAAAAACCATCATTGAAATCTTCAAGAGGTGTAAGAAGCAAGTAAAGAACTTAGCCCACCACAATCTGTTCCAATCCGAAAAATCATCTTTGGGCGAACTTATCCACTGATAAAGCAGTGTAAAATGTAATGGCTTACATACCACTACATAATACAACTCCATTTACCGCAAGATGTTATATATTGCACTATAAAAAAAGGAATACAATGCACCCACCTTGAATATTACGCATGAAAGTGTTTTCCCATGCATACATCTTAATGAATCGAATGCAGGTTAAAATTTCATTCATTGCTCTCACTCTTCGATCTGTGATTCTGATACCCTTTTTCCTAAAATAAGCAGTCAATTTTGAGGCCAACATCTAGAGGAAATTACAGAGAATTTAACACATACACTGCAGATAAATAAAAAGGGCAAGTGAGTAACTTTATATGAACTTGTTTAATAAACTATACTATTTTAGAAAAATTAAATGCGTATTTAACAAAGTATTACAAAAGTGTTACAAAGTATAAAGTTCACATGCCTAAAAAAAAAATTGAAAATTTTAATCTCAGTGAAGAAAACTTTGTAAGGTTATCAGTATTTCTTTAAAACACTAGAACTACCAATTATTAGGAAGCCAAAAAGCATCCCCTAATATAATGTGCAGTAATTCCCACCGTGGGGTCAAATGACAATGAGCAGGTGGCAGAGAACTGTCCCCATACCTCAGTAGATTAAATTCAGACAGCTGTCTCTGAGGTGACCTTGTCACAAGCTGGCAGTGAGTTGGAATTGTACTATTTCTACCAACACTGTTTCCAGAAACAAAAGGTAGACATTGGTAAACAGTTATTTATACAATATATACATCACTAAACCATATGAGTTCTACATACAGATAGCTATAAAAGGTCTCTAGAGAATCATTACATATGAATATTTAACAATAAACGTTTATTAACTTATATACCTTACAATATCTAGGCTATATATTACCTTTATAATTATTACAAATTTTAATGTGTTGTTTTTCAAACTGTATACCTTACATAATAATAACTTACAATAATAAAATATATATGATGACTCTTCGCTACTTTTAAAATATTCTAATTTGTAGTATCTAGTCAAAAGTCAGTCTTACCATTAATAGATAAAATACAACAAATGCAGCAGAACCTATTAATGCTGTTGGTCCCAGGTACATCACGGTGTATAGAAGTCCCATGAGAGCTATGAAAGGACCAGCAGCCAAAATACAGCCAATAGAGGCTGCTTCATAAAGTCGATTACCATCACTGGAGCACATGTTAATAAGCTGTAAGACAAAGAATATAACTTCTTCATTAAATATCACAGCACACCTAATACCTATCATGACTTATGTATACCTACTGTATAGCTTGAAGGGTGTCTTTGGAAGATACAAGAAATTGGCATTGTAAGTATACTGTAATCATATGATTACATTCTGACACAAAGCCATTCTCAATATGTGCATTGCTTTTTCCTATATATGTTGCTGTTTGTGTGGCTTCTTATGGCCCCTGCTTAGCATAGGCAAATGTGGGGGTCATTTGGAGTGTAAAGCCCAAAACTACATAACACCCAGCATTTCTAAGCAGTAGCTCAACCAACAGTAGGAAGTATCCCCTACAAATGCAATAAAATACAATAAAATGTCAAGAAGTTCAAATGTCTATAGGGTAATTTTTATTAGTAAGGTATCAGTCAACAGAACATATACCCAACTATCTGATGACAAGGTGGACTTGCCACATCAATCCTGAGATACCAGGTGGGATTGCACCCAAAGTGTCATTTTATTAGTCAGTATTTCCCATAAGGTGCTTTAGACACAATTTTAACCCTTTTTCAACAATTCTGAGTTATCCAACGCATTACTTTAAGAACAGCAACCCAAGGAAGCAGAGATGGAAGATATAGCCATGTGTTACTGTCATTATGGAACTGTACACAAGGGACATACTGAAAGATGCCAGTGACCAATACCAGTAAGAGATACAGTTTAGTTGAATAAAATGTGAAAGCAGCCATTATGTAAAGGAGTTTAAATGTTTATTTTAGGAAAAGGGATGTGTGAAAAACCATGCGTCTTTGGGTACATAGCTCACTAGCATTTAATCACAAAAAGGAAATCAGTGTCTTAGTCGGTAATTTACCTCTCCAGTAGTAACATTCTTTGTTTCTTTAAGTCTTAGGATTTTTCTAAATGCCAGGGCCAAAATTGCTCCCTTTAATCGAATTCCAGTTCTGTAGTTCATAGCCCAATTCAGTGCAAAAGACCAGGACCTTATGAGCTCCGCAGCAAAAATACCAAAGGAAAGAAGCAACCCATAAAGAAGATTGGATTCCATAGCCTCTGAGTACTCCAGCAGTGCTCGGATGAAGATTGCCTTTAAATAAGCAGAAGAATATTTCAACATGATTCTATTTTTTATGTTCATATCTATTCCTTATGTACACCGGAATTAAAGTCAGAGAGAGAGATCGCCACTTAAACTCATAAGGATTTGATATCATATATTGTAGATTGGTAAAGTTTACCAGCAACATGTAAAATGTCTGTCCTACCTATGTATTTGGAGTGTGTGAAGGCCAGCATAAAGAAGTGTTTTAGAACTATAGTAACATTTTTCATTCCAGACAGGAAATATCCCCTTCTCTGTATGGATGTATACGTAATACAGGTAATTCATCTATCTATACCTTTCATGCTTTAACTGTCAACTAGATAAATAAACCCAAACTTACAGGACCAATAAAGTTTGCTGTCATTGTGATAAGCAGACAAAACAAAGCCAGAAGGGATCTAGTTCGACAGAAACGCCATAACACCATTGTAAGGGATGCTTTTGTCTTCCCACATTCCTTCAGCTCTGCTTCCCATAGACGAATTAACCTAAATGGAAAAACAAATGGAACCAATTACTATTTAAACTACACAAACCGTAACAAATCATCACATGTATAGTACATTCTTTGAGTATAGTTACATTTTTTAAACTATTTTTTCTTGTTGTGCTGTACTTGCTTTGTGGTGGAAGTTTTTGCTATCAATTTTAGATGTTTCTATGCATCTCTATTATTTAGGGTTGTATCAATTCATTTACAAAGCAGCATAGAAGTTCATAGTAGTACATATTGTATAAAAAACAATAACAATTATTTACATGGGATTTAGCATTTGTTTAAAATCCTGATTGAACGTTTATGTTAATCAAGTTTAAAAACATTTAAGGTACATCAAAACAAAAGGTAAAGACTAGAAACCTAGGATATAGTTAGCTAATTTTAACCGTAATTTAACTTAGGATTTAAAATTAACGATATTAATGAAAAAACAAATCATGTGGATATCTCCTAAATTTCTGAACTAGTACATCAATCATGATTGGAATAGCTAGTTGGCATCCACACAAAGCTTTTATAATATGACCTCTGAATTCTAGGTTAAAGAAAACATAGAGATGTTGCAGGAGCCAACTAATTACATGCTTTATATAAGATATTTGCTTTACATTATGATATTTATCACTGTTTTGTTTTGTTTATCAATTTCTGATAGTGTTTATGGTCCTGACATTAGCAAAACATTGTCAGAAATTTTAATCATATCTTACTCTACTAAAATTGAGTTTTTTAGAAATCCAGTAACAGGCAACGACACCAAACAAGGATAATTGAAAACTCCCTGCCATTCAAGTACTTCCTAAGTACTTCACTTTGTATAGAAAGTGGTGCTCCTTGCCAAAAACAACTTTTGCCCCTCTTTTGCCACTCTGCCCGCAGATCATCTATCCAGCAGCTTGCAGCACCCTCAGCCTCCTCTTAGCTGTGCAAAGATGTGCTTAGCATCCCCTGCGCTCTTGTCACAGCTGTATGTGCAGCAGCCAATGAGCAGAGTAGTTCCTGGTTGCAATCTTGTCCTGCTATGGGCTGCTAACCTTATTTATACCTCCCTGATTCCAGGCTCTCGTTGCTGGATTCTCAGCCTTTGTTACCTGAGACTTGCTCAGATGTTCTCCATCATATTGTGCTTTTTTGGATTCCTGACCTGTACCTGGAACTTGACCACAATTGTCTGCCTCCTGCCCTGACTTGTGCTTGAACCTGACCTACGCTTGCCTGCCACTTGCCCTAACCTGTGCGTGGACTTAGACTATGCTTGCCTGACCAGGAGACACTTACACTCCATACCCCAGGTAATCCTCCGTCACCTGCCAGGGGACGTAGCCCTAACGCCCCCGCTTCCCACCCACCCTACAAGCAATAGGGATCCCATAATCTACCCAACACACATATATGACATATGGCCTTTAAATCCCAAAGGGCTCTTGTGCAGCTACATACTCTGCATAAATGGTATGTGTGCCCCTTCTAACATTTGTAAGCTGAAAAAAAGCAAGCAAAGGTTTTGTATAAGCTTACTCTTCACAATGCTTATTCAGGCTAGTGTTTACAAGTTTAAGCCTGTGTGAACAAGGCCTAACTGTTGCTAATCATAAATATTGTGCACTTTAGTTTTATAGAATCTTTTAAGATGTATGTGTACAATAACAACTAAAATATATTTGTCTCTATTTTTAAACTACTGGCTGAGATTAAAAACACAAGAACTGAAAAGTGCTTTATATGTTGTGTGACTTTCATTCCACTTTTAAACAGTACGTGACTAGTGGGATGGAGAGCTCATAAGCACAAAAACTGTTATTTTATACTAAGCATTACTGGGATATTGTGAATCAGATCAGAGTTTAAATATTTTTGTAGCACTGCGGCAAAGACAACTATGTTTTGGGATTGTTATTTTAAAAGAATGGTACAGAATGGTAGCTCTGAGCCAAATGGAAGCTGCTGTTTAATGTTTTCCCGTGTTATAAGAACTGAAGTGAGAACAGTAGATATAACAATAATCCAAAAGATTTAGCGCTCAAGAGAGTTTCTGTTAGATGTGGGTATTTCATGTGCTATTCACTATAGAGGTAGATTGTTTTTTCCCAAATTTTTGTATATAACAAGATCACTTACTGAGTAATTCAATAAGTTAAAATCAAACAAAATAAAGATCAGAATCTTTATTTATCATAGAGTTCCTGATAAGAATTTCCTAATCACATTATTCAATCAAATTACAGACTGTTAGTTTTAAGCATAAATTGATAACTAAGGGCCAATGCTAACTGGCTGCACAAGAACAGCCTTTGGTTACCTAAATAGGTGGAATGCAGGGCAAGTAAAAGAAGCCTAAATTGCATCCCTGTGGCCCATATTTTTCTATAAATCATTATATATGCAGAATAGAGGTTTTGCATTTGGAAACACACAAATAGGGGAAATACAGAGGCTAACAAACTCCTTCTAGTCTGGCTTCAGTACTGATCTGAATTTTCCTCTTCTTTGCGTAACTGACCTAAGATAACCATAGGATTGGGAAAGACAAACTGAAGTCAGAACCTCTTATCTATTTGATGGTCCTGTATCAGTGACTAAAAAATGCTAAAACCACTGGTTTAACAAAACAGCCAAGAAACTTTCATTATTAGGAGTGATCAGCATTAGAACCTCCAGACTAAGTGCAGTCCTGTTTCCCTCAGTGTCTTAGGTAAGCTATGTTCACACTGGCCATAAGGTTGTGGTGGGCTTCCTCGTGCCAGGGAACTCCTGCCTCTCAGGGGACGCTAAATGTAGCATCTGCCAGTGGCAGCTCCAAAAGGAATAAATAGCGGTGGCACAGCTCACTGCTGCCAGTTATCAAATGTCCAGACACCGGTTCTTTAGGCTGCACCTTGCTCAATCGTGAGGCAGGTCTGAACCCCCCCTAAGCTTACAGTAATTTTATTGGGTCCACTTATTCATATTTATATTTCTCACTATGATGTTATTAAATATGGCAACAGATGTCTGTAGTGGACTGCAGACTGCAGAGGAAACAGTTACTTGTTTACTTTAATTTGTTTACTTTAACAAGGTGGATGTGTTCAGAGTACCTTTGCTAGCCTAATGCTCTCATTTTAGTAGATCCAACACTAGTAAACCTGGGGGTAAACTATTAAAGTAATAATAATGTCTTGATTGGGTGATACACCTCTTGTTAATATTTTAAATGTTTTTTCATGGGAGGTCAATAGTGTAAAAAGTTTGACCTGCAATACAAGCTGACGTGGTTGGCTTGGGACTGGTTCAAGGAATCGTCCCAATTTAAATCAATGTGGCAATAAATCTTGCAGAGTGTTGGAGAGTTGGAATTTTGTTAGGAATAGGTTTTAATGTACTTTTGATATGTTAATACGAAAGGCCAGTCGGAATTCCCACCCCCCTGTGTCCCCTTTCAGAGGGAATTCCCTCACGTACTGTCCCTGTGACCATACAAGTGGATGGGGGACTTTTTTTACAGACTGCCCTGAAAACATTTCCAAACCTAAACCAGGAATAGAATTTGGAAGCATTTAGTCATTTTCAAGTGTTCTGTTCCATGAGATTATCCAAGTAGCCTAATCCTAAAGATTATATATAGCAGAACTTTAATACAAAAGTAAAAATATGTTTTCTGTTATGAATTTTGGGGAAGAGGATTAGGCATGTTAGACTCTCTACCAACATTATATTGTTTATGGAATGATATAGAGAAACAGTTTACCTTTGGCAGTTCTTTTCTGCTGAGTCTTGAGAAGGAAGATCCCAGAGATCACTCATATTAAGTTCAGAGAGCCGGAAAGCCTTCCTTGCAAGTGGTGTGATCCAATTTAAAGTCATAAAGGAAAATAAACCGGCATTGTCTATAGGATGGCGATGTCTATAAGTAGATATAAGGCTTATTTTAAATTCCTTAAAATCTCTTATGTTACGAAGTAAAACATATGGCAAATATAAAAAATTTTTTAAACATTCTTTATTTTTATAATACATTTTACCAGGGGTCAACAACAGTACAAACACATTGGAATAACGCTACATCAGGAATAGATACATCAGGATAAAATCATGACTACATGAAAAGACATTACATATAGAACGCACCAAGATTGCAGCATGAACATTTCAGAACATATGTGGTACAATATACTTCAGGATGCAGGGTATTCAAAGTTATGCAGAAAAGAAAAGAAAAAAAGGGAAATACAAAATAGGCGGGGAGGTTACATCTACAAAGGCAAAGCACAGAACATATTCTTTTAGAGTACTCTCCTTATTTATTTAATGTGTCTTATCACTGGCTTATTTAGATACCTTCAAATAATTCACTCTTTAGGTGTATAGCAATTTTGAATAAAGACTGGTTAGAACCCCTGTCAGTTGTGATGCTGATCAGAAATGGTCAGAAATGCATGTGAAAGGGGTTGTAGCAACACAATGCAATGCATTGCGTTTAACAGGAACGTCAGACATGCAGAGTATCAGAAACACATATGTACTGCACATAGTAAGAACAAGTTCTTATCAAGAAGTCATTGGAAGTGTCACCATTGGAAAATTTAATCTCCATTTCTCCGCTACTGACAACTCAGAATGTGGATATTGCCATTTTTAGTCCTGGTGACAATAATGAATCATTTTTTAAGACATTGAACGCCTTTTGTTTTGTTTTGATGCACCTTACATGTATTTAACTAATTTAAAGTTCAAGTTCAAACTTTAGGGGTCTATTTATAAATGTTTTCACCCAAGATAAACCCCGTTTTTTTTTTAAATGTACAGGTTTTTCACATTAGATTTAATCATAAAATGTGTAAATTAACTTTTACTCTTATTTCATACAATTTGTAATTGAATCCAATATAAAAACTTTGTGAATTTTGTAAAAGTGTGAGTCTCGGATGAAAACATTTAAAAATAGACTCCTAAGTCTACTCATCACGGGTAGTTTAGTCCTCAGTAAAACAAGGACACCTGACTTGCATTTAAAATTCCAGTAAAAGATTCACAAAATTTTCCCCTGTTATTCGTAAAAGGATTATATTCTCTTAAAAGCATAGTCAATCCTAAACAGTGGAAATGACCCCTTATAATTTATTGCACTCAGTAAGCAGCACTTCCAGGGGGGTAACTTGTACTCAGTTTACAGTTCACTCAGTTTACAGTTCAGAAGAAGCTCTCAGCTCCACTTCTGCAGCCATTGGGTGCAGGCACATCACATTCCCAGGCAAATGTAGGATAATTCATATAATGGAAAGCTGGACTCACCAAGCTGCTGTTCATTAGGTTTATTTAGATTATCATGTGGAAAAAGGAACTAGCAAAGACACTGATGATTCCTTTTTCCAGATGGTATTATAAATAAACCTGCTGTATGGCTTACTAATAGCAGAGCTGGGAACTGGCAGAGGGGTTAGAGGAGTTCAATGACACTTATAACAGGAAGTAGGTAGGTAGGCCACTCATGTTTAAGTTGCAGACATTGCAGGTAAGGTTTATAGTGTTTCAACTAACATGTACATAGTGAGCTTATTTTTTTACAGTTCTCCAAGACTGGAGAAGATAGACTTTCATGGGGAAACCTGGGTGATCTGGCAAACCTTTAATAAATCAGGCCTAGTGTCTTAATTTTAGGTACTGAACTATTTAATCCATTCCTTTAGACAGACATTACAGTTTCCTGTATTAATTAACTTTTGCTGTAGTATTGGTATCCTCAGTTTTAGATTGTTATAATCATACTCAAGATTAATAATAGGTTTACTTCATACAATGGTTTCACTGTTTTACCTACAAATAATTTAAAGAATTTAATTTGATGATCCTCATGTGTGAAAATATCATGAAATTAATTTAATAAATAGAGTTGCCTAAAACTTTCACATGGACAATATGGTGATGATTTTATTACTTTATTATATATTTAAAGACATTTTGTTTTTCAAATTGGAAAAAAAAATAATTGAAGAGTCCTTTGTGGGGAAGTTCAGTGGAGGTGAATCACAATTTTTTTTGAGGTGTAACTAAGGTTGAAAATAAATTACAGAGTATAGCTGATCTAGTAACAACTGTCTATGTGGATTTTTCTCTCATTGGAATAATTTTCTGCTATTTTCTCTCTCCTCAACAAGGCTTAGACAGCAGACACAAACCACACAAGTATCCTAACCAGTAAACAATAACAATATGTAGGTATATCACTCAGATACAAGAAGAATAGTATATAGATCACAATTACATGAACTACAGGATGGCAGGAGAATAGATTTGTCTGTTCACTTCTGTGCCAGGCTGTGACTTTTCTGTCCTTTTGACCTTTGTTTTTTATCAGACTGACTCACCAGATTTATATGAAATCAGTTCTCACCTACCTACACAAAATTACCTCTCACATGTTTGTTCGAATAACATCAAATTACATCTCACTTGCTTCAGTAAGTAAATAAATGAAATCTCAAACTAACTGCAAATATTACACTGAGCAGTTGTATTACGCAGGTTCTGTTATCTGTCACTAACTGGTGACACACACATATGAAAGATCATAGGCAGACCACATGTAGAGCACAAGTCACAACCAAATGGTTAGATTGCTGGAAGTATTTCCATTCTACTAATCATGCACTGGATGGTCCATAGGAAAATACAGGGAATTCACTTCTGCAGATGATTAGCAAGTCTGGGTTCTCAGCCAAGTAGCTGTGTCAATTAAGGTGGATTAGGAGATCTATCATCAAATTAAAGGAGAGCTATGAAAACACTACAGGTGATTTGGGTTGCTACTGTCTAGCATGAGCTAATGATTCACAATTTGTTTTTGAAAGACCAATATCACAATAAATTCTACCACAAATTATCTGTCATGTTACTAGATGAGAAATAATTACACTTATGTTTTGTCCTGGATATAAAAAAACTATTGTAAATACTGTAAGGATAAGATCATTAAATAAATACGTTTTATTGGAATTCTCAGTATTAGTCAGAACTGTAGCATACAGCCCAATGCATTCTAATAGACTACAACCAACTATGTCTACATGCAAGCTAGATGAAAAAGCCTTTAGAAGTTAGATTGTTTTCTGGTGTGTAGCACTAGCTACTAGCTGAACGTTATGATCTTTTTCCTATTGTGTATCGTAAAGTATTTTATGTGACACAACATTTCACATATTCAGTAGTGATTAATTTCTGCAAGCCAATAAAAAAAAAGAAAATATTTCAATTTGATTGCAAATATCCACTGACTGAAGTGAATGTCATACCAACCTTATATGTCATAAAAATTCTACATTTCAAATCAATATGTTATGTGATCTTTTTTACATACAGTCCATTGGTAACTATCCAAGGGTACCCCAGATATGTGTGTTTCAGCTGATGGCACAGAGAGTGAAAAAACAGCCAATTTTATCCCAGGAACTCCTGTTGAGCTCAAATGAAATAAAGAGTATTTAAAAGAAAGAACAAGGCAGACACTTGCTGTTGATACACTTTAATGTTTTCTAGTTACCGGGAACCTGCACCCACAGACTGCACACATAGCCACAAAAAAAGCTAAAATGTAAGGGACAGGACTTCCTTCTGGCCTCAGGCAAACAAGAAGAATTCTGCCTTTAATAACAACAGCAGAATAAATTCCTCTTTCATATACTCCTTAAAGTGCGCCTATACCTATGCAGATATGTACCATAAATACTGCCAACACGCCAGAGGCTCCCCACCCTCTCTATCTACCAATGACTGCCCTGAATACCCATGGGCTCCAGGAAGGGGACACTGTGGTGATCCTTGAGACGGCTGGCAACAAGTCATCACCAAGGCCTGGTTGGTGATTTAAACCCTTTTTTTTCATATGCCCTGGGTGAAGTGTTAATTAATTTTGCTGTGGGAAATTTCCTCTTTATCTCAATTCCAATCTATCCCCGTACTTGCGATCTGGGCAGTGTGGAGGATGAAATAAATTAGTAATATGCTCGTAGAAACATCTTTAGCTCTTTTGATTTCCTCAAACTGAAGTTTCAGGTATGTAATAAATCCCTATTTTGCTTACATCTACAAATATTTCAAGTACTAGATATCTCCTGTTGTTGGAGATATCTCACGCCTCAAGCTGACTTTGTTCAAATCTTTTATAAATGCCATAGAATTGTGGTTTACTGGGATGATATAACAAGCTTTATTTCCAAACATCTAGAAATGTCTCCTTTGAGTGGTGTTATTGCAAATGCAGAAAAAAATGTCTAAGTTTGTTGCTTTTTTATGTCAGGAAAGTCAATTTTAGTATTTTGGAAGGTCCTTATTAATAAATCTCTACACCTTTTGAAAGTGGCCTACATTAGCAGAGATTCCAAGTTTAGGTAGTTGTGGCTTAGCTGAACTCATACCATAGAAAATCTAGACTAAAGCTAATCTGTAAATGATCTTTTATGACCGTTTCCAGTGACAGCTGAACAAATGAGGACTGTCCACATAGCGGCTGTTCTGTTCTGGGGAGGATGATTAAGAAGCACCCCAAGCTCTTCCCTGTTGACATGCTCAGCGGACCTTCAAAATTGTTGTTCATTGATCCACCTTGGTGAATTGATGAAAGACATCTGGTGACCGCTGTACACATGTCAGGCTCTCACCCAAGATTAGCACGACCATTCATCTGAAGGGATAGCTGACACGTGTATGCAGCCTAACTTTTGTTTCTGGCTTCTTGCAATTCTGTTTTATCACCCTGTGTGTGATGTATGCACTTGCCATTCTCATTCCCTTTCATTCCCTCATTACTTGGTCTTTGTCTCAACACAGAGTCTATTATCTGTTTTTTTATCACTACTGGTTTGATGTTTATTCTTCTCTGTTTCTTAAGCTGCATACACACCTGCAATAATTATCATTGGAAACAAACGACTTACGACTAATTTAAAAAGTGCATGGGAGAAATGTAGGGTTAAATTTTTTTTTTTACACTAAATTAGCATTCCAGTGGGGAATGTTCCCTGAATCACTTAGGTTCTCCTATGATGATCTTCCTTTTGCATTCTTTGGGAACTTTACTAAATCAGGCCCAATGTGTTACTGCTCCCACCAACATGTGTTTAGCTGTTTGGGTCACACATTTTGCTTGACCCAATATTTGGGACCTTGTGGCATAGGCCAGAAAAACCAGCCAAGCTCACCAATACAACAACTCCCAATCTCTAGTATGTTTCTTGGACAATGAAGAAGCATCAACCAGCTGTTGGGGTCCTGGTATTTTCCTCCCTTCTTTACATGTGTAACAAATAAACCCTCTCCAGTAGATCAGAAGGTATGCAAATGTTTAATACAGCGAAATTGTCATCAAAATTACACCATAGTGTATTCATAAAAAGAGCAAATATTGAGTGAAACCAAAAAATATAACTATCTTTTTTTTTTACTCTGTTGGTTCTGCAAGTAGATTTATATATCATGTTTGGGTGTTTTAAAAAATGTAAATGGCAAGAATGCACAATTTAAAATGTGTGCAAAATTTTTGGGACAAATGTCCTGGCAGCTACAAGGTTCACTATTTTATTTGTTTTAGGAGCTATTTTATATGTATTTATTCGTTTTTTTTTTATACATATGTGTTTATTTTATGCATCTATTTATCCTATTTTTAACATTTATTAATGAATTTATGTATGCTGACAAATCCATGTATAGAATTCAGCTTTGAACTAAGTACAGTATTGAGTCACCACTGACCTCACTTCATCTGCCTTACAATTGTATAAATAGGTCTGTTTACTACACTTGACTCACAGATAGGTCATTCATACCAGGGATCAGCACTATGTCAGGAGGAGGGTGAGGAGAGGAACTGCTTGAACAAGAGAGGAGAGCCCAAGGAGAGGAAATCAGGTCAGCGAGAGACTACGGTAGTGGGCAGTCAGTAGGGAACTGGCAGTGGATGGCAGTGATGGTAGGGGAGTGGTGTCCAGTGGAGAACAGTGGCTTGTACTGGTTGGCTAGGACAGGAAGGCAGGATGGATTAATTGGGGGAAAGACTGGCAGAGGAGGAACTGACAACAGCGCATTGGACACAGATAGTGATGAATGTTATTGGAGCTTTTTTTCCCCACTGATTACATTCATAACAAAAGGGTAGTATCAGACACCAGCTGAGTGTAAATTCATGATTGTGTCAAATCACCATGAGCATTGTAAATGTAGCCAATGTACAGTAACTTCAAAAGCAAAGGGTAAAAAATAAACTACATTAAATGTATTCATCCATTTACATCAAATCCCTAACAATGTTTATAACAAAAATAACAAATTTTTTTTTACTATCAATCAAAAGATCTACCTCCCATTCTCAGTTGCTAAGTAAGTGTTGCTTTAAAATATGTCATGGAAAGAGTTACCGGACTTACAGCAAATCCCTAAAAATAATTATAAAGCAAGTGTGCACTATACAGCTATCAATCAAAAGATTAATTCTACACTTTCAGTTTCTTACTGAGATTAATCTCATACAATTACCTTTTGGTAGTGCGAAAGGGTTTAAGTAGTGGCAGGCTGTGTTGGTATTTGTCTGCAAATAAAGGTCCGTCTTTGCTGTCCATGGTGTCCTTGTGGCAGCTCATGGTGTCTAGGTAAAATAATGACAGGTAATAAGAACAAAGGAGATTAAACAAAGTATTGAGCAATAAATGAGCTATCACACCGTCTGGGTATTTTTACACTGCATTACATCCCATCATGACGATGCAGAAACTTTATAACCAGGCAGCAAAAGGTACACTGAATGGTATCCCAGTATTACCTTCAGTACAAAGGTGTTCCTGTTTTCAGATCAGAAAGGTCATTACCCTCTCCCTATAGATTATACCTAATGCCATAACATGTCTCAAACCCAAAACAAGTTTTTTTTTGTTGTTGCCGTCTGTGTCCCATAGATGTATGACACTAAAGCAGGTGCATTTGTTGATATATTTCTTGTCTATTCCCCTTTCTTTGACAAACTGGAAAATTTAAATTTTCCCACACTTTGACCCATTACAATAGCTCACAATCATTCTGATTTACTGGAAGTAAAGTGCCAATATTATTGCTTAAATATCTGCAAAATTCATAAAAATGAACATCTAGCTGACATGATAGGCATTGTTATGAACAATGGCCAGTCCCCTAACACTATAGGTCATAATAAGGATCACCAGTTTTGTTTCAATTGACCATTTCTTAAAGTGGCTGCCCCATTAAAAAATTCAGACTACTTAATCAATTCAAGTGAACTGAGCTGCTAATTGGCAATTTGGGTTGATTTTGGTATGGCAAACAAAACACTAAAAAAGTTTATAAGTTTTGCTCAAAATAAAATGCCAAGCAAATAATTTTAATTGTGCCCCTTTGTGTCAAAGTGAACATGGTAACTAGGGCAAAAAGAAAAAGTAAATCTCTCCAGCAGGGGTCACAGACCACACTAAATTATGGTACAAGTTCTAACACTGACATACCATAAAAATATAAAGAAGGACAAAATAAGGAATTAGCTATCAAATATTAAAAAAAATAGATTCCTAGAATACTGTCATTGAATAATTTACTATTAGAGGTACTAATGTGATTTGCTAAAAATAGGTGTTAGGTAGTGATTTTTAGTAATCTAAGTGTTGTGTAAGTAAAGCTAAATATATCACTAACAAACAGTCACATGGAAAGAGATGTACAAAACATTTGCAGGAAAAATCTAGTCCTCCTTACCTGTGTACTCAAGCTGCCCCAAGCAAAAGTTGATGTCCAGGTATTGCTGTGAATCCAAAGATATGTTTTGGTGTCAGGCACATGACAAAGGTAGTGACACCACTGTGACAAACTCAAGAGTATTGTGTGACTCTGCAACTAACTTTTGACAGCTAGAATTGGAGAACACTCCTCCTCCCCCCCCCCTGCTCCCTGCACTGTGATCCTCCCTCCCATAGGAGTGCAGTCACTCCTCTAACTACCTATTCCTAGTGTGTTCTGGGCTATATATAATACACTACATACTGCACAGATGACAGCTCAAATTCTGGTCACTAGCTTGTCAGGAGATCAGTGTCTGCACACCAAAGCAATTCTACACTTTTATTAACAGGGTCATTTTCTTCATTTATTTTAACAAACAGTTGTTTCATTAGCCAACAGTATTTATTCTGACATACTTATACTATACAATACGTTTTCTCAGGCTGTACTTGGTCATTAAGAGGTTCAGTTTTATTTATTTATTCCGAATTCAATATTGGGGTACAATAATAGAGCACTTCTATCCAAAAGGAGGACACTTGACTCTTTCATGGTTGAAGGATGCCAATATCAGTTGAGGCAACATGGTGGTCTGGTTCATTCTTCAATGTACCGGTACTTATAATTGGCAAATATTAGGAATAAACATATATAAACCAGAGATTCAATTTCATTAGTTTTTTTTACTACAAATTAAAACTTGTAAAGTTATTTTTATACGTCTACTAGATTTGCTTGCCAATGTTTATCCACTGGGGAAGTATTTATTAGCCTTCTGAGCTTCGGTGGCCAAATATGTTTTTCAAACCCCCCACAAAACACTTTAGAATTAGGCACTCAAGTTTGTTGATGTTTTTTTTCTCTGGATACCTCAAGCTGTCCATGTTGTAATCTTTTCAATCAGCAAAATTTAATTGAACAACTTTTGGCTGTGTACATTGTGATACAATAATCTGCCTATGTTCATGCTAAAATTTAAAAAAAATCCACCCAAACAGGTTATTCTGACATTCAGCATAAAAAGATATTTGTCCCAGACCCTTAGCTGGACAGATCAAAACATGTATAAATGTGATGAAAAATATACATAAAAACGTGTTATTTTCAACTTACTTGCTATATACACAGGCAAAATCTACATCTTCCCTTTCTTAAACCTAAAATTACCTCCTCTTTTCCAAAATAGGCCATCTGCAAAATAAGTGTTTATATACCCCCCTTTCCAGCAGACCTTCTACTAAAAAGCCACCTTGCCTCCATTCCTCAGCTGCTACAAATATTCCACTGTCAGATACGTCAAATAATTGCTGCCTGCTGGTGTGGTTCCTCCGAATGGAAGGAGTCACAGTACAGAATGGGACGCATGTATTCTACACACTATATCTGTGTAGCAGAAAAAGAAAGGCTTTTCAATACCCAGACAGAATGGACAAGGCAAGTATATAATTTCTTTTAACATTCAAAGTAATATTGTCCAACATAGCCCACTTTGGCTGTTCCCTTAACAAGGGGCCATCTAAATATCCCACCGTGGGGATGCCATGAGAGCAGGAATAAAACCTGACTAGCACCTTGGTTAGGCCAAATGGCACTAACAGTATAGGGATCCCACATGCAAGTATGCATCATTGATGATCACAGTACCTAGTATGTATCACCTGAAAAAAGGTGATAACAAATTTGATTTATTGCAATTTCTTGTCTCAAATGACGTCATTTAAGGCCTTGAAATCCAAGATGGGTGGATGCCCTTTGGGTTTGGAAACAGTAAACAAGATTCAGTATAAATTTTGAAACCATTCTGGCACAGGTTCTAAAGCAATAAAAGCTTGATTCAGAAGACACAATAAAGAACCCTACTAATCTGTGCTGTAAAACAAGAAGGTTAGAGCAGGGAGCAAAACTCCAGTTTGTATTGCTTGTATACCACACTTGCACCTCAGCATCAGAGATGCAAGCTGTCCAAGCATTCAAAAATGTTAGTAATTTCCTTTTTCCACTTTAAGAATTGGGGGTACACCTTCATGCAGAGGAAGAATTGCCTGAGAATTTGGTAGACTTTAAGTGCTGACCTTGTGAGTTAGTGGGAGTCAGGCTTGGGTGGTTCAACACTTTTGTACAAAATATTTCCCAAATGAAAATAATGCCAGCAAGCAATTGTAAGTAAACAAAATGTAAAAATGAACAACCTATCAAGGTATTTCCAAACTTGGTAGAGAGTTGGAAAACCAGGTCCTTGGGACCCAAGGCTGGGAATAGTGTTAGTAAAAGCAACAGGCTGATACTCTAGTTTCAAATAATGCACACTGCATCAAAAAAAGCCAAAACAGTCTAATTTGGGAGTAATAACAGAAAACTGCCACTCCTCAAAGGTAACTTCATCAGTCAAAAACTAAAGCAAATCAGATTTAGACTCTGCAGACAATGGTTCAAAAACTGCCTAGGTCACAGGCAAGGCAGATAAGAAACCTGCAGAAGTGGGTGCAGAACTGAGCTTGAGGCATTAGTAACCAGAGTCAACAAATACACAATTCACACAGCAGTTAATGCCACTACTAAATCCCACAGCATTACCCCTTCCAATGTAGAAATTGGAGAGAATGGAGAATGATGTCATCAAATGACCTATAAATAAAAAGGAGTTCATGGTTTTTGTCCCATATTGCCTATACACTAGGTGGGTCTTCAGGACCAGGAAAAGTGATGAGGCAATAGCAGCAGCTCTAGACCTATGGGAAACTGTACAGTATATTTCAACTGGTAATATGGTTAGCGCCCTATGAGTAACCCGGTTCCCAAAGGTCCCTTTTAGGCTTTTTACTTAACATTTTGTCCAGTGGGGTACTGTAGAAATAATGCTGAAGCTGAACAACTGCCAATTGAGAGACAAACTCTAGCAGTAATGTAGAGTCCTAATTGATAAAAGAAATTTGCAGTATAAAGAGTTGCTACTAAAAACAGATTAGTCTTTTTTTTCAATGTTTTTATTAGGTTTAAACAGTTTTCAGATAGACATTACAGAAACATTACAGGGTAGTCATTCAGCATTAATTTAACAAAAATAAACAGAAAATTCTGTACCACATTTTTCAAAATTAGCAATAACATACATTGTGTTATGTGTCCTCAGCAAAAGTGCAATAAAAACGAACACCAGTTATCGGAACTGTACTTAACATCTAAATCAAAATAGCCATCAGTATATTCCTAGATGGGGGCGGGAAAAGGGATTCTGGGGAAGTGAGAGGAAGGGATATGCTTTAGACCGGGAGTTAAATGGGGGGGGGGGTCGCTGTAAATATGCCCACGTCAGCCCATTCCCGGAACACTGGAGAAGTGAATCCAGGGGTAAAGTCAGGGTTCCCAATCAAGTAGAGGAAAAGGGAGGTATGGGCATTAAGCAGTGTCCTATTATGGAGAGTATGGCAGAGGTGCCATTGTGAAAATGGTCCGGTATTAACTCCTTGTGAAGGTGCAGCAGAACAATGAGGTGTAAAGGGGAGCAAAGGGCCGGATCAGTAGAGAGATTGGTGTAAAAAGAGGTGCCATGGAGCTAGTCTTTAAGAATACGTAGCAGAGATGCCTCATTGTATAGTGCAATATTGGGCAAGTTAAGACCCCCCATTTGATGCGTACTGGTGAAGTATGGCACGTCGGATTTTGTAGTGTTTACTACCCCAAATAAACTGCCCTAAATAATTCATAAACATACTGTGTTTGTTTGGATGTAAGAAAGATTGGGAGAGCTTGCAGAAGAAATAATAGTTTAGGGAACATCACCATTTTGATCAGGGCCACACAATTTATGAAGGAGAGGGGGAGGGATGACCACGATTTGAAGGAGGCCTGCATAGCTGCTAAGGCAGATGAAAAATTAAGATCATATCGACAAGCTGGATTTTTTGGAATCTGTACCTCTAGGTATCTAAAATTTGTCTTGGCCCAGTGTAATGGAAACTGCTTATCCCAGGTTGGTTTGTGCTTAGGGTACAGGTATAGGGCCATTGATTTGTCAAAATAAAGAGTACCCAGACAAGGGGCCGAAACGGGACAGAAGGTCCATTATAGCGGGTAGAAAAGAGGTGGGATTTGAAATAAAAAGGAGAACATCATCAGCAAAAGCTGTGAGTTTGATTTTGGTGCTACTAAAGGTGATTCCCTCAAATTGTGGGTTGGATATGAAAAGGCGTATGAGAGGGTCCAGGGGGATAATAAAAAGGAGTGGGGACATACATAAGGGTGGGGACAGCTGATTGTTTACTATCAGGGAGGTTGTAGTATTTGTATATAGAAAGCGGACATAGTTAGAAAAATTAGGATCAAAATCCCTATGTGCCAACAGAGCAAATAAGTATGGCCATTTTACCTTGCCGAAAGCCTTTTCAGCATCAAGGCTTAGTAAAACATGATTCCTATTATTAGGAAGTGTAGTAGCTGCAATTGCTGTCCTGATTCCTTTAGAAATATGCCTATTGCGAAGGAAACCCAATTGCTGTTCTGTGAGGAGAGAAGGAAGAATCGGATGAAGACAGTTGGCCATTATTCTTGCCAGGATTTTGTAGTGCATGTTTAACAGAGAGAGGTCTGTAAGAAGCGGGTGATTCGAGATTTTTGAGGTGTTTAGGGATGAGGGAGGTGTGGGCCTCATTGAAGGAGGGAAAAGAAAGCTGGTCAAGGAAGATACCATTAGATCGCTAAGATCTCTCTTACTAGAGGCGCGAGATATGGCTCAAGGAGTTTGTACATTTCAGCAGGTAAGCCGTCCAGCCATAGGGTTTTCCCCATAGGAAGTTTATGTATAGCTGATTCGATTTCAGAGTTCAATTGCGGCATTAGGAACCTCTTGTTGTGAAGCAGATATGGTGATTTGGCTTCCTGAAGTCCCGCTGGTCAGGGGGTTGAGCCGAATATACTGAAGAAAAGAGTTGTTCCAGGAGCCTCAGGATGTCCATGAGTGTGGTGTCTGGTCCCTTGTATTGGGTCATGTAAGGTATGGATTGCCCTCTTGGGTCCATTAGGGGTGGTCAGTTTGGCCAGCAAAGTACCTGTCTGGTTGCCCCAACAGTAATACTTATATTTAATGTGTTTTTTAAAATCAAAGCTGCCCGCAACCAGGCACGCCTAGTTTCCTCAGATGGGTTCTGCAAATGTGCATGGTATGTCAATGATACATTATTATATAATTGTGTATGAAGTTCAGTTTCTTTCTTTCTAATGCCCCTCATGTAGCAAATAATGTGTCCTCTCAAAACTGCCTTGCCCGTTTCCCATAATAGCACAGGGGAGTGCCAATGCTTGATGTTATTATCCAAAAAATTATTCCAGGATGAAATTAAATTGGCCTTGAAGGCGGAGGAAGAAGAGAGGTATGAAGCGTCAGCGTGATAGGGTATAAAAAACATTGGGCAGTTGAAGATGCAGTGAAACCGGGGCATGGTCAGATAGGAAAACTGGATGGTAAGTAATGGATTGGATGCTAGGGAGCAGGGAGTCCTGAGTAAAGAAATAATCAATACGGGAGAAGGTTTTGAATGCTCTCGACCAGCACGAATTTTCCCTGGCCGTGGGGTTTCTCACTCGCCAGGGATCTAATAGGGGGAGGTGCCTAGAAATTTGATGAACTGGGGAAAAAGCACCAGTTCTATTGGAGGGGGATGTGTCTCAGATTAGTCTTTTAATCTAGAAGAGTCATAAAATAGTGGGCACACATTTTATGTATAAGCCCATTTGTAACTATCAATGCTTTCATATTTGAAACCAAAACATTTATGTATATTTCTGCATATAAACATCTACATATGTGTAAAAAAGAAAAAAAATCTGGGTCAACCCTCCAACTAAAATAAGATAGCAGGTATTTTAATGGAAATGATGGTCATCATTAATTTATAAAATTAGCATATTCTTTATTCTTTAATACTTTAAAACATTATTTTATAAATGTTTTGTTGTATGTTACATAAACACCATAAAAAAAGTATTGTCCTGTAGACTTCAAAATTTACAAAGCTGATAAACTGTAACCCAACACATTTTACAGGTAGGTATGCTGCTTCTTCAGGGGATGCTTAGGGTTACATTAGGGCAAGTAATAAAAACACAAACTCAGAATCCATTCACATCACAGGATGCAACCCCAATGGCACCCCAGTTGAACAAGCACCAGAATATCACAGTTACAAGACAGCCCCCTCAAACCGAATACTCCAAAAAGTAGAATCAAACAGTATTCAATCAATAAATAGTCACAATCTTATTTCTGGAGGATATGTCAAGAAGGAGTTTCTGCAAAATGATGTGTTTCCTTGTTTTCATACTTGCCCTAATGCAACCTTAAGCGTAAATACCTTGAATTACAATTACCAGGTGTGACAATGGCAAGAGTAGGTGTGGTGTTAGAACCGCATGTAAATTAATATTACATTGTTGACAACTCCTAGATCTTAGAAAAAATATTGAACCGAGACTTGGGGCATATTTTCCTCTACAAAATATACTACAATCAGGACCATAGGTATGCTCATCAGTATCAAGGCTGGGCAAAGATAATGCTCTTGTGCAAAGGTCAGTAAACCATAACAACTTTCCAGATTTAGGCTTTGTCAGTTTACAAGAATGACTGTTACACCTTTTTTGTCAGTATTAAGTAGAACTAACTAACTTGTTAGTTATGTGTTTTGGATGTGCTTGCTGTGTCTAGATTTATCACATTGTTGTTCCAGTATATTTTCACATTGATATCTCACATCTCAGTTTTTGGCACTGTTAGTGATCTCAAGGCTCACTATCTACACAATTCTAACAGCTAGTGAGGGCAAAAATGTGGCCAAATGGACGCCACTGGATTGAGTTTAGACAGTAGACTTTTTTCCTTAGTGCAGGTTATTTGTTAATGAGCAATTCCGTAATAAATTGATAAAAAGAATTACAAAACACCCAAATTTTAAAAAAACGTACTAATTCTGTTTCCCCATACTAATATATATATATATATATATTTTTTTTTTTTTAACAATGCTTGCACAAGACTTAACTTCAGGATAGTAAAGTCAGGTCACCAGCAACTGCCCTGCAGAGTCACATACACCTCAGAATTGAATAAACATAAATGCAAATCTAAATGTAGGTAAGTAAAGGCAGCTTTCATATATATTTCATTGGAGTATTTAGCTGTCTGTCAGGAATTTGGATTTTCAAAATCAATATGCTAGGCTTTTTAGCAGTAGCTGGACAAGCAAAAGTTTTAAAACCGCTGCAGCTGAAGACTTGATGATCAATGACACGCAGAAGAAAAGAAAAAGTTTTGTACACCAAAGTACAGCATATATTTTGTGTGTACACAGTCGGGTATAGTCACAAACCTATGGACCAATTGGAATTTGAACCTGGCAGAGGTGTTGACCATCCCCTTCTCTATTCAAGACAACAAAAAGAAAAAAAATGAATAAATATTAAAAACAACAAATTAGATGCACATCCAATAGAGAAACACATTCTAAAGGAGAAAGACAAATGTCATGCCTACAAAAATCTACATAGACCAATCGGATTGATATAGTGAACCTGTTCATACAAGAATTATAGCAAATGCAGTTTCTCATACCTTCATGAGAAACACCTAAAGGATGATTTTCCTGTCTTTCTATGTTTTCTTTTATTAAGGCATAAGAAAGCATTTAACAATACATTACTAGACATATGGCTAAGTAGGGAAAACTTTTCCAAGAGAGCCAGACAATAGGCCATATCTGTGGCACTACCAAATTCAAAATTCCATACACATAATCTGAACTCCCTCTGTCAGAGATTATATGATGGTAAAACAGATGAATAACAATGATGACAAATTAAGAGGGTAATATTAGCGGAAGAGAGATAATCCCAAAAAGCATGAGCATTTGCTTTGCCATGTCTAACCATTCTTGGCCATCCTAACAGAACACATATTCCAATCCTGCTAGAAGGATTAACCTAAACAGATTGCAGGGTTCTCATCTGATTTTAATTTTTGGAATCTATTCCTTTTCTTTCTAATAGTCAATTTTAAAATTTAAAATATGGGTGTGGGTGGTAATCTAGTGAAGGGGAAGCTTCACACCATATGAGTCAGGACTACCTGTTCCTTCCTCACAATAAACTGTGATTTCAATTTAAAAAGCAAAGCAACCTAGCTATTAGAGCACAGAGAGAACTAAAAAAAATTAGGTAAATAGAAAGAACACATCATGTGGAGAAGAGAACATGCATCCTGTATCCCAAAAGAGATAATTTAAACTGCAACTCCCAGCAAAACAGAGCAATCAGGTAGTCCAAGGTAGGGACTAACTGTATCTAGATTGCCACCAAGATAGGCAATGTAGCTTTAAAAAAGTCCACCTATGCATTTTCCCATTTTCCATATCCCCAATGCCAACTAGCCTAGGAATAGCCCAAAAATCACTCAGTACATAAGTATATTTTACACCTATCCGAAAACTGTAGTAAATTAATTCATCCAAATTGGCAAATCCAGAACAGGCCTGGACCAGTCCAATTGGAGTAAAGAAAAAAGAATCCCAAGCAGAGTTGATGGACCCTATTATTGTCAAAGTAGAAACCTCTATAACAAACAAGGCCATAAAAAGAGGAAGCATCCAGCAACAGAGGCAGTATCATCTAGAGAAGTGACGCAAAAGGGTTTAATGAGCATATTCCTGATGTTAGAAATGACATTTCCACATCAACGTCCAAGTATTATCCGACGTGCTACCAGTACAGTAAAATACTGTGACTAGGCCAGGAGCAATGTAAGGGTCGGGCACCAATAACTGTGCATGGATCCTGGAGCACTCTCACAGACTGCCCTCATAATAACCTCTTTATTATTAAAAAAAAATTCTATACTCTACTCTATGCCTATAGGGATCTAGAGAAATTGAGTCTAGCATACAAATATTAATTCAGTTTGGGAAGCCTGGGTATCCCCAAGAAGTAGCTCTAAAATCCTCAGGAATACCATACAGATTGATATAATTTTTGTGACATGTTCTCAGGCTAATCCATTGATAATTGTAAGGACAGCAGCTGTTAGTAGTGGAAGCCTTATCCCTTTTTATTTGCAAAACCACTTCTTAACCATTATCTTGTTCATGTTCTGTTTAACCTCAAGGAGAGCTGTTTGATGAATGATCTCCAACCTTGCAGTTAAGGCCTGCACATCAGATCTAGTGGGCAATATCAGGGCCCTCTAATCCCCAGGTCCCCAGGGATGACAATACTGTTTATGGGCCAGTGGGAGAATATGAGCATTTGGGCATCTCTGAGAAACAAGTGCTGGCATGTCCAACTAGTGAGATCAATGTGGAAGTGGAAGGAGCTCTTCAAGATAGCATGCTCTCATGCACATGTTCAGGCCACAGGATTTTTCAAATGTCAAAGTAATGAAACTTTTCAGTTTGGTCAACAAGGAACAGTTCAGAACAATACAGGTGACCATATGTAATTATTGATGAGTAAAAAAAAATGTAAACAAACCCTTTTTACACATAGAAATTGTATTAAGGTGGACCTATCATGACATTGTCAATATTATTTAAATAATGGCTTTTCCCTCTTTTACATTGTTTTTACATTTTTTGTTTGTTTGTTGAAGTACTAAAGCTGCAAGGAAAACCCACAGCCCACATTTACGTAAAAATGATACATTTGCACCCTGCCATCTACATGATCTAAATGAAAATATGATTCATCAAATACAGAACACCTTCTACTGCTGCATGATCTGGTTCTAATAGTCACTTGCCTTTTGTAAGGCTTTTGGGGGGGAATTGGGGTGAACATTGGCATTCTGAATGGTCTGAAAAAACATGGTATGCTTTGATACCTTTCTCCTATGGACAGCCTTATATTTTTCAGTAATTTATGCTATAATAGTGGTAATTGAATCAGAAGTGCTTACCATGCTCACCCTATGCACATCAATGGCTTTAGGCATTCATTTTCTTGTTCACCAGCTGTCCTTCCTTAGACCACTGTTGGTAGGTAATGACCACTGCATGGAGAGAATATCCTACAAGGTTTTCTAATTCCAGATCACAAAACTACAGACATAAACAAAAGAGCTTGACTGAAGCACTTTATAAACACTCAAATAAAATAATAAACCATTGAACAGGATTATCATTCATTAGGTACTTGATGTGATACCTATGATTTGACTTTGTACAAATTTGGATTTAACTCTTGTAGGTTTAGTCTTGTTGAATAATAATCTCAAGGATATAGGAACATAATTTCAGGTCTGTCTAAAGATATGCAATGAAGCTACTGAAGTGGCTGTTCATTCATTTTAGTAGCAGGGCCTATCAAGGATAAGTGTATTGTCAGACCACAAACTTTAGAAGGGATCATGCATACCACATATTGATAGCGATTGACACTCCCTTTGTGATATATGATACTGAAACACATTTTACAGCAGGCAAGCGTCTCTATATTTATATAATAAATGTTAGATACGGAGGGGTCATTTTTGGAAACATCCCATTCCCAGGTTTATAGATTTATTTGGATTTGTAAAAACAGGTCACAAAGGCATCACACTGTCAGGTTATTTCTGGCGCAGTCATTTTCTTTGTCACTAAGTTCAAGTAGCTTCAGCTGTTCTGTGATAAGGTGCAATGTTCATTTTTATACACCACACAAACCATATGTTGCAGAGTCTCAAAGGCACATGAATGTCACTAATCAACTGGCTGTCAGCAATGATAAATAAGAGAGCCATGATGTCAAGAAGAATTCCAGTAATAAGAGAAGCTTATCACAATGGATTTTCTAACTGATAAGCTGTGCTTTTAAAGTGGACCTTTTACTTTTCGTTTCTGCATAAATACATTCCTGACATGCCACAATATACAACCATGTTTTTTTTTTTTCACGAAAGCTTCACCTTTTACCATAAAAGAGTCATGGGCTCTGGTCCAGTGACCTAAACCATGCTGAGAAGATGTCATTACCTAACACTTATGTAACACGCATGCATTTACCATTAAAAGAAAAAATCTGTAAATTTTGCTAACTCAGCAATTTTTTTTTCTTTTGGTAACATGTACTAGAGAATTTTAAATATTTATAACAAAAACAAACTGTGAACAGGAGAGAAAGATAAAAAATAACTGGTACAACAGACTAATGAACAAAAGATATAAACAGGAGCATTGTACGAACTATAAAATAGTAGTCATAATAAAAGTATAAAAAATATAGACATACCAGGGTTTCTTTTGCAATTATGGTATGACAATAAATTGACAGAAAAAAACCCATGGAACCAAACAGCAAAAAAATGGAATGGAAAGTGTAATCAGCCCAGCATACAATAAAACCAAGGGAAAATCCTTTACAAGCGGTCCAAGTGAAAGAGTACTGTTCCTTAGGGTCATCCTCACCACCTTCGTATAATGAATGTGGTCCAGCTCGTTGAACCATTCATGTAGCTCAGGAGGCTCAAATTAGCAGATTCTAAATTTAGGCATGCTTTTCTAGAATGCATAAATAATTTGGCATTTCCACCAAATATGATTTAGAAAGCCTTTCTGGAATGAGCAACGCCAACAAATTTCAGATGTTTGCACTAAGAATCTATGAAGGTGGGGGGGCGTGGCCTGATGGCGGCGGAGTAAGACATGCACCCGAGAGCTCCTAAGGTGAAAGGGACACAGAAGGGTCGCTCCGGAGGGGGCGATCCATCCTCTGGAGGCATTTCTGCCTTCTTTTCCGCTGGAGGTCGCGGTGATCATGACAAGGCCCCAAAGCCGGGGGCTCGATTTTTGGCAGCTTCCGCTGGGCAGGCACCCGTGGCGCGATCCGCACATCCGCGGGCCGAATTGCAGCAGGAATCCACCAGAGACCAGAGACCTCCACCACTCCCCCACCAGAGGTAACATCTGCTTCTCCCATCCACAGCCCTTGTTCTTTTCCTTCCTTGGAAGCTTCTTTAAGTAACAGCCCTGCTAATATGGATACTGAGGAGGAGTGGGATTGGAAGGCCCATCTCAGGGCCTTACCTACCAGGCAAGATTTGGAGTGTAGCACAGGGCGCTTAGAGGCAGCTGAGCTGCAAGGCAGAATTTCACGCCATGCACCAGTCCATCCAACAAGTTACTAGTGCAACCACAGCTTTACAAACCCAATGTGCTGATCTTTCTTCGCAAGTAGTGTCCCATGCGGATATCTTGGAACGTCACGAGGCGCAAATTAATATGTTGTACTTGTTGCACGATGACGCCGAAAACAGCAACAGGCAGAATAACATACGGATACGGGGTTTACCTGAAACCATACCGAATTCAGAATTGTACACAGCGGCCCATTCTATTTTTGCTAAACTTCTTGCTGTTACATCCGATGTTGATATAGAGATAGATCGGATACACAGAACTCTGGGCCCCCACAGCACAAACCCGCAATCCCCTTAGAGATGTTAAATGTCGGATCCACTTCTTCAGAACCAGGGAAGATATCATGAAAAAAGCTAGAGAATCTACAACTATTGAATATGCTGGGGCACAGATACAATTGCTACCTGACCTTTCTAAACATACCTTGGACCTTCGCAGGGCTCCTAAACCGCTTCTAACAGCTCTTCGTGAACGGAACATCCCATATAGATGGGGTTACCCCTTCCATCTTGTTATCAGATCGGGAGGTAGAACCCTTGTTCTGCGTGAGCCATCCGACCTGGCCGCCGAGGCTGCTTCTCCTGCCTGAGCTCTGGCTGCCTGCGATCTGCACTCCAGGGAACCTGGTCACGTGACACCACTGTTGCCGGGTTCATGCTGGAGCTGTCGGGCGGAAGCCATCAGGCAGAGAAGGTATGAGCAGAGACTCATTGCTGCCTTCATCCACTGGCTGGTTCTCACTGCAGCACATGTGTACATGATCAATGTACATTTGTAAATAGTATAAACATACTATGCACATTGATCATGTACATTTGTAAATAGTATAAACATACTATGCACATTGATCATGTACACATGTGCTGCAGTGTGATCCAGCCGATGTATGAAGGCAGCAGTGAGTGACTGTTCTTTCATGTTTTTTATACAATAAATACGTTTTGTGCAGTGTGTATAAGAATCTTCTCCTGTTTTTTTTCAAACTATAGTACGGCCCCCCGACAGTCTGAGGGACCGTGAACCGGCCCCCTGTTTAAAAAGTTTGAGGACCCCTGTCCTACTCCTACAGGAGATTTTCACTCCACTAGACTTCCCTCTTTTCACAACCGCTATTATCCCCTGTGGTACCATAGCTCCAATCCTGAATCTAGAACTAAGGGAGTTTCTATAGCTTTCCATTAATCATTACCAGTACAGATACTAGATTCCCGCTCTGATCCTCAGGGCAGGTATTTGTTCCTAAAAATTTCTCTCTGGGATAAGAATTTTACATTGGCCTCCTTTTATGCTCCAAATCAACAACCCACAACGGCCCTATCTCAACGGCCCTAATATTTGGGGATACTGAAAGGGTTTGCTGAGGGTTCTATTATTGTGGGTGGGGAATTTAATTGTGTTTTGGATCCCCGCATTGACACTTCATCAGGGAAAACTCCGATTTCGTACTCTAAATTAAACTCCCTTCTTTCTAAATTGCATGATCTTAGGATAATGGATATGTGGCGCATTTTGCACCCCACTATCAAAGACTATACCTTTTTCTCCCACCCGCACAACATGTATTCTCACAAAGACTATATCCTGGCGAGCCATTCTATACTTGATTGGTGTCCTATTGCTTCTATAGAGTCATGCCCTTGGTCTGACTACTCTTCAGTGTCCCTTTCACTTCAGATTCCACATATGGGCCATAGAGAATGGACATGGAGATGCAATGACTCTTTGTTTAAAGACTCTCTCTGTGCAAAAGCGGTTCTTGATGCAATAACCAATTTTATTGGGGGTCACGCCTCGGACCCCACTCCCCTTCCTATGCAGTGGGAGGCCATGAAAGCAGTTGTACGAGGGGTTCTAATACAACAAGGCGCTAGGTTAAAAAAGATCAGATCACAGGATATAGCATGTACATCCGATAAAATCCGCTCCTTGGAACGCCTGCATAAACAAAACATGGCCCCTGCTGTATTTTTAGAATTGACTGCTGCTAGAACCCATCTTTTGAAACTGTATGATTTGGCTCACCAACGCCACAGAGATTGTTTCCGTAAATTATTCAACCAATATGGGGATAAATGTGGCAGACTGCTTCAGCTACTCCTTCCTCTCTACAGGAATATTTGACTAAAAAAGCCCTTCCCACATTAGATTCTAAGGTGATCTCGCAATTGGAATCCCTGTTTACGGAGGAGGAGGTCTCTGCTGCTTTGCAGGCCACGCCGACCGGAAAAAGCCCTGGTCCAGATGGATTCACTCCACGGTTTTATAAGCTCCACGCTCTTAATCTTGTCCCTTTCATGACCAAAGTGTTCTCTTCTGTTTCTGCTGATATGCTGTTGCCACCACAAAGTCTAGAAGCGCATATTACAGTCCTTCCCAAGCCTGGAAAAGACCACACGGTTTGCTCTAATTATAGACCTATATCATTGATTAATGTGGACGCAAAAATTTTTTCTAAGTTGATTGCCAATAGGCTGTCCCCACATATGCCCTCGTTGATCCATAAGGATCAAACAGGGTTTATTTATAGAAGGGAAGCCAGGGACAATACTATTAAGACTCTCCTACTGACCCAATTTGCTAAATCTTCGGGCACCCCTGCATGTTTACTGTTAATAGATGCTGAAAAAACCTTTGACAGGGTTAGCTGGCAGTTTATGTATTCCGCGTTACGCCAGGTGGGACTGGGCCCTTGCGGCACTGTACTCTTCACCCAGAGCTCAGGTGCGGCTTAACGGCACTCTCTCCGATTCTTTTCAAATCAAGAACGGCACGAGGCAGGGGTGTCCTCTTTCCCCTTTACTCTATGCCTTAATTATGGAACATTTGGCTGTGGCTTTGTGCCACAACCCGGATGTCAAAGGGATCCAGGTGGGTGATACAATATAAAATT
Organism: Pyxicephalus adspersus; assembly: GCF_032062135.1. Classification (NCBI taxonomy): domain Eukaryota; kingdom Metazoa; phylum Chordata; class Amphibia; order Anura; family Pyxicephalidae; genus Pyxicephalus; species Pyxicephalus adspersus. The sequence continues at coordinate 68,657,436 of NC_092858.1, read as the reverse complement.
TCTTTATACGCGGATGACCTCCTGATATATATAACATCCCCTCATATCACGATACCTTCCATCTTGAGGGAACTTGATGATTTTGGTATACATAGTAATTTCAAGGTCAACTATTCCAAATCTGAAATTCTTAATGTTACCTTGGATTTTAATCAAATGTCAGTTATGCGTGCTAATGTGCCTTTCCGGATTTGTACTGATGCCATTAAGTATTTGGGTATAATGGTTCCATTGGATCCCTCCAAATTGTTCTCACTTAATTATTCCTCAATGTACAGTAAACTTCAATCTGACCTTCAGAAATATGACTCCCTGCCTCTCTCCTGGTTTGCCCACATAAAAACTCTTAAGATGGATATAATCCCCAGACTGGTATATCTTTTTCAATCGGTTCCTATATTCTTGCCAACCGCATATCTTCGTAAAATACACAGGTTATTTTTACAATTCATATGGCAACAGAACCGCCCTAGACTGGCATTTAGTACCCTGTCCAAGGCCAAAAATAGAGGAGGGGCAGGGGCCCTGGATGTTATTTCCTATTATAGGGCATCGGTCCTAGTGCGTCTGATAGACTGGTTTCACAACAGGGAGCTAAAGGAATGGGTGCGGCTGGAAGACTGCTTATCTCCAGTTAGCCTCCGATCCTTGTCATGGGTGGACCATTCATTAATACAGCTGGCCCATCCTCTACTGCCACTTACATTAGATTTACTAAACAATTGGGATATCCTCCTCAGGGCGGGCAAATTGTTGACGAATCCAGGACCCATGACACCGCTATTTCATAATCCAGCGTTCCCCCCGGCAAAGCGAACCTCCACATTTCTATCTTGGTCCGCCTCGGACAGCCACCATCTTGGGAGTATATTACATAATAGACGGGTTCCCCCACTGGCCTCCCTGGATCTTGCAAACAGAAGCAAGTTGCTATCTTGGCTTTTATACAGGCAACTGACGTCATTTGTAGCTTCATTTACCGATTTATCCTCCCTATATAGAAGTTTCACAGTATTTGAACAGTTGGTTAGCTCGCCTGACCGCCCCTCCCATGTTGTGTCCAGGTTGTATGAGCTAATTACTCAGAATTCTGAGCCCTCTGCGCCTATATACACTAGATATTGGGAGTGGGAAATGACTCGACTCATAACTGCGGATGACTGGGAAAAATCGTTTATCCTAACGCATAAATTGGCCTCAACCTGTAAAGCTCAAGAGATTAATTACAAGATTCTATCCAGGCGGTATTATTGCCCTGTGGACCTGCATAGAATCTCCCCTACACAACCTGATCGTTGCTGGCGATGCCACTTACAACAAGGGACTATGCTTCATATATGGTGGCAATGTCCACTCATATCTCGCTTTTGGGATACGATTATTCAGATATTTAACGACAGCACTGGGTCCACTATACCCAATACTCCCAAAATAGCTCTTTTATCTATGGTTCCGGGCTCCCTCAAAACTATCAAAGGTGGGGTTTTACGTCATTTTCTTACGGCAGCAAGGGCCACTAATCCGAGATTATGGAAGCAATCTGTTGCTCCTTCTATAGCCAATTGGGTCTCCGAACTTGAGAAAATTCGTCATATGGAGATGTTGATCACGGAGGATGATGATAGATTGGAACAACTTAAACTCACCTGGTGCATCTGGGATTGGTTTAAAGACTCTCCCCGATTCCATACATATTTTATTTAGTGTCTAGGTTTAGGAAAAGGAACACGACCCCAGTATTGAGGGTTATTGTATTTTTGGTATATTCTTGTATCGAGTGACATTCCCCACCCCCCTCTTCCCCTGGGCTGATTTATTATATGTGCTTGTTTTTATTAATATTTGTTGTCTAAGATTATTGGTTTACACTCTGTGCCATTTGCTTCCGCTAGCGGATATGTAGCTGCTTTTGTACGGGTTTAATATGTGCTATACGGTCCCTTTTGGACTATTATGCTTTTTGTTATATTTTTCTGGGTATCTGAAAATTCAATAAAATCTGATTGAAAGAAGAATCTATGAAGGTCAATTGGACAATTATATCGGGCAAGAATCCTAACGTTTCTGGTATGAGCCCTGAAGCTGAGAGTTTATGAGTAAAAAAAAAAGTTCCTACAATCCCCCTCTGAAAAAGAAACAGCTAAGTTCCTATCCAGAGACATATATATAAGAAGTGATTTGAACGCAAACCATCCAGGAGTAATTTTTATAAATAAGAAAAGCATATATCATAGTGCCTGATAAGCAGGCAATAGGATGGTCCAAGACTTCTTTAGTATAAAGTAAGAAGAAATTTGATTTGTCAATATGGCCAACCCTTCAACTTTGTTCCCACCTTTTTTACAGATTTAATATATAGGTCCTGTGTTATGAAACATTGTTCTAAGGAAGGAATTGGTAAATATTATCATGGGCCACAAATGCATGGCTGGCTGTATATTGCTTGAAGAAACATTCTACCGGTCAACTGCTAGAGCAAAAAGCAACATGCCTGGAGGCGGTTACATTTACATGAGGTTGTGAAGTGGCTGTCCATGTAAACAAGCTCTAAAAAGTGGTCATGCTTCTGTTCTAGAATTCATCCATATGAAGTTTACAGGTAAAAACAATATTGGTAGAAGCTCAATAAATGTGAGGAACACAATGTGAAGTGTAAATCACCTGATGCAAAATACTTCTGTTATTAGTTGTACCAGTTAACAAAGTCAACCGATCAAACCTGTTTCAATAATAACCAGGCCTCTTGTACAATTTTTCCAATGTCTTGCTGTAAGAACACACTTTTCCGAGGTTCCTCTTTATTTCCTGCACATTGTTCGTTTTCCAGGAGTAGCATGCTGAAAAGAAATACTGTAATGTATGTTTTGATCAAGAAGACACAACAGACTCCTGAAATTGTGGATTTTACATATAGTGAACATTCAAGTAAATGTGAGGGTTCAGAACAGAAAATAGATTTGTCATTTTGACAGATAATAACCTGTGGACCGAACACCATCAATTCTGTATTGTTTATTATTCTGACTTCTGGTTATAACTGCTTACTGGATTACCTCATTATACTATCATATTTCTGAGAAAGGGTCACATTAGGCTGCAAACTCTTACCCCTTGTAAATACTGTGTCTTGTACTTTGATATATGAACTGCAATACTGCATTTGGGTTTATCTATTCTACAACCGAGTCCTCATGAAACACCTGAAAGGAAGTGATAATGTCGAACTTTGGTGTTTTTCCATAAATCCATTCCCATGTGCACAAATCCCGTTTCTTTTGAGATATGCCAGGAAAAGTTGTTTCATCTGTTGGGTCAACTACACAAACATGTGGTTTGTTATCATACTGTAAACTGTATTGTTTGGCAACCGCATCCATGACAGTTTCACAAGTCAATGATGAATGAGCTTGGGACAGGTTTCGTACCAGTGAGGGAACACTAGGTGTGGCATTACTCTGTATGCCTGTGTATGGACTTTGTAGCACTAGGGATAAGAGAGAGCTGTCTGCATCACATAACAAGGTACAATGGTGATAGGCAACGGTTCTACCAAGTTTAGAAGCCGTCCCTGAAATTTTGTATTTGCCATCTAAGAGCATATCGTATCTTTGTGTTGCTTGGACATCTAAAAATGGCTGCAACTCTTTAAGAGCTCTAATAACCAAGTTTAAATTTTCCATTCGGTCATAAGTTTTCCTCGAGGTAAAAAAAGTTAGGTTAACATTGCCCAGATCATGATACACTGTTCCACCTCCACTTCTTCTTCTTGCCAGGCAAATACCTTTCTCTCTCATCAAATGAAGGTTACATTCTTTCCATGGATTTTGGTGACGGCCAATAACCACCGCTGGTGAATTTCTCCACAAAAACAGAATGTTCTTCTCTTCTAAGTTCATATGATCATGAATCCAATCTTCTACAGCCAGGTTCTCAAATGCATTGTTGGAAACAGACTGCAAAATTAGCCCTTGTTTTACTGAACTTCCAAACCTGGCCACTGATGTATGAAAAGTAACTGAAAGTCTGATTCGTTTTAAAGTTGACTGGATCAGCATCATTTTTCACTGAAAAATAAAAAGATAGGTTGAGATACTGGAAACTGCATGTACATTCAATTAAATATTACAGATGCATCTCTATACAGCCATTGGCAATGCACTGATAACTTTCCTCCACTACACTGAACACACACATCCAGTGAGAACTATACAGTTTTCGAAATGATTTGCAAATCAAAAAGATAAAAAGAAGTCTTGGCTGTCTAAGGCCATGTTCACACCTTTGTATTATAATGCACATTTTGTTTTCACTAAAATCAATGCAACATGCAAAATGCACTTCAAAGCCTATTTTTATGTATCACTATTAGTTGCTATGTGCCTAAAAATGCATTGACATGATTCTGGCCCTAGTACTCACCTTTTGCTAATTATGAAACCTGATTTTATAAGGCTGCCAGAGGGATCACATGATCCTAAAATAAATTAATTGTTCTATTGATCCCAGAGCTTGTTAGAGAACAAGCTTAAACAAACAGCAATATGAAAACCAACATACTATCTAAACAAATCCAGGTAAAGTAGCGGAGTAGCACCAATCAGGGTTGGGTAGAAAAGTATCCTAAACACTGAAAACCTAAAACATGCAAAGGATATGGTACAGCTGCAGCTCTGGCTAGGGAATGATATTCAACAAAGCTATGTGACCAGGAAGGATGGACATTAGTTGGAGAGGTAAAAAAAGGCTTATAAAAAATTGATTCAGATTCAGATTGGATTTGAGAAACCAATAACAATAATGTGATAATTGTATTATATTTACCAAGTACAATAACTAAAATAGTGGGCTCCACAAAAGACAAGAACTAAAGCCTTTGTTTTTTTATGTTTTCACCCATGATTAACACCACTTTCACCTAATTGTGAATTGAATGTGGTACAATTCATGTTTGCAGGGTTAGATCTCATCAGTTCCATTGCTGGGTTAGATTTCACTGGCGAAGATTGGTAAATAGATTAAGATTGTAGATGAGGGGGATGGAGACAATTATTCATGAAAAACTGTTTCAGGTTGCTGTTTTTAAGTTTAAAAATCCTGAATGACAAACGGCTAATTCACTTGCGGTTACATGGCTGAAAGATGCCAACTGCTGATTAACAACCTCCTATATAATGATAATGTTGAAGGAACAACACAACACTGCTTTTATTTGTTTCATTACAGGTAGTCCCTGGGTTAAGGACATCTG
>NC_092858.1:68636277-68648674 GCF_032062135.1 Pyxicephalus adspersus | reverse complement strand
ACAACAGTCTTGGCTTTGTACAAAAATGAGTACATAAACAATCAAAAGATGTTACAACGCTGAGCTATCCTATGATTCTAGTTTAATTTCTTTTATAGGATGCAATGCTTTTTTTCTCTTTAAAATTTAAAGTTATTAGGTGAGTAATATATGGGAAACAAACAATATATAAAAAAATACAGCTCAATGAACAAGTCCAAACAAAATTACTAGAAATCACATATATACAAAATCCACTATAAAATATTGCTCAATGTTCCAGTGTTCCTGTGAACTCAACCTTTATTTTAGTTTATATATAGTACTACCAATATTTTTAAAGGATATGTAAACCTAATTGATATTATTATTACACACTATTTATATAGCACCAGCATATTACATAGCACTGTACAAAGTCTATAGTCATGTCATTAGCTGAATCTAATATCCCTACCGCAGTCATTTGTCTTTAACACAATTTAAGGTCAATTTTAGAAGAAAGCCAATTAACCTAACTGTATGTTTTTAGAATGCGGGAGGAAACCCACACAAACACAGGGAAAACATGCAAACTCCATGCAAATAGTGTCCTGTTCAAGACTTGAACCTAGTGCTGCCAAGGCCAGAATGCTAACCACTGAGCCACCATGCTTTAATTTATTTAAACAAGTTACTATTTTTACATCTACAAGTTTTTAAAAAAATGCTTGATAATCCTGCCATGACAGTCCTTGGAACTTGTTATAGGGTAACATAAGCTCTGTATCTTGTTTATTTGTACTTTCATGTTGTCGTCCTTTCATATACTGGGGGATCGGACACATTTGGAATGGATTTCATAAAAATATTTTGCTATTACTTGTCAAATGTTTTCAATCCTGGGCCAAAGCTATTTCAGGTTAGCTGGATCTTCTAGTTTCTCTCATGATAGTCTATCTTTTCAAGTCTTTGAAAGCTTTAATAAACCAGGCCCATAGACTCCACTTGACACCTCACATGGTCATTTTTAAAGTTATTACACTAGCATGGTCCACTGTGGTCATCAGTAGAAACCAGTAGAAAACATACCCTAAAAAATGCCATGCAAAGGATTCTATTTCTCAAATAGTCTTCAGAAATAAATAATATGAGTTTATATTTATACTGTAAGTAGGAAAGTGTAGTCACCTATAATCACTTTGAATGCAAAATTAAATTATTAAAAAAAGAATTCTGTTGTCTATGCCATTTTCCTTACTGAAAAATTCTTAAAAGAAATTCTTTAAAGAAAACAGACCATTAGACATTTACCAATTCGTAAATCAATAATAAGGACAGCAGCCAAAGTTGTTACTGGTGTTACACAAACATTTGCCCATCATATGCATAATTTATTATCCAATATCTTAAAAGAAATTCTTTAAAGAAAACAGACCATTAGACATTTACCAATTCGTAAATCAATAATAAGGACAGCAGCCAAAGTTGTTACTGGTGTTACACAAACATTTGCCCATCATATGCATAATTTATTATCCAATACCTATTCACCAACCAGTGGGATACATTAGGATACTGGGAAAAGCCATATTAAGGTCAGTTGGGGAATTGGGATAACTTTAGGCCCTCTAAATATAATCAAAGATTCCAATATTTCTTTTTGGGCCAATTGATACATGCAAACACACCTAGATGTAATAAAACACCCCTTTCCGCCACATACAAGCCCATCTGCTAATTTATAAACCAATTAGCTTCTGATCAGATTATTCTACTGTTCCATTACCCTAAGTATGTGGGTGCCAATAATACAATAGTGTATAAGGATGGGAGGGCAAGCAATATTATAGTATATTTATTAAGATAAAATATACGCGACTAAGAAAGGTTGGGAAACACTGGTTTAGTGCAGTGGTTGCCAACCTTTCAGAATTCACGTACCACTAAATTCATAATTTTAAATTCCATTACCCAATGTTATGAATTTTTTTTTAAAGATAAATACATTTGTTAAATAATGATCTCCCTAATGGTGGTTGACAAGGATCGTGGAGGCTCTGATTCACTGATCAGCTCACGGTTAAGTTAAGTATTACTATTGTTACTATCATCATTAGCTGCATTATCTTTGGTATTACTAATGAAATGCAAAATATTATTTTTCTCATTCATTATGGGTTTTTTTCATTTGAATCTAGACCAAACAAGAAAATATAGTTTTAAAGTTTAATGTTTTTAAACTATTTGATGTCATAAATATAACAGATAAAGAAAATACACAGTTAAGGTCATACTTACCTAAAAGTGCATCTGAGAAATAAACAAATAAAATAAAACAATTGGATGAGAATCGGTATTCGGGAGCGGTGTGACTGTTATAATGGTGGAAACAATACTGAAGCGTGCGGCTCGGCAATGGTTGCCTCATACAACTTAACACTACACTGATGTCACGCTGCACCTCCCTTGTGTTCATTCAGATAATATTAATCTACTAATAATCTTCATTCAAGAATATATTTTAATAAAACATAAACATTGCAAATAATGTCCAAATTTTTCTGTGCACCACCAAAATTCTTTTGTGGACCACTGGTTGGTGACCACTGGTTGTCTTAATGTAGCACAGCATCAGACAGCCATGCCTGGTATCCAGGTGTCCCTTGGAATTGCTGTGGGAGGGATTATAGGGGAGATGAATTTACTTCAGCCATCTAGAGTAACAATACAGTAGCAGTGAGGAGGGAAGGGCAGGAAAAGTGCGGGAGTGGTGTAGTTAGTGATCGGGAGGAGGGCAGACAGTTGATCAGACGCTGCTTGTAACACACACACACACACACACACACAGACAGGTGCTGTACATTGCACATCTCACACCATGGCTGCTAAAAACCACAGGAAAATCTCCGAGCTGCAAATGAAGGTAGTTTTATTTCACTGAATTTCAGATTCCTCATTCACACGTGTTTTACTTTTATTACTTTATTTTTTCTTATTTAAATATTACTGAGCATGATAATGGCTGAGGATGATTTGCCAGTTTGGTTTACACATTTGTTGAATGAATATTTAGGAAGCAATATGCACGGTGTAATTTGTATATTGTAGTGATTGTAGTAAGGAATGCCATTCATACTGGGCAGATTTCCCTGGCTGTGTATAGAGGAAGGCATGAGGCTTGGGTTACCATGGAGACAGGCTTGGCTGGGGCTCTGCACTTGGTAAACTGATTGAGAAGCTGCTTTGCCCTGTAGCAGGTTTGTTTGCTCTGTGAACCTTTAGATTATTTTTAACATTACGCAGAAGGGTTTTGTTTGATATAATGATTGTTGTGAAATAAAAAAGGAAAGTTTTCATAAATTTCTCTGGCACGTTTTGCAGAGTATTCTAGTGATCCATCAGGATGGCACTAAACAAAGTGGGGACAGCTGTTCAGACATTAGATTTTATATCTGAAATGGTCTTAAAGAAATCTTTTATCTTTATAGTTTAACTCTGCAAACTGTTTGCAAAGTACATTTTTTTTATAAATAAGGATATATTTGTACATTGAATTCCTGTTGCTGGAAACAATCTTGCATGATTTGGGAAGGGGGTGCACCAGTGAGCTGCACCCCACTGGGCACAGCGATTGTTCCTGATCCGTCATTCATTTATCTGGCAGGACAGATCAATAAATGGCGTTGGGGTACACTATATACATGTCAGATTTTCGCCCAAGACAAGCACGATCATTCATTTTGGATGACAATAATTTGACGTGTATTCAGCCAAAAGTAAAGTGCAATAAAAAATGATTAGCAGATATTAAATTGGAAAAATAAGGATTGGTACATTTTGATGGTAAACATGAATATTGAGCAAGCCTTTAAGAAAGATGATGAACTAAAAAACTGTAAATGAGGGGGACCGTTCCTATTACCCACATGGTGATGCCACAAGTTTCCTCACCTTGCATCATAGAAAGATCTTCCCTGCCTACCAGTGGTGTTTATGTTTTATATACTGTCTTGTTTTCTTGTAGATTGATGAACTTTATAATACTAATCGGGGCTTAGAACAGCACATTCTGCATCTTACTGAAAACAAGGAGGCTGTGAGCAGTCATGTGGATATCCTGACCAGGAAAAATGAACAGCTCTGCAAAGAACTCACAGAGATAGACAAGCTGGCAGAGCAGCTGGAGAACGAGAAGAAGCAGGCTCTAGATGTTGCAGAGGAAGAACTGGAGGGGGCAAAGGTGATAGTGTGATTATATACATATTTATTCTGTTGTTTTCAATCAATATTTTGCTTAGGCTACATACACAGGTCAGATGATCCTCATCTGATTATCGCTTCATGGCTAGTATCGGACAGGAATCTGACGTGTGTACGGATGTTGTTCATGGGTCTGTCATGGCGGACCGACGATTGACCCTAATGCAATGGAAAAGGGAGAGAGCATAGCGGGTGCTGCTCGTTAGTTCTCCGGCCTCCCCTCTCCATAGAGCAGAACGGCGCTGTATGTACAGTCTTTCAGTCTTTTGTCATTGGGAAGGATCTTTCACGATATGTACTAATGCTATGTGTGTATGTAGCTTTAGTATTGCAAAATATTTTGCTTTAAGGTGAAGGTATGACCAATTTATGCACGTAAAGAAGCTTTGATGACATGCATTGCTTGTAACGAGATATAGTAAGCGATTTATTGTTTAAATGTTGACTTTTCTCTTTAACGGTAAAAAGGTTTGTCCTCCTTTAGCATCCTGACTCCCCGCCTCTTGACCCTTCATACTTGTCAATCCCCTTGCCTTTCAATCACACAACAAGACATACAGGCAAGGAAGTAAAGAATCCCTGTGCGCATGAGGTGACGCCTTGCCCAGCAATTTTTGTTGTGCTTAGGTTGGCTATGAGTGTTTTTTTAATATTTAGGAACACTGCGGAGTATATGTGAATGTCACCCTTAATCATCCTTGCCCATATATGTATCAATACAAAGATACAGATGGATTCCACAGAGGTTAACAACTGATAGTCATAAAAGAATGACGTCTGTGTGTGACTTAAAATCTTGAACTCCATGTGTATCTTTGTACCTAAAAACATTGTTATTACAATAATGGTATGACTTTTTAATTAATATTACCATACCCAATAATTCCCAGAAAATTTCAGGACCAGAATATCCACATTTTACATCAATATTATCCTACTAACCTGTGTAAACCTAGGTTTTGTTTTTGCTACTAATACTTATAGTATTCTCCTGTGTTGCACAAAGAGTTTAGATGAAACAATAATATAGAAAAAATAGACAAGGAAGGGCTTTTTAGTGGCAAACAATATTGCATTTTTACTAATACCTTAGAAAAGCAAGGTGAGCAGCTATAAATACCAGTTGTAGTACTAGACAAAAGTAGACTTAACGAGTAAGTATATCCGTTTTGAATTTTCCGGTTAAATTCTCTGTTCTCTGTTCCTGACGGGAACTACTAAGAAAACAATTAGTACTACTGCTGGTTCTACTATTGGTACCACTGCTGGTCTGTATTCTTGTAACCAATATGTTTTGGGGCTGGCATGAAGAACAAACACAGTTTTTGTACAAGGGGGGAGTCTGTTCTATACTGTTGTTCTTCATATATGAAACAATCATTATCTGCATATAACATAAATTATGAAGATTTCAAGCCTTCCTAAAATGTAATCTTTTTTTACTTTCAGAATGAAGTTAGAAGAAAACAAAAGACAATTGACAACTTAGAGCTCACAATCAAAAGTCTAAAATCAGTGAGTAGAAGTCTAATACAACTGAGTCAGCGGAGCATGTGTCAGCACTGCAGCAAATCTCATTTTTAATATCAATAAACATCATTCTTACCATTTCCCAGACATATAAAATGGTCAGCAGCTTTTAGCTATTACTGATGAGGGTAGATTGGTAGTCATATAGATCAACACAAAATATGCATACAACACTTGACAACACATTTATAGATGGCAATCATTTGTTAGAATGTGTTTATAGAGTACAGTAAACTAGTCCCTATCCTTACTGTGCTCATTTTAGGAATTGCTAGATCCTGTTGGACAACAGAAGTTGATTTAGCATATCACAATTTATTTCTTGCTCCTAAAATCAGGATGTTGACATTGCTAAGGAACATTCAGAAAAAGTTGAAGTTGAACTTGAAGAAAGAAAACAGGAAAACAAAGCTTTGAATGTTTTACTGGACCAGCTCCAGGAAGATAACAACAGACTGGTCAAGAAAGTGGAAAAACTGGAGAAAGCAGGTATTATTTCAATCCCTAAATTAAACACTACATTGTTGAAAAGTGTTGGGTATATATGTTATATCTTTTTTATTTAAAACAACTATTGATCCTGCAAAAAATATTGTGGACTGCTAGCTTTCTGTGTTCATTGTTCTATTGGATTTTATTAGGTAGCAAAGTTTCCAAGTGTGACCTCAAATTAGAAGAAGGTCTCCAAGGCTGCAGAGAATACACATTCAACAGTAAAGATGGGTAATCTAGCAAACCTGGAATGGATTTCTTTAATGTAATTTGCATTTTTCTACCTGGATCACCCAGCTTCCTTGTTCAAAGTGTATCCCCTCCAGCCTTGGGGAGCTTTAATAAATCATTCCCAGTGGATTAGTTGATCCTACTCTGCCATCACCCTTCAATGTTTCTGTAGTCCTAACACACTTCCATGTCCATGAGTTGCAGTATTTCTTCACCGTAGGTGCAGTATGGTGAGTAAACATTGTCTTTGTAGGACTGGAATTCTGTTAGTAGCGGGATGAAAAGGGGAAAAGAAAATAAAAAAAAAGTAAAAAAAATGAAGTCACTTTAACTAAGGTGCTATAAATTAATATATATTTATATATTATATTATTTGATCTCCGGACATACCTACTTGCAGCACAAATCTTTAACTTACCTGAATTTTGACCCCTATTGATTCATATTTGAAACTGTACCCAATTTTCATGCAACACATGCCTTTGCAAAAATATAATGTTTAGGCTTACTTGTAATTTATATTACAGAGTAAGAAGTAATATCTCCAACAAAGTTTCAGGAAAGCAACAGTTTGATCTGTGAATTGTAGTGTATTAAAAATACTGTTGATTATTTAAAAGACTTGATCACCACAATATTCTTTTAATAAAAGGGCCTATGTTAATACTTGCTTCTATGGCAGGTGCTGATATGAATTTTTGCTGTCTGTTTCTTGGTTGGGAGATTCTCTTCCACTTCCTTTGCAGTCAAAGAGACAGCAAGTGTGGGAATATCTAAAACTCAAACTGCAAAAATGATGATGATCTAACCCTTACCTGCTATATCCAGAAACTGAAAGGCAGTTTTTTTTCTGAAGTAAGGCTTTATATAAAAATTGCAAACAAGATACAGAATATCAGTTCAAATTGTGTCATCAATATCTCAGAACCATTATAATTTTTGTTAGAAGACAGTTATGACACAGAATATTGTTTTTATATTTCATAACAGTTTTGATTAATATTTTTTTTGCTTAATTTAAATAGAAAAGAAGAAAATTTTAGTGACTGAAAAGAAAAAAACAGCATCACCTTCTAAACTGGACTCATTTGTTAAAAGCCTGGAGGAAGAAAGAGATCACTACAAGAGGGAATCTGATCATCTGAGGAAAATGCTTAGAGGTCGTAGTAGCAGTCCTAAGCGCAGTCCCTCCAGGGTGAGCAACATGACCGAAGTCATCACTTTGCAGTACTCCACCAAGCTTTACTTATTGCTTTCTTCATATGTGTCATTACTCAGAGCAGCTTTGTGTCTAGTGTCTGGAACCTGATTGTAATATTGAGCACCATTTCATGTGGTGCTGTTTTATTTATGTTTGATTGGCTCATACTGATTCCACATTCCTATAAAAATATGTCTTCTTTCTCAGTTTCCAGGTGAAACTTGGCTGTTAGGAGTAGACTTGGTATGCCAGTGTTACATTTAGTACAAGGTTGATATCAAGCATGCCTTTCACAGATTATATTGTACATTATTTTACAGTTGGTCGAGAGAAAGCTGTCTTCAGTATAATGCCTGAAAGTGCATTACCGCTTACTGCTTAAATGCAAAGGGATGTTTTATAGTAAATACTTTGTGTATATAGTTTAAATAGCTGTCTTTGCTTGGGTTTGATACATGTTTTTACTTGTTAATCTAACATCATAAAAAAATTGATCTGTGGAAAGCGCTGTGAGATATGCCAGTGCTGTTTATTCCTAAAATATTTTATTATAGATAATCTGTCTCTTCTGATTTATATTTTGACAAATGATCACTTACAGCATAACTCACTGGTAATTTATTAAAATGCATACTCGTTTTAACATTTTCAAAATTAACATGTGTAATTTTTCATTTATCCTTTTATTTTCACAGCATGATTCAGAAATTAAAAAGAGCGTCCGAGAACGAGATGAGCTCCAGGACATGCTTGCAAAATATGAGCGACACATGGCAGAAATTCAGGCTAATGTCAAAGTTCTGACCTCGGAGCGAGACAAAACCAATGCACTTTATGAGAGGGTAAACCTATTAAATTCTAGTTACTGACTTTTTCTCATAGTTATCAAGGAATTGTGATGTTAGAAGAAATGAAATAATTGTATCATATCAGCAGGATAGTCAGCCAGCAAGGAGCAGCAGCAGTACCTTAGTACCATAGTTGCCAACCAATACTAATTTTGTAGTCACTTTGAGGTCCATTTATAATAGAGAACAGATAGTCATATCTTCTGTTAATTATAATGTTCAGGATTATGCACATTGAGACCAACATTTTTAAAGTGGTGTGAAGCCAGTGACGTCCCCCCAGAGTCCCCTTTGCTTAATGGGGTAGAGAGAACTCTTGTAATTTTGGCTGAGCTTGTTATTTGATTTTGTCAGTTCACTTGATTTCTTTAATGTGTGACAGACCAAAAACTATAAGGCTTCTCACGATACTACAAAAAAATAGCAATTTAGGATTGTACATACATCCTAGTATAGAGTCTGTAGGTGCGTAGTAGCCAACATAAAAGTTCTTAATGGCAACATTTTGTATCCAGAAGTTGAGTAGAGATTGTCAGATAAATCTGGTGCTGTTAATAAAATCAGGTGTCACCAATAGGCATCATAATGATCCCCAACATAGCAATTTCCTGCCAGCATAATAACCTCCAGCCTTTGCAGTAAATCCCAGGAGATAAACTCTCAGCACAGTGACCCCAGCGCTTTTTTCAAATTCCATACTCGTGTCACTAACTGTCCTTCGATGGGGATAACAATCTAATGTCCTTATCTAATGTCATATGTCATTAACACTGTCTAAGGCCTGTTTGGGGGGAAGCCAGGTAATCTAACTGCATATTTTTGGAATGTTAGTAGTTTTACCTAATCTGAGTGGGTTTTTAATTCTCTGTGCACTGTTGTCAGGGTGATTAAATGGGTTTGCTCTTCCTCTGTAATATGTTCATGCTGCTCACTGTCAGTCGCCCAGAGTTGAGCAAAGCACTGGGCATTATGAATTATCTGGCTCCACTGTACAATATAATGGGTTAGTACCTCACAATCCACAAATGAGGTCAACCAGCTCTTCCCTAGTTGTTCATCACAGTATGTTATATATATATATATGTTATCATTTACCAGGATGTATTTTATCATACCCTAATTATATGACTATACTTGTAGGACATAATAGTGTACAATCTTGTGTTTTAGTTTATACCATGAAGAGCTAAAAATGATATGGGGTGATGCTCTGGAATATAGAATGAATGCTTTGCATTAGCATTATTGTTGGGCTAAGTACACGCATGCAATTAGTGCTTCACACATTTTAACAGCATTGCTGTTTTTTGTTACTTTTGGAAAAGAATGCAAAACAATCATAATTAGACTAGTAAGTTGTAAATTGTGTTCAGGAATGGAACTTGCTGAAAGAACCAAAAAATATCCAAGGATCTAAAGTATGTGCTTGGACTTATAGTTCACAGTTCTAATTTGTATATTTTCTGTCTTTGTTAGGCACAACAAGAAGTTACTCATCTTCGAAGAGAACTCATGCGATCTCCCAAAACACCCAAAGCCAGCTTAACAGCTCAGACTATCCTGCGCCGTGTGGAGACTGAACGTGACAGCGCCATTTCCGATTTACGGCGAATGACTACAGAGAGAGATAGCCTAAGAGAGAGGCTGAAGGTTAGTAGTGGAGCACTGAGTAGGCATGGTACTGGCTTTAAATGCCCCTTTACCAATTTTATAAAACAATAGTATTTAGAGTATATCTGTATTTTTTTATTGTGCTTGCATTTTTTTAAGCACTATTTGGTTTCTTCTAGCACTTATGACATAGACAGGTCTCTCCTGCTGCATCTTGGGAAGGATATGTCACCGGTTTGTTCAGCAACACTACTGATGCAAACAGGGTGATCTTGTGCAAATTTGCAAAATCTCACAAGGCCTTTGCAACAATTACATTAGGAGACAAACTGTCTAGGAATAAGGAGATGGACACTTTAAAATAGTTGTGCAGGTTTTTCAGTATGGGTGGATAGGGCCATTGAATTTACTAAACCAAACATGATTGATGCAAGAATGTGTGTAAGCACTGTAATGTTTATTGATGCTAGGTGGGAGAACACAGTATTTGACCGTGCATAGACATCAATGGTAGTATTATAGTCTGTTAGAAACTTTGACACTTGAAGATTCTAGTTTTCTTGTAAATTTGGAGAAAATTTAGGAAAGGCATGTGGGATGAAATGAAAAGGTAATTTACTAAATAATACCAATGTGTATTCTCTTCAAGATACATTTACTTAGCATAATGGCAAAATAGCATTTTCATAAGGTGAGCAAAATTGTTACCTGGACCTAGAATTCAAGCTGGGTCAGAATAAAAAGATTAATTTAAACACTAACTAACACAGCGACTTGCAGGTATTACAGGGTTCCTGCACTTTAGCACTGTTGTCACCTTAGAAACAGATTAGGTTAGGTTCACCCATAAAACATGACAAAAACAAATGGTCAGCTTTATTAAAACTCCAGCAACAAATCAAAGAGTTGCCTTTCTTTTCTTATAGATTTCCCAAGAGACTGCTATAAGTGACAGAGCCCACCTAGAACAAAGAATAGAGGAACTGGAAACAACAATTCAAGTAGTAAGTGTAAAATAGTTTATTGTTCATCATCATTGCCTATGTTTCCTTAAGTAACCCCCAACACTCATCATTCCATATTTTGCAATTATGCTTCATTTTGGGAGCCTGTCTGCAACACAACTATGCTGGTCTTATGCTCATTACCCATTCATTTGCTAGCACAGGATGAAACCAAATCTATTCTAAATCACTGTGTTTTCCTAATTTCCTGACTGTAATTAAAAAGAAGATACTGTTTTTTTGTTTTAATTGTTTTTATT
This sequence comes from Pyxicephalus adspersus, assembly GCF_032062135.1. Classification (NCBI taxonomy): domain Eukaryota; kingdom Metazoa; phylum Chordata; class Amphibia; order Anura; family Pyxicephalidae; genus Pyxicephalus; species Pyxicephalus adspersus. The sequence goes on along the minus strand of NC_092858.1, from coordinate 68,637,276 downwards.
AACTTTCAGTATTCATGAAGTATTCATGCAATTACATAAGAACAATATAACACAAGTGTCAACTTTCTAGACAAATACTGTTGCAAATTGGGGCAGGGAAAGACTATAAGGAATGGAATGGAAGGAGTATGGGAGAAACAGAGGAGAACATGGGAAGTAAAATAATGCCAATAAAATTGGTAGCAGAACTAAGTAAAAACTGAAAATTCAATGTAACCATCATATGATCATTAAAGAATAAACTAATTGTTACTTTTTTATTGTATTGTATTTGTATACCAGTGAATAGTTTTAAATTTGCTTGATTCATGTGAAAAACTGTAACAACAATGATGATTTATATAATGTCCCTAAAATAGATGGAGAGTGATCGAGTGGAGCAGAAGTCTATGCTGGCTCTAATGAAAGATACGTTATCCACGGTGGAAAATGAAATTAAGATACTTACTAGAAGAGCAGCAGATTTGGAAAATGAACTAAGACAGCAAAAGTCCGAGTGTGATACCTTGAGGTAGATTTTACTTTCATTGCTTCCTTAAATTGTATAGTTTAAATACACGTATAACAACTTATTGTCACGCTATTACTTGACAGGACAGTCTGGATACTCACATAGAGGTTTGTATACCTCCAAGTTTAATAACATACTTGTGCAGGAATTTGAGTTTGTTTTATATATATATATATATATATATATATATATATATATATATATATATATTATTCATAAAATAATTTATTTTGCAGATCATTGAATAACAAAACAGAGAACACTTTAGATGAAACTCAAAGACGACTCTCGATGAAGCTAAATGAGCTACAAATTGCCCAAGACAAAATAGTACGACTTGAAGGAAAAATTGGTATGTTTTATCATAATAAAAATGTAAACAGAATATGTTGGATGCTAAATAATGTATTATAATAGCCCACACTTAATGTCAAATAAACGTTTTTACTGTTCACGCTGCTAAGCAAATCATGACAATATATCATTAA